>NC_053160.1:35756116-36063974 GCF_016835505.1 Polypterus senegalus | reverse complement strand
ATGTGCCTTCTTGAGCAGGGGGACCTTGCGAGCCCTGCAGGATTTTAATCCATTGCGGTGTAATGTGTTTCCAATGGTTTTCTTGGTGACTGTGGTCCCTGCTAATTTGAGGTCATTAACTAACTCCTCCCGTGTAGTTCTAGGATTCTTTTCACCTTTCTCAGAACCATTGACACCCCACGAGGTGAGATCTTGCGTGGAGCCCCAGAGCGAGGTCAATTGATGGTCATTTTGTGCTCCTTCCATTTTCGAACAATCGCACCAACAGTTGTCACCTTCTTTCCCAGCTTCTTGCCAATGGTTTTGTAGCCCATTCCAGCCTTGTGCAGGTCTACAATTTTGTCTCTGACATCCTTGGACAGCTCTTTGGTCTTTCCCATGTTGTAGAGTGTGGAGTCTGCTTGATTGATTGATTCTGTGGACAGGTGTCTTTTATACAGGTGACTAGTTAAGACAGGTGTCCTTAATGAGGGTGACTAATTGAGTAGAAGTGTCTAACCACTCTGTGGGAGCCAGAACTCTTAATGGTTGGTAGGGGTTCAAAAACTTATTTCCCTCAATGAAATGCAAATCAATTTCTATCTTTTATTTAAAGTTATTTTTTCGATTTTCCTTTTGATGTGCAATCTGCCACTGTTGAAATAAACCTACCATTGAAATGATACTGTTCTGAGACTTTTCATTTCTTTGTCATTGGACAAACTTACAAAATCAGTGAGGGGTCGAATAATTATTTCCTCCACTGTACACATACACACATACACACATACATACACCTCATCATGATTTCCCCGATAGCCGATTCCTGGCTGCTCAGAAAAAGCAGCAGCTACTCAAGTTGAAAATCAGAGTCTAGCATCTTCCAATGGTACAGTCTCAGCTGGATTAAATCCACTTTTTTATCCAGTGCACGCACATTAGTCAGGAAAACTAACCCAGCCACAGGGGATACACAAACCAGTGTGCCCGGATAAATGGGGAGAGCTGCGTCAGGAAGGGCATCCAGTGTAAAACATTTTGCCAGATCAATGGGGAAGTACAGGGAGTATACAGAGGAAGAGGTTAGCAAAGAAGAAGTGGGATAGAGAGATGCAGAAAGTAGACAGGAGTATAAGGAGATAAGGTGTAAGGTGAAGAGATAGGTGGCAAAGGCTAAAGAAAAAGCTATGATGAGTTGACTGAGAGGTTGGGCACTAAGAAGGGAGAAAAGGACCTGTACAGATTTGCTAGACAGAGGGACTGAGCTGGGAAAGATGTGCAGCAGGTTAGGGTGCTAAAGGATAAAGGAGGAAACGTACTCACAAGCAAGAAGAGAGTGTGCAGAACAGATGGAAAGAGTACTTTGAGAAGCTGATAAATGGAGAATGAGTGAGAACGTCAGATTATGTGAATACAGTGAATCAGGAAGTGCAACAGATTAGCAATGAAGAAATAAGGACTACCATAAATAGAACAAAGAATAGAAAGGTTTTTGGTCTAGATGACATACCTGTGGAATCATGGAGACGTTTAGGAAAGATGGCAGTGTGATTTTTAACCAGATTGTTTAAAGCAATCTTAGAAAGTGAGAGGATGCCTGAGGAGTGAGTGAAGAAGTGTACTGGATTTTTAAAAATAAGGGGATGTGTAGAGCTGTAGTAACTAAAGGAGAATAAAACTGATGTGCCACACTATGAAGTCATGAGAAAGAGTAGTGGAAGCTAGGGAAAGAAGGGAGGTGATGATTAGAAAGCAGTAGTATGGTTTCATGCTGAGAAAGACCACTACAGATGTGATGTTTGCTCTGAGGATATTGATGGAGAAGTATAGAGAAGGCCAAAAAGAGCTGCATTGTGTGGAAAGTGTGAAAGTAATGAGGACGGATGCATTTAAAGTAGATATGGTATTACAACAAGGATCGGCTCCATGCCTTTTCTTATTTGCAATGGTGATTGACAGACAAGGTTAGACAGGAGTCTCCATGAACTATGTTTGCAGAGGACATTGTGATCTGTAGCAAGAGAAGACAGCAGGTTGAGGAGTGGTGGACAGGAATGAAAGTCAATAGGAACAAGACAGAATACATGCATGTAAATGAGAGGCAGGTCAAAGGAATGGTGAGGATGGAGGGAGCAGAGTTGAAGTTTGAGTGGGTGGAGCAGAGTGTCAGGAGTGAGTTGTGAATGATGGGTAACAGCAAGAATGTATATGGGTTATATGGGTTGAAGACGGTGGCACTGACCAGAAAGCAGGAGCCAGAGCTGGAGGTAGCAGTTTTAAAGATGTTAAGGTTTGCATTAGATGTGACAAGGATGGACAGGATTACATACGAGTACATTAGAGGGTCAGCTCAGGATGGATGGTTGGGAAACAAAGTCAGAGAGGCAAGATTGCATTTGTTTGGACATGTGCAGAGGAGAGATGCTGGGTAAATTGGGAGAAGGATGCTGAAGATGGAGCTGCCAGGTAAGAGGCAAAAATAAATTACTAAGAGGAGGTTTATAGGTGTGGTGAAAGAATACGCAGGTGGTGGGTGTAACAGAGCAAGATGCAGAGGACAGCAATATTTGGAAATGATGATCCACTGTGGCGACCCCAAACGGGGGCAGCCGAAAGAAAAATAACCAGCACACTGGATAGGAAAACTGGCAGTACAGTAGGTCTGCTCACATTTATTTTTAAAATTTACCTAGCAAGCCACTGCACTTTCCTCTTTTGTTTTCTTGCAAACCACCTACTCTTGCCTTTGAATCACTGTAGCCTGTTGTGCCAGTCCAATGCCCTTTACAGCTGTAGTCTGCAGTGCGTTGGCCATGAGCTCTAGTGGGACTCAGATCACTGGCATGTTGCAGTCTATATCCCAAAGTTCAACTGGACAATATCCTAACTTTCCCAATACATTTAACACCCTGAAATGCCACAAAATAAAACCTCTTGCTTGGTTTAACACCAACTGCATGGTGCCATCTTGGGAATATTTTTTTTTTTTTTTTGCTGAAATACCCTTTATGGACACTGAGTGAACCCTGAAATGTTTAAACAGGTATATTTGTTTTGAATAATTTAAGGTATAGACTTCAGTGTGACACTAATAAAAATAGCATGTTAAAGTCTTTTTAAAATTTCCAAGTAATATTTTGACAGTGTTGTATTTGTACTGTCCAACAATTTTCAAATACTGTCCAAAATGAAAGCTGTGCGTTTACCCTGACAGGGTGGAAATTCTATGCATTCTGCAGTATTAGGGCGGTTAGTACCATTTGAGTATCCCTAATTCAAATGTCTTGGACCAGAAGCATTTTGGATATTTTAAAAATTCAGAATACTTGCATGCACATAAGGAGGTATTTTGGGGATGGGACCCAAGTCTAAACATGAAATTTACGTTTCCAATAGAACTTAGACACATATAGCCTGAAGGTAATTTAATACAATATTTTTAATAACTTTGTGCATGAAAGAAATCTTGTGCTCAGTGATGTCAGCAGAATTCCTTTATCAGCTATTAAACAACTGCTACAAACCAAAAGACTTTCAGTCTCCACCAAAAATGTTGCGTTTTAAATGAAAAGTTACTGCACACTGAGAAGCAGCAAAAAAGAAAAAAAAAAAAACAAACACCACACAAGGTAATGCACAGGACTGGTGGTGACAAGGATTGATAAACTAGTGCCAACAGAGAGCCAGAGCCTGCTTCCTCTAGACTGCTCTATGCAGTACTTCTGAATTTTACCACATGCATATCCTGTCGCACAGCAGTTTGGAAGTGCTGATCAACATACAATTCTACCAGAATTCACAAGAATTCTACCAGAACCCCACCCCCACTCGTCATTTATGTGTTGTTGCTCCAAACAACACTAGATGGAAAACAGGCAGAGGCCCATGTGGGGCAAGTGATGCCAGGTGTGGAATTTTCCACTTGTGGCATCATGTTAGTGCAAAGATTTTTGTAGCATATTGTATTTTTTGGATACTCAACCTGTACTCTTCAGGAGAACAGGACTTAACATATTAGAATACCAGTAACGGCATACCACACGATAACGTGCAGTGAATACACTTGACTTGAGCATTCATAGTTTTCATACACTTTCTCAGTCTCTGTTTAGCATTCGTTTGCTAGGAGGTTAATGCGCTTACTGTTTCCTGAGCAGCTCTTCTTTTCTCCACCCTAGCGGCCCACTGCTTATCTTCTTTCATCGGCATCTTTTCGCGTTAAAACTGATTGTTAGTTTTTGTGTTGCAATTACTTCAATCTTCAAAACTGCCTCAAGAATTATTTAAGATATGAAAAGGTAGGGGAAGTGACAGCGAAGGTGGTAGGGAATGAGAACGATGCACATACGCATGTGCCACACGGCCGCCCTGCTACGTGCTACCGAGAGTTGATTCTACAATAAAATATAAAAATAGTAATAATCACCACCACGAAAGCAGACAGTAGACGTCATGTAGTATATGTGTACCAAATGTCAGGTCAATTGGTGAAACGGTTTGCGAGCTACAAGTGATTTAAAATCCTGGACAGACAAACGAACAGCTAACGTAGCGTATTATATAAGAAGATATTAAAAAAAATGAACAGATAATGGCAAGTTTTAACGTCTGAAGCAATAAATCTAAATAATTAGTTTCAAATTGAATATTAACTACAAAAATTCATTTTTTCCTTGCCTTTCATTGTTTCAATGAATGCATTTGTGGAATGCAACATATTAAAGAATAAAGACTATTTTCACTTTAACAACTTTGTAAATGCATAAGTTTTTATAGTATGAACACATCAATAGTGAAAATTCTTAGTCCTGTAGTTTACATATATATATATACATATATACATATATATAACCAACAGTAACAAAAATATACACACATACACAATTAATAGCATTAACACCAATTTTAGAAAACCTTCATCCTTCAAACTATAACGGAACAAGATTTAAATCAACTTGGTTACCTTTTGGTGTTTTGCACCTCTGATATGAGCAGCATAAGCATCAGCTCCTGTACAGGAAACATCACAGAGTTCACAGCGTAACTGGTTTTGGGTTCCCCGAGCTGAAATACCACTAGTGGTGCTCGTTGTGCTCTGGGAAGCTTTTAGAGCTGCTTCTTTCTTTTTATGCTTCTGACCTTCTAGATGTTCTTTATAGGTCTTTGAGGAAGGGGGGTGGGGGGTAGGGAACAAACAAAAAGACTTTACAACAACTCTTAAAAACAAGGAAAACTAAGACAGCATGTACAATATAATATTTATATCCTAGAAACAAAAGTATGGTTAATCCTGTATATTCTGTACCAGTTTTAATTCTACCATTGGTCAATACAAATTTTTCTTTGACATGAATACAAATTGAAAAGTATTATGTATTCAAATTACAATTATATTTTAGTTAATGATTAAGTTAAATAAAACTAACACTTTCATACTAAAATTAAACAGAATCATACACTAGTGTAAGGTCTTAAAATGTTCACAGTATACAGGGTATAAATTTATACAACTAATAAAAAGCTTTAAATTGAGAGCCCAATAGCTGTATCAAACTACAGCCAAGAATTACTATATGTCAGCAGTCTCTCACTATAGTATAACTGTAACCTGAATCCTTTCCGCACTAAAACCCAGAAATTTAACTACTTTACACCAGGACTGACAGGTACTGCATCTAGGGTAGATTTCCACTTTGTGTCAGATGTTGCCAGGCGAGCCACTTTAGCACAACCTAAAAGAATCCTTCTGCCCCAGATCCCATTCCCAATTCACTCTTGAACCTGGGATGTACAAATTACAGTAATCCCTCCTCGATCGGGGTTTACGTTCCAGAATCCCCCGCGATAGGTGAAAATCCGCAAAGTAGAAACCATACGTTTGTATGGTTATTTTTATATATTTTAAGCTCTTAGAAACTCTCCCACATTGTTTATAAATATTTTCTGCACAGTTATACAGTAAACCCTCGTTTATAGTGGTTGATCCGTTCAAGATGGATAAATTAATTTCCAAGAAGTAGGATTCTTTATTTATAAATCTAATATTTTCGCAGTTAGAGCATTAAAAACCTGTTTACAACCTTCTAAATACGTTTAACATTAGAGCCCTCTAGACATGAAATAACACCCTTTAGTCAAAAGTTTAAAACTGTGCTCCATGACAAGACAGAGATGACAGTTCTTTCTCACAATTAAAAGAATGCAAACATATCTTCCTCTTCAAGGTGCGCGTCAGGAGCGGAGAATGTCAGAGAGAGAGAGAGAGAGAGAGAGAGAGAGAGAGAGAGAGAGTAAAGTAAACAATCAAAAATCAATAGGGCTGCTGGGCTTTTAAGTATGCAAGTACCGCGATAAATCGGCGCAATGAAGGGATCAATGTGAAGGTAGCCTTTCAACATTTTTTTTTTCTACAGGCGCTTCCGTATCTTCTAAGCAAACAGCCACTGTGCAAACAGCCCCTCTGCTCAGACCCCCTCCGTCAGGAGCAGATAATGGGGCCAATCATACGCCTCCCTGATGGTATTACATGATGGATAAGTATCTGCCTGTATTTCTCAAGAGAGAGTGAGAGACAGAGAAAAGCAAACAATGAAAAATCAATACGGGCTGTTAGAGCTTTTAAGTGTGCGAAGCAGCGCGCGGGAAGCATATCGTATATCATTGAGGAGTTTTATTTAATATGTAATACGTGCTCTGATTGGGTAGCTTCTCAGCCATCCGCCAATAGCATCCCTTGTATGAAATCAACTGGGCAAGCAAACTGAGGAAGCATGTAACAAACTGAAAGACCCATTGTCCGCAGAAATCCGTGAACCACCGAAAAATCCGTGATATATATTTAGATATGCTTACATTTAAAATCCGCGATGGAGTGAAGCTGCGAAAGTCGAAGCGCGATATAGCGAGGGATCACTGTATTGCCGTTTTATGCTGTGCCTATAAAGCATCTACTGCAGCAAGCGAAAAGTGGTTTCCTTTCTCATCAATGAGAACTATTACTATTTTTCCTTTTTTATATAACAAGTTTTTAAAAAAAAAGCACAATTTTAAAGACAATTTTCAGTGTCAGCAATGCTCATTTAGCTACATTAGCCAACACAAGTGGTCTCTGTATTGACTGGCTGCTGACCTGATGCTCATTGCTTAACCTCAACAGGGTTACATTTTTTTCTTAAATCCAAAAAAATAAATAAAATGCAGCATTCGGCTTAAACAAAAAAAAAAATTAAAATAAATAAATTTTTATTAAATCTGATCTTTCTATTGCAAAACAATGAAACTTTAAAGTCAGAAGTCTAAACAGCATGGAAGGAGAAGGATGCTAATATCATATATATTGTCAAAATGTCTTGTGTGGTAAACCTTTAAAACATGCAAACCGCCTAAGTGTATGATCATTTACCCAACACTGTTCAGCATAACCGTTTCAACAACAACTCTTTTGATCATGTCATCATCAATAAATAAACTGAAGTAATTAAGCGGATCTTGGCTGTCAACTTTCACTTTTATTCCTGGTTAACCAACAAAATCAAAAAGAGGTGGTGCTGGTTTATTTTAAGCAGGGTCAAGAGAAACCTAAACTTGAGCGTCACTTTTAGATTCCCAGAATCATTGTTTCACTGTCCGTCTGAAATTCACTACCTGAAGACAGATTCACTTAATCATCAATGCTGATCAGAAGCTCCTCAACAACACTTCTCATATTACTGTCAGAAGCATGCAACACCTGGGCGGCTGCTGAAAAGTACTACTTGTGATATATTAGTTATTTTGCATTTTTTTTTAATCTCATGTTAAAAAGGCCTATATATTTCAAAACATGGATACTGTTACTAGCAGGTAATAATGGATAAGTGTCAAAACACAAATTCTGAATTTTGAGTGGTCTGCCTTGTATATTTTGAACATGTACATGTGCTAGATTGAACATATTACCCAAGTTTATTATTTTGATCAGACATCAGTGAAAACAAAAGTTGTCTCCTTCTTAAAGGGTATGTTTGACATTTTTCAAGACAAAGCTATTTCCCAAGTCAAGGTATATATTAATGTGCCACATAAAACTGTGTTTTAAAGTGTTTTAATACATTTTAATACCTAGTCTGTTCTTGCAACTTACAATAGGACTAACTGATACATGGTCCATAGGTCAATGAAAAAGCCTAAAAACTAACCAAATAATCCAAAACCTTTGCTGCTTCAAAGCAGATTTAAGAAAAAATGGCCACAAAATTTATTAGTCAACCTTGTGATAATTAAAGTAGCCTAGGAAAAAAAAAAAAAATTGTCACAGTTTCAAGGAATCATTTTCCTTGAGGTAAAAATATTGTTCCTGTTCATAGCCACCCTCGTGGGTTGAGTTAGAACCTCCCAACAAACCCCCACAGCCAAGTCATATTCTGGTTATAATGGCTTGTGATAAAGGACAGATGTGCAGTTAAACCATGATAAAGTTTTCCTAAATATCACTTACATTAGCCCATTAGATTTTGTTTGTTAATTTACATACCGTATAGAGAAAGACTCGTGCCAAGTGGCAGGGCACTGAAAAGACCACACAAGTTTCTCACTTTACTTTGTACAAATAACAAACCTGATGTGAACCAATTATACTGCATTGTATTTTTTTTTTCAATTAAAACATATTTTCTTATTACTGTATAATGTGTAATGTGTGTGTTATTTTAAAAATTACTCCTTGTGCTAATTCAAAAGTAAAATAGGTGTAAATGAATAACCTGGAACCTTTTCAGACTTTTTTCTTGCATATAAGGAGACGTCTTCTTGCCAAAATGATAAAAATATACTCTGCATCCCATCCATGTTGTTAGGTTGATGGTGATTTGTAATAGATCTGTTGTGTACAAGACTATGCCCTGTGATGCACCTGTATCCAATGCTTCAGCTCACAAACACCTCTTGAGCGATCAAATATTCAAACACCTTGTTGGAATAAATCAAATGAGTAATTTTACCTAGACTGTTTTATTGTGATATTTTGAACATTTAAAAATTGGTTATGTTGGGTGTGTTATGTTTGATTGTATTCATGTTTTTCCAGACCTGAACATTTAGAACAAAAGTACAATTTCAATAACTGCATATTTAACAAACATTTAAAAATGTATCCAAAATGCGTTAAAATACTAAACTCACCACCAGATAAAATAGGGAACTTAGAATGAACCCGCTTACCAAGAATGCTTCAAAATTTTTTTAACATACAAAAACAAGAGAGCATACCTGTGGTCCTGCACAGCTTATTTTACACACATCGCAATAATGAATCTGTGGTGGTTTGGGAGGCTGTTTTGGTTTAAGTTGCTTGTTCTGGAATGGTGTCTTCTTTGTGAAAGTGCTACCTGTCCAAGCAGCTGTTGCTGCTACAGCAGCTGCTGCCTGTTTTTGCTGCTGCTGTTGTTGCTGCTGGTAATAAGATGATGCAGCTGAATATACTGCCGCTTCATATCCAGAATAAGATGTTCCTACAAAAAAGATAATTGACACAGAACTCACCCCAAAGCCGAAAACAGAATTTGCAAATTCAATCACACACACAGGAAAATGTTTACATGAGGAGAAAAAACACACACACTTACCAGAGTAAGTAACAGCAGTTGTACTGTAAGTAGGGCTTTGAGAATAGGATGGGACAACAGTAGCAGCTGCTGCTGCGGCGGCGCCGCCACTGGCTGCACAGTGGATGACACAGGATAGATTGAGAAAGTAGTGGTTGCAGGACTGGGTGTTGCTGGTTTTATTGCTGTTACTTGTCTAGTTTGTTGAGTTTGAGTGTACTGTGTTGCACCTTGACTATATCCTGTTTTGGGAGCTAGAAGTGAAAGAAAAGAACAAAAGATATAGAGAAAAAATTGGCAATTTAACATATACATACCATATTCAACTAACTGAATTTTTGAAGTACTGTAGGGATGAGTGCAACACCAATTTTTTGTAATCAATTAAAATGCACTGTCTATAAAGGCAGTAAATCAGCATGTCATATATGACAAAAAAATAGTGTGTTAGCCAGTGGGTTATAGTCCTCAGAATGATATTGACTTTTGGAAAACCAGGAAAGGCAATTGTGTTTCAAAAGATTCAACATACAAGCATCATCTAATGAGAAGATTATTTTCAAAATGCTGCAACAAAATGCAGCATGTTGAGTTGTGTAAAATATTTATCAGCAAGCACAAAGGAAAAAAATTCAACTATGTGCAGTGTATATTTTATTTCACTATTAATTGTTTATTTGATCACTCAAATCACAACTTATTAAACATTTATATATAAATTACAAGGTTTGTTAGATAATCTAAGGAAAATAATTGACTCATTTAGTGGTTAACTTAATAGTTTAGAACAAAGAAATGCAAATCAGATAATACTGCAATGATATTTTGTATGTAAAAGGGGGAAACAGCAATCTTACTACAAGTCTATGGCATCTGCAGAACGGCACAGATGGCATGTCTGACTATAAGTCTGCAGTATCATGGTTTCAGTCCATCTTGACCTTGGCTACAGTTTGTATACCAAAAAAAAAAAAAAGAGAAATAACTAAACACTATGCTGGTGATGCCAAAAGCAAAAAATTGCTTTATAATGAAAAAAAATAGCATAGAGTGAAAATAATTTTCCAATACTGTTCTAAGAAAACATATTCACATCATTCAGTCTACTTGTATGTGGTTCTTATGTACTGTAATAAGATGTGTATGTAATACTCTGCCTGGAAATAGAGAAAAGACAGCTCAGGGAATTAAAACTACAGACCACAAATATTATATGCATGTAATTTTTTTTAGACATGCTTTTTGGCGTTATAGATGTGCACTCATACAGTTTCCCTAGCAGAATAAAGACACCATGAACAAAAAAAAGCAATCAAGACTACAGTGATATCACTTACCACATCAACACCAAATAAAGTACCATAGCTTAGAGAACTGATGATACAAACATGTTTTTATCCTTTCTGGTCAATTACTGAAATCTGGCACAAGCATGTAAATGTGCAAATTGCATGCAAATGGACAGTTTGTATTAGGAGCTGAATAATATCTTTTATTTTGTCAAATTTTAATTTCTAACCCAAAGTTTTTTGTTTTTTAATGAAAAGTGACACAACTGAGAAACTTCTACAATTCTATCATTTTATCAAGCATGTTGTGACATTTCAACTTCAAAGGTCTTTGGCTGGGTTCCAATAATATGGAACCACTTTAAACAGTGATCTGACTTTATTAATACAGTTTAGGAGACATTACATAAAAAGTATAAAGCAACAAAATCCTGTATCATTATCAAAACTTGTATTTTTTATATTCATTGATTCAGATGAAATTCTGCCAAAAAAATCTTGTGCATTTAAATATTCAATGTTTTCAATTTCAAAATAGTTTTTGGGTCACAATCTTGTTCTGATGGTACTAAAAAATACAAAAAAAACTTTCTTGTTCCAAACTATCCACAGTAAAATCCATCATCACTACTGTAAAATTGTGTAAACAGCTAGCTTTTAGGAGGTATCTATACAATTCTACCAATCTCTAGATCAAAGGCTACTTAAGAGCTGAAACTCCTGCTGTATATGATTACCAACCAATACCTGTAATCAGCTTATAAAAAATGTCAGGTGGTGTAAAAACTTGTGCTTTCTGTTAAAACAGAATTTATGACATGCAAATGAACCAGTAAAAAAAAAACAAAAAACAAGTGGTCTCCTTGCATTAAGGGATATAAGGACACGGACCCACCAGTTGTGGAAAATATATATCAAGCTTACTTTTAAAATGTTAACAGCCCTTAACTTCATCTTCTTAAACAATACCTCGCCCCCATCCCCATTTTTCATTAGATGCACAATGCAATTTCACCTAAGTGAGAGTCTTCATGCCAGGTGCTACAAACCATTTTCCACCTCATGGAGGACCTGTATTGGTCCTTATGTGCTCTAGGTTTATCCTTGTAAGAGTGCATGTGCAACCTCAACTGTACAATTTACTCTCTGTATAAAAATGAGCCACAAAACACGTTCTATTTCTGGTTCCCAGCAACTTCCAGCCAAGGCTAGGCTATGCTATGCAGGTGACGAGGTACAAAAAAGGTCCACCATTATTAACTCCTATTAAAAGTAGCCACAGTAATTTGAGTGAAAAACAAAGAAAATACAAAAATCATTATGGCATCAAGCGCAAACATACTGTATTTGAGCTTTTACAGAATTCTAAATACAACTCTTAATACTTCAATTGTGCGTTTTACTTCAGTCTGTTTTTATATTAGAATTAGTTACACAATGACTCTTAAGTTGTGGGCTCAGAGCTCATGTGGGAAACGTTCTGTAAGTGAAAGGGCAGGCAGGTACAAATTACCTCAATAAAATTCATGAGGTAGTTCACCTACAAGAATTCTAGGAAAAGTATAAATTGTTCCATCACTGTTTATTAAAAAGTACTGTATATGTTTAATCTTAGATTAAGTGACCATTGTGTGTATGCTTGTAAGAATATAAAAAAAAAATCAACGCTTGGGACTTAAAGATGAACATGTTTCATGTTCAATCAAAAGTAACTTAACAGTTAACCAGAGCATGGGAACTTCTCGATTGTCCCAAACTTTTGACTGATGCACTATCTGGCATAAGGCAGTCAGTAAGACCCTATAAATTCAAAGGATTTTAAAAATGCACTGTCAGAGACACATCATAACTGCTAAGACTAGGAAGAGAGAAAGACAAAACTGCCAAGGAGAAGACAACTTGGTCTGACTTTGCCATCTACAGACTGCCTCTTCATTCCCAAGCATCACCCTAGGCTTGTGAAACCAAGGACTGCAACAACCAAAGCTATAGGTACCTGAAAAAGCTTGCTGTGTGATCCCGATTTGAATCTTTGAGGTTGGATGTTTTCATATCTAACATTTACACTTGGTTTCTCCTTCAAATAAACAATCGTCGTAATAGTTTTGAGTATTGCTTTGCTAAAGCATCCTGTTTACTGACATTTCACAATGACTAATTATTGGTAATGAAGCAAACAGTGCCCATTTATGTGTAGTACTTTCAGGGTAGTGATTAGTCATTGGCTTCCGTTAGCCAGTATAGATTGCCATCGGGATACAGAGCTTGGCAGGAGTAGTGGTTCCACAGGTAATGGTTCCTGTTTTTTGCTGTGGTATTCTGAAGTGTAGACCTTTCAGGGGAAGCAATCTGAAGAGTGTTCAACACATTTGCGAATGCCAGCATGGATGCCTCTTGAGTGGAATGGCTTCTGATAAGTTATCAAAGTTGGGATAGCTAACCTTAGCTAGTGTTTGAGCTTATCTGTGCAGAGTGAATATTGAACAGGTAAGTTCTACAAGACATGTGTGAATCAAGGCTAACAGTTTAGCTGCTTCCAGTATTAAACTGTCCATCAATATAAAAAGAACCTTAGGAGGTTTAAATGCCTTTCTTTTAAGTCACAAAACACAAAGTACTAAGAATGAGGTTGAGCAGCTTCTGATCTTTAGCCATATAGCATAGGACAATTAGGCAGTGCTAAAATTAGAAAAAGCCACCAAGGAAACCTTGGGTGTTCCTTCCATTTCGTGGAAAGAAGCCAGCAAAATGCACATGCTTCAAAAAAGTCCAAGTGTATTAAGATTTTCATTTTTTTTCAGTTTATCAACTGTTTGTAAGCCTCATGCTATCCTGCAAACATCAGGCCCCATGGTAATTGAAACCTACACAGAGTCCTGTCTTTGTGTTGAACAGTGTGTGTAGACTGCTTATTTTGTCTATGTAATTAAGTTTGCCCTTTTTCACCTCAAAGCAATTCATTTCTAAACCTAAATGTATTGTCATTTTATTTTAAATAGTTTGTAGCTAGCAGATTCTTCTTGGGCAGTGAAGCTCTCGGTTTACTTAACCTTTAAATCTGTATTTTGTCAGATCTTTACAGCATCTTAGGGTATCACTAGGACCTGATGCCAATCAATGGTGAGACCACGAACAAGCATGCCATGCTTTTGATATTTTTGATGTGAAGGGTGCGAACTGTCATGCCTTGTTATTCATTATCAAAACATATTACTAGTTAGTGAGAATGGTAGAGAAGAAATTACTTATTTTCTTATATAGGAGGTAAAAAAAAAAAAATCTTAACTGCATTCTGTAATTTAGTGGGACTGTACCTCATTACATTTAATAAAAAAAAATGCCAATAAATCCCGAAACATGCAATTAGGAATTAAGTCCCTCTAATAATATTTTACGTACTATTGCCATTTAGTGATGAATTTAGAAATAGCAAAAACAAAAATTACATTGGTCTTAAATACTTTCAGGAATTTCCAGGATGTGTTCAGCATACCTGTCTGATAGTAGGACTCCGCTACAGTAGGTTGTGGTTGGGCAGCAGCTGCAGCTACAGCCGCTGTAGCTGTAGGCTGCTGGTAGTACTGCTTACTGTCATAGGCCACAGCTGGTGCTGTGGATCGCACATAAGAATAAGAATCCTAAAACAATGAAAAATGAATTTATTAGCATAGACATCAGAGAAGACTTCTACATTAAATACTTAATATTAACTAGGTAATACAAGAATAAAAAGTCATATAATGTTATTACGGATCGCACCAGCTAAGGGGAAATAAAAATTATATAAATTACACATATAGCATTACCTGGTAATTTTGAGAAGTGGCCGGCGGAGGTGGAGGTGGTGCTTCTTGCTGTCTTTGAGTGTAGCCATAGTCTGCTGCAGTATGAGTGGCTTGGTACCCACCATATGCTGCAGCAGTTGCAGCAGCTGCCACAGCAACTGGTGCTGGTCTTGCCACGGCAACAGTGGCGGCTGCTGGAGCGTAGGCTGCCGTCACTGTGTGTGCAGCAACTGGAGCCTGGTGCACAGTATAGCTGGCCACTGTTGTCGGGTGTGAATAGGCTACCCCAGCTGTTGGCTGTTGGCTAGGAGGGGAAAAAAAAAAAAAAATCTGGATTAACCAGCAGCTGAAACTTTAATATAGGCTTAGAAAAGATAAAAATTTTTGAAGCCTTGATCAGTTACTACAAGTGACTAAAATAATGCACAGTCTTAATAGATTTACACTCTCTTCTTGAAGCAAGGAGTGGCAAATACATACAGTTCAGCCCGCAAGTATTTGAACGGTGATAAGTAATAGATTACTCTTCGCAAGCATACAGGTATCTAAATGATGTAAAGGATATAAGCTTTTAGTAGAGATTTTCAGCAATTAAAATAAAACAAGGACATGAACATTGGAAAAAATGTGTGAATGTTATAGGAATGTATGTTTTTGTAGCTCCCCATATTCTTAAGGAACTGAAAATTGGTCAGAAGGCTGCTTAGCTGTTCCTTGGTTATTATGCATCATTGAATCACCTATTGGTGAAGTGTGGACCAAACAGATATTAATGCCAGCAGGCCATTAAAAGGGCTAGGGGAGAAACACACAAACGCGCACACCACACACACAACCGGAGGGAGGTGAAGCAAAACTTTAGATTGACCAAAATCAACTTCTTGGTATATCATTAAAAAGAAAGAAAATAATGGTGAGCTCAAGAATACCAATCAGCTTGGCAATCCATGGAAAATTACTACTAGTAAAAAAAAATTACTATAGTAGATAAGAGAACCAGATCAAAAACACTTCAGAAGATGTACAATTAAGGCCATAAGTTTTCACCCCTTGGCTAAAAACTTTTAACAGTTGTCTCCAAATTTAGGCATATAATATTACTAAAAAAAAAAAAAAAAAAAAAAAGACCGGTTTTAAGTCAGTTAATGTTTCTATTTAATTTTTATAACAATTTGTATCCAAAATATAAAATTCCACCATGTCAGATTCAGTACATCAAAAACTTTATGTATATCCAGTTGACATTTTTTTCTGTTTAAAAGAGAAAGACTCCAGCAACTGATGAAGTTAATTTTAGCAACTTCCTAGTAGCTAATGGTCATAATTTTAAAATAACCAAGAATTATTTGGGTCACCTGTGTCTGCAGTGGTGAAATTAAAAGAACTAAATCAAAACATAGAAGGAAAACTGTGGAACTTCGCAAGTCTGGTTCTTCTTAGGAGACATCTCCATAAATTAAGGTAACTGTATAACCCATAACCCAGTGTATAAAATATAAAAATCTTGGGACCATTCACACTTCACCTCCTTCAGGAAGGAGGCACCCATAAAATGTTTTTATCCTTAGGAGTTAATTTCAAAAGGTTCAATAGAACCCTAAGATGACAAAATGAGGAACTAATGAAGGAATTATGGCCAGAAAGGTTGTCGACCAAGGAAGAAACCACTGCTTCCACAAAAAAGAGCCAGAGTACAGTTTGTAGTTGCTCATCAGGAGGAGGACACTGACTTTAGGAGGAGTGTTCTCTGGTCAAAAGAATCCAAATTGAAACAGTCTAAGGGCGAGGCTCTTAATCCAAAGAACAGCATCCCAACTGTGAAGCACAGGCAGACATCATATTGTGGTGGTGTTTTACTGGGAAATGGGCTGGTACACTTCATAAAATAAGGCATGATATAGTATGAACATTAGCTGGAAATTGTTGCAGCCCCTCAAGATATTAACCAGAAAGATAAAGCTTGGTTGAAAAGGGATGTTCCAACAGGACAACGATCCTAAGCATAACTCCAAAGTTGCAACAACATGGTTTGCAGACAACAATGTGAAAGTATTGGGAATTACCATCACAGACCTTGACCTGAATTATATGGAAACTGTGTAGGCTTAACTGAAAAAAATGTGTCCATGGCAGGAGGCCCATAAACTTGACTCAGTTTCGCCAGTGGTAAAGGGCCAAAATTACAAGAAATTTTTTTCCAAGTTTGTCCTACAGGATAAGCAGTTTAAATGCAATGTGACTTCTAGGCAACAGGCAAATCAGCAATCAAAGTCTAAGTATTTTATACAAAAACGGCATTCTGAAGCCTGCTGTAGGTGTAAAGAAAACATGACTGATGAATCAACCTGGAAACCAATTTGCAAAGATCAAATTCCTAATAAGACTGCTGTTGAGATAGAAGCAATACCAGCAATAAAGACTCCAAACATGATATATAATCCACCAAAGGGGAGTTGGCATGCTTTCGTCATGTAGCCATTCAATGTCTAGGTAGGGGAAGGCGATTGACAAAATTCCGTCACAGCATAGGGTAAGTCGACCATTCGGTGCTAAAATCTCAATATCCTGGATTTTATATGATAATTACATAAAAATTAAGTTGTCGTGGTTTCTTTGTTTCTTTTTCAGGAAACTTGAGAAAATTACATTGTACCAATAACAGATGTATATCATTACTTTTCCAAAAATTAACACACTTCTCTGCATCTTCAAGACAAAACATCTTACTGAGTGACAAATAGCCTAACAAAAAAATTCTAACCAAAAGAATAAAGAAACTGCTCCCCTCTATATTATTTGATGACCAGACTCGACCGGTTAAAGGCCAACCCTAACATTTTGAGGACTGTCTGATGTAGTAAACAACTGTTTATTTTTTAAGCTTTCAGAGGTCTGGAACCCCAGGAAACATCTAAAACAGAGGTGGAATGCATTACCTTCAGTTTTACTCCTGGAATGTGAAGGAATAATAAAGCAAAGGAAATATACCTACATGGCTAGCTTTAAAAAGGAAAACCTTATACTCCTCTCTATATGCTCTGAGGTGCAGATGTCAATAACAATTGATAATATACTAGCAACCAGGTTCAGGATGAGGCTGCACATGCCTTGCATAAAATGTGGACCAAATGGAAATACTTCAGTTTTATTCCGTACTGCTACAATAGATCACCATCACACATTTCAGCATTTTTCAGTATACGCTGAAATTATGGAAGTCATTAGATATTTCACACTTTTAGAGCCCTGTACATTGACACATGCACTTCATTATATCTAGTGTGCTTTAAAGATTTACAGCGACATTTTTATCTACAAGTTGGAAATTCAGGGTTTCTTAATCGTCCCCTTAATATTTACGCTTGAAAATATTTTAAATCATGATAAAAATTAATCAGTAGCATTTTCTAAATTCTTGAAATTGATAGATTAGTCCATCCATACAATGCACATAATTTCTTAAAATTGCACACTAGGTTTAACTTTCAAAATTTAAATCATTAAAAACCAGGTACTTTATCTTAATTATCAACCATACATCAATCTAGGGAAAATATGTCTCACAGTTTTTAAATTTACAATTACTGCTAATTACCAATGGCATTACTTATAATATTAGCAGACAGGGTAAGATAGTACCTCAGTTCACTTATAGTGATCTCCTATTTTGGTTACATTAACTTACATACCCAGGTTAAATCCAATTACAACAAAAAGTAGTACAGGTAGTCCCCAAGTTACGGACATCCAACATCCGACTTATGAAAGGGGCTGCAGCTGCTCCATCTGTCTGGGGGTCGCAATGCATGCTCCTCAGTAACTGCTACTCCGTCATCTTCGGCCTGAGGACGCTGTAAGCGGTGGCTGGAGGGGGCAATTTTGCTGCTTGGGCAGTGTAGTGTCCCTTGAGCAGCTCCGGTTGATGAATGAGGCGGTGGGAGCCACACCCCATTCATTTTCAGTGGGTGGCTGGTGATGCCGCAAGTGGTGACCTGGTTGTGGCAGAACAGAGGCCACCGAGGGTGAATGGGGCGGTGGAGGGCAGTATTGTATAGTGTGCCTCGAGTGGCTGCCTGTTGAATGGGGGCAGTGGTGGGCAATTCAGTACCCGCCTTTGGCCGAACCCTGTTTGTTCTTGGTGGACAGACGCTGCAGGCAACATACAGTATGCAAGTGGAGGTGACTGTGGTGGCCAATGGTGAATCGCCGCTCGCCATCCCCATTCATTCTCAATAGCAAAACTGCTTGTACTGTTATGTACATAGCAGGAAGTTGTCTCGCGTTCAGTACGCCAGACGTGCCGACGAGGAGAGCCTTCCTGTCGTGTTAGTGTGTACAGTGCTGTGCAGAAGAGTTTGTCTTTACCCTTCAAGAATGTCTCTGAAACACAAATCTGATGCAAGTGCTGGTGATACAGTAAAGAAGAGAAAAACCATCACCATGGAAAATAAAGTAGAAATAAAAAGGTCAGAGAGAGGTGAAACTATTCATTGGCAGAGCACTTTGTTACAGTCGGTCAACAATAGCATTTATTAAAATAATGTACCTGTTCTGACTTGCATACAAATTCAACAGAACAAACCTACAGTCCCTATCTCGTACGTAACCCGGGGACTACCTGTAATGGCATTTTCAGAATAACCAATATTAATTTTGTTGGTCCAGGCAAACATTGTGTTTAACGGATTTTATTTTAAGAAAATGTAAATTTCAGTATAACTAATGGTTTTTCAACCAAAAATAGCCCCCAAAGATGATAATGCGATGCAAAAAACACTTAACAAGGCTACTACACTTTCTTTTGGTTTAACCAGACTGTGAAAGTGTCAGTCTGTGGAGAAATTTCTGGTCTCAGGCAGTCACAAGCAGCCACGGCAAAAGCTGAATTCTGAGTCAGTGCTCCACCGAGTAGTTGTGTAGTGTGTAGATACTGTACTATTCGAGTTTAATAGTGTTTCTCAAAGTTTTCTTTGCAATTAACAAAAAAGTGTGCCAGATTTTTTAGTGGAGTTATAATTTAAATGTCTCATTTTAAAATAAAATATTTTTTGCAGTTTAGGAAGCACTTATTTTTTCATACAGGTACTTTCAAGCATAGATCACAGAATTGCACAAGAGATGGGGATGAGAATAAAGGTTTACAAGGAAAATATAGGTATTTATTACTGAATAGAGAAGGTAGGTAGACTTGATTCAAAATAGGAGCCGTTACTTAAGTGCTCAAGTACATGAGATTGGAGCTGTGCCACTGTAATTGTTCTGCTTTAACTCCCATCTTCAGATTAGACCACCACCAGAGGTTCTGAAATCAACTCTAAGGCAGACCAGGAGAATGAGACGAAGAGCAGGTCAAAGCCTGGTGTTAAAATGTTCTAAACATTGTGTGAAAAGCACATTACACGGTAAGCCTGATTCTGCAAAGGACAACCAATTACTCCAACGGTGATTGACTGTTTACCAGATGCAGCGGAGCAGCAATGGACCTGTCAGTGCATCACTGCGGTTACAGATGGTGAATGACATTATTTTTCCAATATTCATTATAAAAAATTTCCATTATAACTAAATATTTTTATGGTCCCATGAATTTTGCTACTATGGGATTCTACCTGTATTACTCAATGGGGAAGTCAGGGCTGCAAACACACTAAGAAAGTAAAATTAAAATGTAAGCTTAAAAATGCCTAATGTATTAACATTTGGCTTGCAAGTCTTATAGAAGTCTGCGGGAAGAGCTGACAAACTGGGTTTGTGATCTGCCTGCACATCTTGAGGTCACTATAATTTATACAGGGAGGCACTGGAGAAAAAAAAAAATGAATGTCTGCATTCATGTATACTTTTAGTGAGAAAGCCAAATATATACTGTAATTCTGCTGTTCAAAACTTTTACAGTTTCTTAAAACATTCATCTGAAAATGAAATGTGATTTATTTCATTAAGTCTGATGTGCATTTTTCCTTTTTACTCAAAAGTATTTTTCCATCTTGTTCTTAAGGTTATTTCATGGTAATAGACAAATGTAAATAATTACATGGCTTTCATTTGGAAATTACATTTTATTATTAGGCAGTGATATAGCAATTTGCAGTGATAAAATGTGCATACATTGTGCAAATTCACTAAACAAATACATATTTTCTGAAATATTCACTTGTTGTCACTTAAGTATGCACAACAAATAGTAATGAATGATAAGGAAAAAAATCCCATTTATTTCTAGCACAAGAGCAAAACTGCATATACCTACCAGTCATTTTATTATATTACACCTTGCTAGTAGTGGGTTGGACCCCTTTTGCCTTCAGAAACAGATTCAACAAGGTGCTGGAAACATTAAGGGATTTTGGTCCATATTGACATGACAGCATCACACAGTTGCTGCACATTTGTCAGCTGCACATCCACATCTCAAAGTTGCTCTATTGAATTGAGACCTGGTGACTGTGGAGGCCATTTGAATACAGTGTACTCATTGTTGTGTTGAAGAAACCAGTTTGTGATGGTTTGAGCTTTGTGACATGTCACATTTTCCGCTAGAAACAGCCATCATAAGATGGCTATTTATCTTTCACAGCCCATTCTCTGTAAACCCAGGAGATAGTTGTGCATCAGCATTTTCTGAAATACTCAGAGCAGCCTGTCTGGTACCAACAACCACGCCATGTTCAAAGTCACTTAAATCACCATTCTTCCCCATTCTGATACTCAGTTTGAATTTCAGCAAGTTGCCTTGACAATGTCTACATGCCTAAATGCACCAAGTTGTTGCCTTGTGATTGACCGATTAGATATTTGCATTAACATGCAGTTGAGCAGGCGTACCTAATAAAGTAGGCGGGGAGATTAGTTGTGGCCTTTTGAGAACAGTTTAATGTCATGGAAAATTCTGTGAGACTTGGTTTTAGTAAGAAAAAAATGCCATTTACTTGATATTAAGTGAAGCATGAAGAATCTGTGGCCCATTGAAGAATATGGGTAAAAATGAGGGAAGGTTTCAAAGGATAGCATCCAGTCCAAAGTAGTGTAATCCAGTCTGCGCAGCGAGTGAAACAAATAATTGCACAATATCAATCATTTTTGTTACTGTGTTAGTCTATGCCAATTTTCTTTATTGACACCACCCACCATTTTACTCTAGCATAGTCTTAGCCAGGACTACAATAGCATCTTTTCATAAATGACCATGTACTCCAGGGCTCTTGAACTACATTCTTTTGAGGGCCAGATTACTAATTATTATTGATTTGAATTACACAACCATTTGAAAGAAAAAAAAAAAAAAGACCTTGGAATACCATTTAACTATGGTCTGGACTAAGTCCCTTGAAACTGTATTACTTATTACATTTTTTCTAATTACATTTTATACATTTGTTACCATCACTTAATTTTAAGAAAACAAAACACATCCACAGGACCATTGTTAAACAACAAAAGGTTCTCAATATCAGTTAATGTTTCTCTTTCCTTCTCTTTTATCTTATTTATATACATAACCAGTACACATTTAACCAGTACTAAAATGACTGAAATTGCACTTAATTTAATGCTCTTGCAAAGTCAAGAAAGGTTCATACAAAGCGAGATTGATTTATTGACATTAATGGAGGTGGGTGCTTATAAGAGGGAAATTAATGTTCTTTTTATTGCATTCATATGCAAAAAGCTTGACTCACATGTATACATCATAGCAAACATTGTTAGAAGAAAAACAGACAAACTGGACTTGGTTTTGTTCCGTCTAAAAAAAGTGTACACATCCCACAGATCAAAGCTCCGGTTTCAATTCCAATGATTCTTACAAGTCTATCAGTTCTAGTTGCTGGGAACGTTCCTTAAGTAAGTGACATAAGCACTTGTTTAGCTTTTGATGCAAACAGCAGCTACGGAGAAAAACAACAATCTTTTGACAGAGTTCACAAACCCATTTGAAGTGCATTGCCCTTACTTACCACCCGACATCATTAAACACAAATAAATCATTGTGCTCGGCTGACATATCAGGCAGGAGTTTGTGAAATGGATCACCACCACACTTTTTTGGTTTTTTTTTTTTTTTTTTTTTTTTTTAAAAAAAACTCACTGCCAAGTTTGTACACAAAACACTTTGATGTATCAGGAAATTTAAAGATTTAACTTGAAGTGCAAGTTCAGCCAGGTGAGCTGACAGACCCTTACACCCTTGCTGCCATGGAAGAGGTGCCATCTGTTACTAGCAGATCTACTCATTGCAAATCTAGTCAAATTACATTAATAAATTTCCTGAAAAATGCTCCTTCACTGGAAGTAGACTAAGCAAATCCTCGCGAAAGCACTCCATATGAAACATCTCATGTACAGACATAGTTGTAAAATGTCACTGTGCAATGTGGATTCGTTACCAGCTAGCGACATTACATTGGCTATTTTCAATCTCTCTAAAAGGGTTTCAAAACATCACTTGTTAGTACCTCAGCTCTTCTCATGGTTGTTGTATTGGACATTGACATTCTCTGAATGAATGAGGTTATGGTCTTCCTTACTTTGTCGTCTGTTAATACCTCCCCTATAGTAGCTAACAAGCATTCTTTGGTAGTCACCGAGTTAGTGAATGTGCCAGGTCTAACCCCCCCCCCAAAGTGCGGGAACAGGGTAACAGTTGAAGAGCCCTGGTGCACCTTTTACTATATTGAATCTGCGGAGGTCTATGGGGGGCTTGGAGCCCAACAGAGGCATCCCCTAAACCAATGTGCTCAAGTCAAAACATACTGTGTGTGCGCTTGGGGATGCAGAAACAACCAACTCCACTTTACTACTCTTAACTTCACACTAGTACAAGATGGTAAGAAAATCGTTCATTAGAACAGTCAATTTCTTCAGAATTTGCATTTACAAAGCGTGTGAAACCTGTGTGTGAACAATTCCCAATAACGTAATTTTAGTTGAGCACATTTGTTTCTTAGAATCCCAGGTGATATCTGGGATCCGCGGCAAACTGCGGATGATTCAGAAGGCTTTCAAAAGACAATGCAATGATTGCAACAAATAAAAGTCTGGCACAAATGATTCAGACGGCCAGAGAATCTGTTGAAAGTGATCCATGTTCTGGAAGGCCTGCAACAAGCAGAACCAGAGAATGGTGAATGTGTATGGGCTGCAATCAACAACAATCTGCGACGGACAGTGCAAGAAGCAGAAGCTGATCTGGGGATTCCAAAAACTACTTTGTCTTAAGATTTTGACAAGATCTTGGTATGAAATGTGTTGTGGCAAAATTTGTGCTGTAGCTTTGTTACCACAGCAGAATGAATATCGTGCTGCAGTTGCTTCACACTGCTACCAATGAACCAGATTTTCTCAAGAATTTCATAAAAGGAGATGAGCCAGAAACAAAGGCCCAGTTATCCCAATGGAAGTCACCTGGTCCTCCACACCTGAAGGCGGTACAGCAAAGTCACAAAATCAAAACCATGTTAATCTTGTTTTTTTGATTGCAGAGGTATGGCGAGTACGCTCCTCCAGGCCAAATAATTAATGAGTACTACCTCAACGTTCTTTGTTGGCCGAGAGATGTAATACGACTAAAACGGCCGTAGATTTGGGCAACTGGTGACTGGCAGCTTCCTCATGACAACGCGCCCACCTACGCATCACATTTTTTGGACACATCAAATCACCCAGGTGACTTATCCCCATTACACTCTTTCAATACTTATTTACCCCACTGTACCACCTATCACTCAAAATCATCAATTTTCAAAACATTCAAGTCTACTATATATTTTCGTGAAGGATATACAGAAAAGCTACATTTGAAAAAGTTGAATGTTAAAATAAAACTTGCATGTTAAATTCACACAAAGTTTTTTAAAATGTATATTGGCTGTATATTGGTATTTTAGCTTTACTTCTTTCAATATGAAACTAATTTTAAACTATTTACCATAGGTTAAACACTCCATGCAGCACAACATAGTTTAACTACTATGTGGAACTTTAAGCCACCT
Organism: Polypterus senegalus; assembly: GCF_016835505.1. Lineage (NCBI taxonomy): Eukaryota > Metazoa > Chordata > Cladistia > Polypteriformes > Polypteridae > Polypterus > Polypterus senegalus. The sequence continues at coordinate 36,039,351 of NC_053160.1, read as the reverse complement.
TTTCATTCCATCATTCATTCCCGCAGGGATGTAATTATGCAGATTTACTAGATCACAATTTAACAAACGTATTTTCTGCAGTTGTAAAAGCATACAGACTTTACGACAGCCCAGTTTGTCTTATGTAAATTGGCAGATTCTCACACTAACATTTGTCAAATCAAGAACAATTTCACTAGTGTCTTGAGTAGAGTTTGCCTTGCATTTTGTTGGGTGGAGTTTTACAGCAAAATTAACCTTTTACGAGAGTTGAAGGATACTGTTTTCACTCCAGTGACAAGGTGTTATACTACATTTTTCTTTATGTCACTATATCTGGACAATACTGTTATTTATTCACATGTGCATGTTAACTGTGGCACACAGGGGCTTAGCAGTTAGAATTGCTAGCCAAGCATTGGATTAGATAGCCAAAGACAACTGGAGGCTTTTATAGTCAGCTTAAAACACAGGTTAGGGTATTTCTGTCCTCTATCAGCACAAATCTTCTTTCCTTATTGGGAGAATGAGAATCGGCATGTAAGCACTATGATATTTTTATATTTTGTGGAGGAGGAATTCAGCCCTTGTTTGGAGACAGAGAAGACTAGCAAATGAAGAAAGACATTATAAAGGCTTGGACAACAGCCAGACCCTTAGAGGCGGAATCGACAAAGCTTGAAGAAAAACCTCCCAGCGTGGTGACGAGAAAATGGCTGACTGTGTTGATCCAGATTTCCCACCTGGATAAAGTCTGTCCATGCGCCTCTCCGTCTGTAACCGCGTTAATCGTCAGTAAATGTAAGCTAAAAGATATTGTTTCTCATGTAATTCTTGTACCGCCGTAATCACGATGGGAGGGATATCGCCGTTTCAGGTATATTATGATATTGTTTAATAATTTAATATGCCACAATATTACAAGAACACATTTCCAAGAGAGCTGCCTCTTCAGGAAACACAAGGGTAAAATATAGAATCGTTACAGCTTATTTAGATCAAGAAAAAGATCTACATTGAAGGCACCTAAGTACTCCAAACCCCATCAGTGAGAATAAGGCTAGCATCTCTGCATAGGAGACCAATTTCAGCTGCCAAAAGTTAGGCTGGGTTTATACTTCACGCGACGCATGCTGTAGTGGACTCTCCTGCTACGCAAGCGGTTTACTGTTTATACTTGCATGCATACTTTACGTAAATCTGGACAAATCCACCAGGTGGCAGTGCGAGATATCACAGTGAGAACAGGTTTTGCTTCGCTTTGTTGTGAATTGCTTCAATTCCGATGACACCTTACCGCAATATCTTTGAAAAGGATGTTTAATGATTAAATCCATCAATTCAGAGAATTGTTCATTCCAGCAAGCATTGGGCACGAGGCTGAAACAACCCCTGGGCAGGCATCAGCTCATCGCAAGGTGAATGCAAAACACTCACATCACATACACTAGCGTCATTTTAGTGTCACCAAATCTGCATATCTTTGGAAGGAAACTGGAGCACACTGTGGAAACCCAGAAGGAAAACATGCAAACTCCAGGCAGAGAATACCAGTGACATGACTCCCTGCGAGACAGCAGTGCTACCACTCTGCAATCGTGTCACCCCCATGTGTGTAATTATTAACAGTATTCGTTATTTAAATGAAATTAATGATTTATCTGTAAAATGTAACATACATACTTTTAATGCATTTCCTCATGAAAGTGATATCAAGTATAAATCTTAGGATTCTAAATGTGCAGAGAGTTAGAATATCATATTTGTGTTTCGTGTGACGATCGATTGCCATTTGCTGCTACTGTCAGGACAGGAGGAAGCCCTAGAAAAAAAGATGGCACAGAAGACGGTATGTTAGACTTTAAAATGTATCATGTCCTTACGATCGGGAATATGCAACACTCGAATATAAAAGCACCACGAATGCATTTGTATGTCAGCATTTTGCTTCATCACATCGAAGCATTCATCAAACATCGAAGCGCGCACATCGATCTCATAGGATCTGCAAAGTGGCTTTTTGTCACATGTAGATCGTAACTAGAGACTCGGACGTCGCATTCCATCTTTTAGCACACTGCCCCCCTGACTTTTTGCTGGTACTGCAACTCGCACACGCGTCACATTAATTTCTGAGGACCTGCTCAGAGGACACATCAAATGAATGCTGGGAACGCGTAGCAACCATGATGCATACACATTCCAAGTGTAAAGTAATTAATTATTATTTTAATTCTTTTGCATTTATATAGCGCTTTTTTCACTACTCAAAGCACTCAGCGATTGCAGGTTAAGGTCCTTGCTTAAGGGCCCAACAGAGCAGAGTCCCTTTTGGCATTTACGGGATTCGAACCGGCAACCTTCCGATTACCAGTGCAGATCCCTTGCCCCAGAGCCACCACTCTGCCTATAAACGAGCCCTTAGTCTCCATTTCTATGACAGGCCAGAGGTCATAACAAGGAAAGTTAGAGAGGAGACTAGCACGCAAAACCTAATCCAAGGAGTTCAGTTTCCATTTGACAGTCAGACTGGTACAGTGTGAGCAACTCTTACTGTAAGTTTATTCAATAATTCAATGATCAATGTTGAGCAAGGAACTTACAGTATTTACACAATCCACACTACTCTTTCAGAATCTGAAGATTAACAGGACAGACTCTTCATTACATAAACCTTGTGCAGGGTACACCATCCTATGTAAATTGTGGTTTTATCAACTACAACATATATTTTCTTGCCAAAAATCTTTCAAACAACGGCGTCCATATGTTGTTCAAAGTCACGGGGCAAAAGAGTTTAACGAAGACTGCTCTCATTTTCTGTCAGCGCGCCTCCTTATTTACAATGCTTAATAAAGAAAGGATGCATCTTCATCATTATTTCGAGCAGTATGTTGGACTCGCATGGACATAAACTGGCGTCTTGCATCTGACAATTTTGACGTTTCCTGTTACCTGAAGGGGAACACTTTTTGATCTTAATTTCTCCTTGTTTTTGAGATGGGTTTTATCTTTGACATGGTCATTGCAAGTATCTTTTCGTGTCCAGTCTATGGTATGCTGGTAAAACTTGCAAAAAAGTTGTCCAGATTCGTAAAAAAAAAAAAAAAGTCTCTGGGATATTGTTGTGCCCTCAATTTTGCAGTTAACTACGTTGAAAAAACTAAAACACGAGGTTAGGGTATCTGATACTGCTCGCTTCAACATTTCTCATGCAGCGAGCTAATTCACATGCCTTTAATGAGAAAACATACAGGAAACACTTGCACAAACAGAGGCATCACTGGACTTCTACAAAGAATTGCATTCGCTTCAAAAAACGACAAACTAGAAAATAGTATCTGAATGGATAGAACTACAGATTATTCAACTGTTTAATTTATTGGGAAGTTCTGTAACAGTCACCCCTTCAGTGTCTAAATTCTGTACATTTACGTTTTTAAATCCAAAATCTGTTTTTAAGCGTTACTTCCGTGATTCCGTCAGTGTTTCCCGCATCACGGAAATCAAAGGGCCTGAAGAAACTAACAAAATGGCCTACCCCACCATGGTGTATGCGCAAGTTTCAGGAGATACTCCAACTGGTCATTCCACCTCTGAAAGATGCACTCATTTGAGGTCAACTTTTCCCCCACTTTAGCTATGAACAGCTTAGGCATTGTAGCCCATTACACACAAAAGATCACACACACACACACAGAGACACGCACAAGGACCATCTCTTTAGGACTGCTACAAACACTGCCTTTTTGAGAGACTAGTACCACCATTAACATTGCATGAGGGTCCTTTTCCAACCTGACGATTAACTTACCACTGGTGTCCATTTGGATTGAGGAAAAAGTTTAAAAGTGCAGCCTATTTCAATAGGAAGACAGTTTAGGAAATTAAAGAAAACTTTTCCAGTACTTTTCATTTCACATGGTATACTGACGCATTGAAAACCTACAAATACAACTTTGAGTAATTGGAATTTACTCTCATATATTTTATTGACTTAATGTGCCTGCAGACAAATACTATATTCTTCTCCAATAGTAACAGGTGTACCCCACTACATTCACTTTCCCAGGAGATCAGCAAAATCTCACAGAAGTGTTTACGATCTTCACCAAACTCCATGAAATGCATTGAAATCAAGAACAAAGAGGAAATTAACTAGTTGTGTAATTAAATGGTCCAATGTCCTTCAGAGTGTCCCTGAGGGCTATGGAAAACTCTGCCAATCATACTAGACTGACCATGGTGGCCAAAAATGTGATCTGAGCTATGAGGCTGCAGTTCTAACCATTGTGCTAATCAACCTCAAACAACAAAAGACAGTCTGAAGGAATACCTCATACAAAATATAACAAATCGCCACAAACAGCAATAAATATAGATCATTGCACACACCAAGTTCCACTCTCAGGGCATACACTGCCCATGGGACAAACCAGCAACATGGAACTGGCTCATGCGATTGTTTGACGTAACAGATGTTCTAGCTCAGCCTGGAGCCACGTTTCTGCTACATCTGCTCAGATTCTATTAAAAAGGATAAATGCCTTGTGAATAGTAATAAATTTATTATTTCACAGCTGTCCCATGTATTTTTGATGGGGAAGGGTTTGGCGAGGGCTCTTTGAAGGCTTTAGGGATTTTGGCTAAGCACATGGCTAATTTGATACCATGGTGGGATTAATGTTATATATGCAGTGACAGTATTCATAATGTGCTCAATATGGTCAGCTAATGTATACCTCAAATTATTATTATTATTTTTATTATTTTTTTTTTAATGCAAATGGATATCTGGTAGTGTTTCTCAACCTTTGTAGCTACTGGACCCAGTTTTACCTTCATATGTTCAGAGGATGCAGAGGAAATACGTCACTCGGCACCATCAAATGTAATACGACACCTCCCCCGAACTGCATGTGCATTCAAGACAGTGATGGACACATTAGCAACGATCTTACAGTAAGCATCTGTGAAAATTCAGCATATGCCTGCTACAGCTCTGTGATGATATGCTAGCCTTGCAAAGCATTATGGTATACTTGGAGAAAAAGATATTCTCCTAAAGTTGACCACACAGTGAATTTCTAAGAAAAATACTTGAACAAAGTCACCAGCAAATACAACATATTCAGTGTGAAAACACGCTTTAGCAAATTTCAGTGATCCAACAATAATTCTCCACCTCCTGATGTCAATGTTGTTTGAAATGCATTTTAGTGGTATACTGATACATCACTCACTGCTTTTTAGAAAATGGAAATTCTCTCTTCAAATGGTACTTTAGAATAATTACAAGAAAGAATTAACCCTACTTTTTGCTTTAGTGATTTAAGAATTTTAAGTGATCATTTTTGTTTCTTGAGTTTGGATTATTGTCTCTTGTTTTAAATAAGTTCCAATATAGGTTCCTTAACATCAGAGTTTTCCTTTTTAAGAGACTGCGCATCTTCATTCTTGTTTTAAAACAAGCAAATCTCACATCTGGGGACTATGTATTCTTTTGCTCTATTGATTATAGTTGGAAATGAAAAATACATGCTCTCTCTCTCTCTCTCTAACACTGGACTGGGCAAGGCGCTTGCTGTAATGATGGGATAGTGCATGTACAAAGTTAAAACTGGTGTACATCACACAGTGTAAAGGTAGGTCTTGCCTAGTTTAATCACTTACCTCAATACCACCATTCAAACACCTTTAACTTTTATCCTTTTACACAAAAGAATTAAAAAAGTGCTACAAAAAAAATTAAAAATAATCAAATATTGCAGCAACCCAGTGGTTCAGTTTCTTTGCAATGGGGGTGTGTGGGTTTGATTTAAAGAGAGATATTTAAAACAGGAAGAAAAACACAGATACACAAACCACACGCCACAAAATTATCCAAGCATATGGAATAACATTCGAGCATTGTTGTCTAAGAAAGGAAGGTTTTATGGACTGCATTGTGCTTCCTTAATGTGTAAAGGGATGACAAGTACAAACATTCACTGAAGCCCTGAAATTTTTGGGCAGCTATAAAATCAACATTAAGTTCCATATTCTATAGAACTTTACTTTGCTATTTTTAAATATTAAATATTTCCCAAATCTGTGTTTTAACATCCCTGGTGTCCACCAACAAGTTGGCTGCCATGAGAGGCTCCAACCACCTTTTTTCGCTACAGCTGCTCAAAACAGAGGTCCATTGAGGTCTTGAACAGACTCCCATATACTGGAGCTTCGAATTTGTTTCAGAAATGAGATGCCTTAATAAAAAACTCTGCAAAAGGCAAAACTCTGAATAGCTCAATGGGCAGGATTAGAAGGAATGGCCAGTCTGATTTGAATCTGAACAGCTAACTGTTATTTCTGTGGTTATCATGGACTGTCAATAACAAACCTCATTCTCATACACAAGGTTGTTTAGAAGCACACATTTTGAATCAAAGCGAATCTTAATCGAAAAAAATCAACTATCATCTAATTTGACGTTTAATTTTCTGGCTTTCTCTCTTTTAAACTAGGGTGCTTTGCCCCTGCTCGCTTCGTTTGCCAACCTCCATTTTTATTTTTCCAGATACACACTTGGTAAGATTTTTTTTTTTCCCTTTGAATTGTTGCTATTTTATTAGTTTCACTTTTACTTCAGAACTTCTGTAAAAACAATATTTAGAATCTTTCGAATCCCAATGTACTGAATCTTTTTAATGAGGTCAGTGGGACAGGTGTTTAATGACTCTGTACCATAATTCAGGATAGGTTTTTTTGTTTTGAATTTCAGCACAGACAAAACGATCTACATCATCAGCAGTTAATTTTTTTGCAAGGTAACCAATAAATGCATAGGAGGTAAACTCAGTTTTTGAAATTCTTTTGACTTAAACTTCAAAGCCTAACAATATTTAAATACTTCTGACATATCACCTATGTCCATTCAATCTCTATCCTTTTCATTATTTCTCCGTGTAATGATTTCTTTCCTTGCACTAATGTTTACTTTGTTTTGACACTGTCGCTTTTTTCGGCTTTCATATTCTGTATCTTGCTCTGTGTTTCACGCCTACTTTTTTTTTTTTTTTTTGAGTCTTCTGAATTCCAGTTTTCATTATCTCTAACCTGATCTGCATGTGCTCCCTTATTTTTTTAACCTCTTTATGACGTTTTACTTTGTTTTCTACTGTCTTATTTCTGACCTTGGTGTGGTTTAAATTATACTTGACTCAAAAGAACTTTTTCAGTGAGGCTAGATGAATTTAGATCTTCCTCTGCTTCACTATCGTGTGGGGTTCCACAAGGCTCCATACTTGGTCCTTTGCCGTTTTCTTTGTATCTTCTACCTCTTGGCTCTATTCTTAGAAAGCATAAAATAGCTTTCCATTGTTATGCAGACGATACTCAGGTTTATGTACCCCTCAAACGCAAGGATGCTTACTTTATACAAACGTTGGTTATGTGCCTAGAAGAACTTTTTAAATTTTAATGAAAATAAGACAATTGAGGTTATAGTTTTTGGTCCTGGGGACACCAGTGGGTCTATTTCTACTTCTGCTCCTGTGGATTTGGGTCCCCTTGCACAATATGGTATGCCTGTTATTACAAATTTGGGTTTTAGGATAGATGAGAATTTTAGACTGGAAGGTCAGATCAGTGCGGTATTGAAATCTGTTTTTTTTTTCAGCTACGACGTTTGGCGAAGATAAAAAACATTCTTTCCAAAGATCAATTTACAACAGTAATCCACGCCTTCATTACAACCCGATTAGACTATTGTAATTAGTTGTATGTTGGTGTTAGCCAGTCCACTCCGTCTTGGCTGCAGCTGGTGCAAAATGCTGCTGCACGCCTTTTAACTGGCACGCGAAAGAATGAGCACATTAAACTGAACAGGTAGCCAGTGCAGTGAGGATAATACAGGAGTAAAGTTCATTTTAAGATTCTTTTATTTGTTTTGAAGTCCTTAAATGGGCGTGCTCCGCCCTACCTCACTGAGCTGCTGCATATGCACGCTCCTTCCCGCTCACTCAGATCAGCTGGTCAGCTGCTTCTGGATGTGCCTAGGACTCCGTGAAAGCTCAAGAGGGATTGGGCTTTTTCCGTTGTGGCTCCAAGGCTCTGGAATTCACTGCCAATCCACATTAGACAGGCCTCCTCACTGCCCATTTTTAAGTCTGTTCTTAAGACTTACCTTTTTGGTTTGGCGTTTGATCCTGTGCGAGCAGTTAATTTTACTCTGTGTTAACTCTATTTAGTTGATTTTACTATGTTTCAATTTGTTTTATTTATTGTATTTTATCTACTTATTTATTAGTTTGTTTTGTTTAAAATTTATTTTAGTCTATGTTCAGCACTTTGGTCAGCGGCTGTTGTAGGTAAAGTGCTTTATAAATAAAGTTCACTTGACTGACCTCACTTTATCCTTCTTTTGTTTTAATGACACCTGGTCCGTGGTGATTACTTTCCCTTTTTCGAGTAATTTCCGTTTGTTTGTGCTACTACGATCTTTACTTTTTTTTTTTTTTTTTTTTTTAAACTTTCTAATTTTCCTACTTTCATATTCTTTAACTTTCTCCATGTGTATCGTGTTAACTTTTTTTTTTTTTTTTTGAGCCTTTCGAATTCCACTACTTTCATAATCTCTAACCGGCTCTGTATGTGTATAGCCCCAACATTTTTGAATTCTTTACGACGTTCTACTTTGTCATCTACTCTATTTCCGGCCCCGGGTGTGGTTAAATCTCTTGGTACAAAGACTCCTCTTGTGGGACGTGAAAGCGTCTCTGCAAGAAAATCACGTTGTCTCCTTCCAACTCCCCCATTCCACTTGTTGCTGGCTGATACAGTAATCCCTCATTATATTGCGCTTCGACTTTCGGGGCTTCACTCTATCGTGGATTTTATACGCAAGCATATCTAAATATACGAGTATAACTCAGATTTTTCACTGATTTCTGCGGACAATGGGTCTTTTTATTTCTGGTACATGCTTCCTCAGTTGGTTTGCCCAGTTGATTTCATACAAAGGACGAAATCGGCGGATGGCTGAGAAGCTACCCAATCAGAGCATGCGGTTAAGTTCCTGTGTGCAGATTGGCTCAGCGACGAAGCACCGAATTAAGATTCCGTTGCATTAACCAGGAAATTTCATCTTGTTCATTCAGCATCAACGTGTTTCACTTTGTAAAGAGTTAACTTTTGTGCTCTTTTGTGTTTCTTTGTGCGTAGTCAAGCCCTTTGTTATGGCTCCAAAACGATCTGCTTTTGGGGCCGTGCCCAAGCACCAACGGAAGATGCCAATGATTAATGAAAAGGTAAAAAAGATTTGGGTATGTTGAAGGAAGAGAACAGCTACGCCGCTGTAGGACGCCATTACGGCATCAAGGAGTCCACGGTTCTTTTTATTTAAAAAGGAGGAAAAAAATAATTACTTTGATAATTACTTTCCTTATTTTCTGAATTTGCACCTAGATTATTCTTTTGTCTCTCCAATGCTTTGGATTCTCTTTTCTCCCCGCTGATTTCTTCTTCGCTTAGTCTACGTTTCATTTATAACGTATTGTCTTTGCACACTTTATATGCGCCGAGAGCCCTTGATCTGTGTGTGTTCACAGCCAAAACACGACGGAGTGTGTTGCTGCCCGTGCTCTTATTTGGTTGTGAGTAGGGCGTGTCTTGCAAGAATCTCATGTTCTTCGTCATCGCAAGACAGTCCTGGGTCAATCTCTTGGCACAAAGTCTCATGTTTAAGGTCCCCGCGAGACGCTCTGTGGCCAACCCCTTTAGTCTCGCGGGTCTTTTAAGTGTCTTCCATGATCTTAACGTGAAGATCACGTCTCATTACCCTACGGTTTCTCGCCAGGATTTTTATTATAATTTAGAGAGAAATTATAAACGTTATAAACAGACACACATAAAAAGGAACAACATTCTCAAAACCATTTATTCAAATGCTGGGTCTGTAAAGCTGTCACACACACACACACACAATCTATAAACACAAAATTTAAAAGAAAACTGGATCAAGTACTTCTATTACTTCTGATGCTCTACTGGACACCCTAAAGCATGGAATTAACTTTTACTCCCCGCAACCCACAACCCCCCCTCCCATTGGCAAGTCCAAAATAATGCTACCTACCCTCATTCCTTATTTTATAGAGCCTCCACCAAGTTCATGCATCACCAATCGATTTAATGACTGCGTTTTACTTATTTGCTTTTGATGTTGCTATAATCAACATATAAACTGACCTTTATGGTGTGCAGACAAGAACCAGTGTTATGGCAAGTCACATTAGTGTATGGCACACTGGTCTAAAAAGAAAACACTGGCTAATCAAGATGGATCTGCTATTGAGGAGAATACAGCATTCACCACTCACCTTGCCCTTTACCAGTTTTTCCATCATGCCCTTAGGCCCCAAGTACACACCCACCACATTTCACAGGTTGAAAAATGACTTGATGCGAAGACTGAATCTGCTTAGCCTAATTAGAGGTAAATTGTCATCTAGTCACGCACCTGGGAACAACATCTGAAAGACCTGGAGGAAGTCCTGGGCAGACTGAAGACAGACTGATTGACCTGCAAGCAAGAAAAATGTGCCTTTGGTCAACGAAGGCTAAAGTATTTTGATGACATTATTTCCGAAAAAGCTGAAAATTTCAGAAAATGAAAAAGCTTGGTCAATTTCTTTTTCAAATAAACCAGAGAGCATGGCAGTTCAATTAGCACATTACCTTGTTAGGTGCCTTTGAAAAGAGGAATTGTTTGAAATATTAAATATCCCATTCTCAAGTACCCTAGGAGCACATACAAGTACAGATACAAAAGTGTAATTGAATCATTACAAGCCCTTTGTGAGAATGGTCTGTCATTCCCCTTTGATGTTTAATTCCGATTACACAATATAACAATCTAAGACGATAATAAACCTAACTGTACAAATATCTAAATGTATAGGACAAAATTGTCCAGACTGCCAAGATTTCACAAATACAGCACCCAATGCTTAAGACTTGTACAAATATAGAGATATAACTTTTGTCCCAATTGGAAATTTGACAACAAGCATGTCTTATCAGTATGCATCAGTAAAATATGCAATTTAAAAAATACAAAGAATGCCATGGAAATATTAAACTTCTACATTAACACAAATTATATTAGGAAAGATTTTTTTATATATAAACAGTTTCAAATGATATAGCCAGGCTAGACCCCAAAGGGCAAATTAACACTTAAATTTTAAATTTAGGCAAGATGATTTTAAACAATACGGCATCCAATCCATGTCAAATGGTAACTTAAAAGACACTACTGAGCCAGGCCCTTGGAACTCTAAATTTCTCACCAACATCACCAATAAAGTGGAGTTTTGAATTATACACCCATCCAGTGATTCACAAAAATTACTACTATACAAACAATTTTGCAACAAAAAACACAAAGGACTATGGATAAGAATTTACCTTGACTTCACATCTTTCAAAGATTATTCCATATTATAAAAGTTAACTCTTTAAGGCTCTAGAATGATTATTCACAAGTGTCTACATTACACAGCGCAACAAAGCAAATTTCCCTTTTTGAAACCGTGTCAGATTTGTAGCAGACCACCTGAAAATCCATATTATTGTACCATAATAAAATGCTGAAATCATAACTCACATCCAGGCTGCACGATGAAGCACAAATTATACACAGTAGAGTTTTTGGCATGACAATTCTGGCAAGGCCACACAAAATTCACCCAAAAATAAATGCTCATGCAATCATACCACACTTAAAAAAAATTAAATACTGAAATTAAATCAATTTTTGTTAGCGGTTACAAAAAAAAAAAAAAAAAACACATCAGTTCAGTAACTTGAACGCCTGTAGTTATATTAATATGTTACAGGGTCTTTTAACAGTAGGCAGTAAGGTAGGGTATAATTATTCAGACATCCTACACTAAATTGACATTAACACTAAAATTTCTACTTTATACTTCAAATTTAAAAAGTTTGCACATCACTGCCTGTGAAATGAAAATCTGCATATATTACATAAATATAGTCCCAACTATGAAAGAACTGCTCCTGTGTGAGGTAGAAAGTGCAACAGATTTGCTAGTTAATCTAAAACAAGGTAACAAAAACCACAACCATACAAATCCTATGTCACTCAAAATTAAATTCTTATTTCCCAATGTACTGATGTGTGGGAATTTTCGTGAACCGTTTGAAACACTCTGCCAACAGTGTTCATTTTCATGTTTACTTGCATGAAGTAAGAGTTTTTATAAAAGGACTTCAAGAATAATCACAGTTCTGAAATAAAATATCCCCATATAGAGAAACTCACTTATAGTAATTTGTCCCTAAAACAGACAGTACTTACAAAATAACCAGCCTGGGTGGAAACTATCCACTCTGATAATACAATGTGAAAAGTCATGCATAAACATAAAAAAGTGTTTGTTTTAAGTTAAGTTAATGTAATAAAAAGAGACTTTCCCCAATACACTTTAAGTCCAACTGGAGACGACTTAAGTGAACTTGTGTAAAATTCAAGTAAATGAAGTCCCAAGAATAATTGCACCTCAGTTTAAAGCTGGTGTGTCAAGCTCAAGACAAAACAGGCCACATACAGCCTATCAACAGTCCTAACACTAGAATTACAAAAGCGTACGAAAAAACTCTTAAATCTCTTCATTCAGCGTCTTTTGTTTTGTAAATGTGTTGATAACCCCAAGCACCCCACTATACAGTTCGAGTCTTCATGTGTCACAGAATAAAGGTTTTGAGTAGTGAGCTGCTCTTATTGTTACTGTAATACAATATAAACTTACATTAGATTTGAGTCTGTAACAGCTGATGTAAATGTATGGTGCTTGTAAAGGTTAGCATTTTTTTATTCCATTTTATTCTCTCGATTGAGTTCACGCTTGCCTCGATCTGACACTGCTGTTTTCAAATAAAGACATGCTATCACAGAGGTGAACTCAGATGAGGACGAGAGTTCTACATGGGAGAAAGAGAACAGAAGCCCTCCCCGCAAGAAATGTCCACTCACATATAACAAACGCAACTGCGCCAGGCATAAAGACGAAAGATGGCACCGTTTCGATGGAGGATGAGTCCAGCGTCATCCTGCCAGTCAGTCTGCCACACACCTGTCCTTCAACGAAACAGCACGGCTTACAGTGCTTCCCAAGGTATTGTGCAAACTCCTGTTTGCAATTATGTTTTGTGATGGTCTTTACATAGGAAACATTTATATGTTACTTATATAAAAGCCAGATCGAAAGTTATTAACCTTGATTTATTTACTTATCTTCCTACAGTGTAAAGTCACAAGTAGACTGCAGAGTCTGGGGGCCATCTTTCGCCTTTACGACTGGTGCAGCGGTGTTCTTATATGTGAGTGGACGTTTCTTGTGAGGAGGGCTTCTGTTCTTTCTCCGATTTGAGTTCACCTCTGTTATAGCTTGTCTTTATTTGAAAACAGCAGTGTCAGATCGGGGAGAGCCTGAACAAGACAGAGAATAAAACTGGGGCTGAAAAATTCTAACCTTTACAAATACCATACATTTACACCAGCTGTTACAGACTCAAATCAAATGTATGTTTTTATTGTATAATAGTAAGCTCACTACTCAAAAAACGTTTTTTCTGGGACACGAAGACTCGAACCGGCGACCTTTTGAATAGGTTTCAGCAGCTCTAACCGCTGTACTACTAAAGCGGTCACTACAAGGATGTACACGAACGAGATTTCCTTTTTCTCCAGTTAATCTTGAATAAAAGCACACTTATTCAGTTATATTTGTACCTTTTGTGAAAGTTATTTGATATTTGGACTTCAGTCTTCACACATTATACACTTCATGTCAAAATTTTGTCATTAGTACTAAAACATGAAAAAAAGTCTTTCAGATATGTTTTCAACATCTGTCATGCTACATTTACATATATCTTTGTAGACATGGAACACACTTGAAATGCATGTGTTCCAAGCAACAATATATTTTTTAGCCTATACAGCTCTAGGTACCTGCTTCCCCGATAAACAAGGCTTCAGTTGGGAGAGGTTTTTGCAGTTTGTGGCAGTGGGACGATGGGATAGTAGGCTGTCTCCTTGGGCTTGGACACATTTACAAGACAAAAGACGCTGAAAGGAGAGGTGCAAGCGGATTTAAGGTGGGCCGAATTTACAAGTTTTCATAAGCTTTGGTAATTCTAGTGTTAACACTAGAATCCCTGAAGCCTATGAAGAAAGCTGTAATGGTGGGGCACCTTAAATTCCTTCATCAGTGCCTTGGTTTTAAAAATGTGTCAAGCAACACAAGCAGGCCACTCTCCCTGCTATGAAGTCATGTCTGACACAAAATTCTCAGAACTCTGTTCTGGGTGTGAGGTGTCTGGAATTGCATAGGGTAAATTATATATTTGGAATTACATACATTTCATGTGTGTTCTGTGTCTACAATGATCTGGCTAAATGTAGGATGACAGGAAATGTGAGGCAAGAAATGTTGAACACAATTAAAAACAAACATTACTATAACATGAAAAATTACAAAATGCTGACATGAAGTGTATAATGTGTGAAGACTAAAGACCACATATCAAACACTGACAAAAGGTTTAACAACTGTACTTTTATTCAAGAATGTAACCAAAGAAAAAGAAATAATTCAATTAACATGTTGCTGACAATGAGTAAAAACCCAAGCCCAAATATCAATCAACAAAAAGTCAACATGTCTGCTTGGGTGGTGCAGAGGTAAGAACTGCTGCCTTGTAAATCAAGAGGATGCAGGTTTGTGCCCGGCTTCTCACCATTTTGAGTAGTGAGCTACTATTAGTACTATTATATAATAAAAACATAACTTTGATTTGACTAACACCCTGCGTAAATTGCTGCGACAATTAGTTCGTGAGGGCTGGCTGTAACTCAAGTTGGTTTAAGTCAAGACTATTTTTCCCATAAGAAATAATGGAAATACCCAGAATGTGCTCCGAACCTCCCACACCACCACTTAACCTTTTCAGAATAAAAAAAGCGTTGTATGATATGCATAATTTACCAAAACACCAATAATTTTCCTAATGTACTAACCAAAAATTTATAAAAGTGCCTAGCCTACCAGAAACAACAATTTCATACTGTACTCGCCATTTAATTTGACATCTTTGGGCTGCGGGAAGAGAGGAGGAGGAGAATGAAACGGAAGGTGGTTATTGTTTAGAAGGAGCCTCCTTCTGCAAATCTTTCCTTTGTAAAATTGTCGAGATGGTGGATTTCGACATGCTGTACATATTAGCGAGATAGGTCACACGAACACCAGTCTCATATTTCCGCACAATTTCCTTCTTCGTTTCGATTGTGATCGCCATTTCTCAAGTTAATGACAGTAGTCGAGCACAACATAACTAAAAATGACTGTCAAATGTCAGACTTTCAGACTTCCCTTTACCGTGTTCTACAGTCTTGCACTCCTTTTTTTACTTTCTTGTATACACAGTATAGAGAAAGTATGGGAGTCGTGGGGAAAAAAAAAAAAAAAAAAATTCAACCACGAAGATTGAGGAATCTTGACGCTTTAGACCTTCCCGAATCTGAAAATACCATTTTTGAAATTATGTCGCGGTGTAAAAACGATAACTTGAAAATGCTTTGACCTAGGGTCAATGAGATTTTGTACATCTGCTTTATATCAAAAACTAGCAAAATACCTGCGCTTCACAGCGGAGTAGTGTGTTAAAGAAGTAATGAAAAAGAAAAGGAAACATTTTAAAAGTAACGTAACATGATTGTCAGTGTAATTGTTTTGTCACTGTTGTGAGTGTTGCTGTCATCAAGGATTTGATTATCATTATTTCTTTCAATCTGGAGGATGTGTTGTGTTCAAGTTACATTCCGTGTTTGTCAACCGTTGTAAAGATAACAGGTTTCATTCATCGAAGTGTTCACTACCCAAATCGTTACTTGTGAATCTAAGATGTTTAACAGGCATTCCCGGTATTAACTTGTGGATTTTCCTGCGAGCATTTAGCGACAGCGTCTCTATGAACTTGTGGATTTTTCTGCGAGTATTTGGTGGCAGCGTCACAAAGTTGTTTTCCAACACACCTCCTTACCGTTTTCTCACAGCTTGGATTGCTGCTGTCATAATCTGTTTGAGCTTCATGGTTTGTTTCAATTACGTTAGTATTTGCAGGACTTGTGTTGAAGTGACAATCGGCATCCGTCAAGCGCTGTAAGCATACAACCAGCTTCATCGATAACTTTGTATTCAGCTTTTGAGAGTTTAAACATTCATAAACATCAAAGTGTCCATTACTGAAATCGTCACCTGTGAATCTAAGATGATTAAGAGGCATTGGCGGGTGTCCAAAGATGTAAAATATTTGGCAATTTCAGTACACTTGAAAGCGACAACCGAACAATTCAGCAGCAGCTATCAACTCACATACAGAAGCAGAGGTGAAGGGCTTAAGCATTTCACTCTTATAGTGCCCCTGTGTAGTATAATTATCTCCTGTACCGTCATCAGTCCACACCTTGAACCTGTCCTAGTCATTCAATACATAAGACACAATGTTCCTCCGGATATCAAGATTGAGCCGGATATGGCCATGCAATATGCAACACAGAGAATGGAAAAGGCAGGCAGCATCTCCAGGCATGGAAACCACTTGGTAAGTGTCAATTCTTTGATCGATGGTGATCACCTCGATAAGACATCTCACCACCCAAATCGCTACTCGTGAATCTAAGATATTTAACAGGCATTCCCAGCATTAACTTGTGGATTAGCCCGCGACTATTTAGCGGCAGCATCTCTATGAACTTGTGTTGATTTGCCTGCGAGTATTTAGCGACAGTGCGTCATAAAGTTATTTCCGTCTAGCTGCATCAGAAAATATACCACGACGTCCAACACGCCTCCTTTTTATGGTTTTCACAGCTTGGATTGCTGCTGATGGACGGCCTTATATGGGCAGGCAGGCAATTACGTGGGAGACGTGGAGATGGGGGACACAACTCCGCCTCACACGGCGACCGAGCTGCAGGCTATGGCCGTATACAGTATATGGAGAAAAATAGCTTCCAGTTATGACCATTACGCGTAGAATTTCGAAATGAAACCTGCCCAACTTTTGTAAGTAAGCTATAAGGAATGAGCCTGCCAAATTTCAGCCTTCCACCTACATGGGAAGTTGGAAAAATAGTGATGAGTGAATGGCCTTTTATTAGTATAGATAAGGAATCCTATCAACTTTTAGGGTACTTCAGCTGAATACTTTCACGAATTTCAAGTAAACAATGGTCATAAATACTGATAGAGGAATCAAATTTTGTATAAATATTTATAACGATAAAAAGCAAAAACATGAAATTTTAAAATAATTACTCAACCGGAAGTATTGATGGAAGCTGGGCACACAGTGAATCAATCACCTAGCCACAGCCGCACATAAGCAAATAAAGGACATCATTGCTGGGGAGAGTGCTGATTGGGTAGTCACGACCACGCACATAAAATCCGTTGCTGGGGAGACGCCACACATACAATAATCAGCTGCATGCCACCACAGATTAAAATATTTGCTGGGGAACTGCACAGTACATGCTGGGAAGACGCCACAGGCACGATTATCAGCTACATGCCACACATTATATCAGTTGCTGGGGACACTCTGCTGATTGCCCACTGTTGTGACAGAAAATTAAAATCATATTATGGACATCAAAGCCAGTATTACTGTCAGAGAAAATTACAGGCATTTTTACGGAAATACAAACTAGTATTACTGCGAGAGAAAATTAAAGGCAGACAATACAGTGACGCAGATTACAGCCCCATACAAGCCAGTATTACTGTAAGAGAAAATATTAGACTTATCTACTAACATGCCACCCAAAAAAAAAAAAAAGGGACACATCAAGTAGTACAAAAGACACACAATCAAATCCTATATATGCAACATCTCCTGGAAGAACAGTCAGCTCAACAAGTAAACATCAACAAAAGAAAGGCTGAAAGACCAAGAAAAATATGAGCAAATACATTGATTGAAGAAAAAGAAAATGAGCGTCAGAAAACGCTAAGAGAAAGACTCAGAAGAGCAAACCTTAGAAAATGTTGCCATTTACTTGCCAGAACCAGTATTCAGCCACGGTCAGTTATATTTGCACTATCAAGAGTTAGAAGTTTTCCAGATGTCAAGGTTGTAGATGGTCCTGAACAAGGCAAACTGTTGCCAAACTCAGACAGAATATTTACAAGAAATGTTGTCCATAATTAAATTTTATAGAAACATTTCATGAGGTAAAAGAAATAGAAAATTTTTCCTAAATATCTTCTTCTGATAGTGTATTACAGATTATTGCAAAGTTTTACACCAAGGCAATATTAATTATACTTACTGTATTGTCATATACGTTTCTATTTTATTTTTATTATTATTTTACTTTAGGCTTCTTGCAAAAATATTTTTGACAAAAAAAAAAAAAAAATTAAGACAAGAAACAGAATGAGGTCAAGGTCCCTTGCCATTTAATATAGACTGTTCATACTAATGTTTATGCACTACTGTTCTAGCGCCCGTTATTGTAACGGGCTTAATGTCTAGTCTAAATATAAAGATATAAGGGGAACAATAAGCTGCTACATCAGCGTTGTGTTCCTGGTAATACACTTAATTTTACAAATCTTTTTAAGCCATTATCATAATTAAAATGTAGCTAAATGCAGTTTTACCTACAACTATTCATTGCAACGAAGTTTTATACACAGTAATACTAACACTTTTTCTGTTTTTAGGCGATTTTTTACTTTGTACGTAATCTGAGTAATGCATATGTAATCATGAAAAAAATTCCACCACCATTTTCAACCTCCCCAAGTACGAAAACAATTTTAACAAAGTTTGATTATAGAGATAAATGATTGTGTATCAATATTATCAATAAGTTTTGATGAGAAACAAATATATTTAAAAAATATCTGGAAGTGGTTCCGATGACCTTTTCCTCTATCTCAGTGTAAGAGAAAGTCTAGGGGAGCACACTAAAGATTTTTTAATGTTATTTCCACCGCTGTGGGTGTAAGGCTATCTCTGGTCTCTATAATCTTGAGGATGCTGCGTGCAAGATGGTACATGCATGAGTCCTAACTGCTCAGGCAAATTAATTCTATATTTAATATATTAATTTTAAAATTTAATTTCCCAGGCTCTAGTTCCCACCCACAATACTGAAAAATCAGTCCCACATACCAAGTACCTGTATTGGTCTTACACTGCAGACCTGAGCATAAACTTACCACAACTGAGTGAAAGTCAATTTTGTTCATGTTCTCCTTCATTTACATTTGAAAGCTGCTTGAATTTGTACTGAGAATATATACAGAAAGTTTGTCTATTTGAGTTTTTTGTTGAGGTTTTATTATTTTGTATTAACACCTGCTTTATTGACCTAAGAATTTACTGTGTTCTCCAAACTTTAAAGCTTTAAGATTTTAGTTTAAGATTTTACAATGAACATTTTTTTTGGAGTTCAACAAGCTTGGTATGCTCTCCTGTAAAACCTTAAAGCTTAAAATACAGCTGTATAAATGTTCAATAGTAAATTTCACATGTTCAATTTCTGACAGAAAAATATTTAAACCAAACTTAACCTTATACGTTCACATCTCACTCAGGAGTAAAAAGGAACCTTTAGGCTTGACAGAAATAGTGATTTGATTTATATCGTGATATGTATTTTTGACAACTGATATGGAAAAAAATCATAAGTTTTTCATATCACCCAGCCCAATCTAGTAGTCACGTGTCTGCCAATACATACAAGCGAGTCAACACACCAACAATTCAAAAAAGAAACCCACAATAAATTCACCAGGGTGCAGCATTTCAAATTTAGTGCCCTTAACTAGATACTGCTGTCCTTGACAGTAACACAAGGCTTAAAGATTTAGCACTAGATTGCAGGTATCCTGCACAAATTAAGTCCCATTGATTGTTATTTTTATGTGCAAATTTCTCAATCATATTTATTCAGTAAAAAATCTCTCGTGGTTGCCACAACACTTCTAATTGAGTAGTACTAGTATGGCCGGACTTTTGCATGAGCCAACATGGGCCTTAACAACAACAAGGCCATTTAAACGGTCTTGTGAAAAGCAAATAATGACATCTCAGGTATTTGCATTTTGTTCCCCGTTACTCTGCTCATAAGTGAGAAATCCCTTTTGAAAATAAAATGATTATTTGACACACAGATAATAAGATTAAAATCTACGCACTTGAGCAGAATGTTGACAAATCATTTATAATCTGGAAATGACACAATACAAACATCATGCAATTAATTACTGAGTTGGCACGATGTCCATTCTACCAAACAGGTAAAGTTTATTGAAGGTTTGACGGAAGATTCTGCCAACTGGCCTGTGGCATTTGTATTTGCAATGTATTTAAATTTTTTTAATTAAATGGTGTCAGTTGCTCCAGTAGGGCTAGAAAGGGAAACTCATTTCTCGTACATGTACCGCATATAGGTCATTTAAGCCTATGTGGATTACATATGAATAGTGATTGTATAGTCTTTGTAGTCAGCATCACCTCTTACCAAAAAAGTGCTCCCACATCCCAGATAATGATATCTTTAAAGAAGATCAGAAGCCACAGTACTCTGAAAATTAAGGACTTTGTAGAAAGCTTTTCCCTATAACACAATTCTCCTTTATTTACACTTCTGGTCGGGGGTCTGCCGGAGCCAATCCCAGCCAACACAGGGCACAAGGCAGGACAGTTTATAGTAATCTCAAAAGAAAATATGTTTTATGCTCATTGGCAAACGGAGAATGACTAGTACTATTAATAAACATGCTTACTCCAATTCAGAGCAACTGACAATCCTGGTAGCACTGGGCACAATGCAGGAAAAAAAAGGGCATGGACAGGGTACCAGTTTCACAGGTTCAATGCACATACATATACAAACTCTTGCACTGAGACCTTTTAACAAATCCTTCTAAAATGTGAAAGTAGTAAAGGTTAAATGCAGTACCCAGAACAGAACAGAGACATATGGAAAACGGACTCCATGCAAATAATCTGTACTAGATTTTAACAAAGCCTGCTGGATCTTTGAAGTGGCAGTGCTAATTATTGTGAACTACAGTGCCACTTAACATTTTCGGAGCTTAACTATACTTTAACTAAATATCTCAAATTTCTTAAATTAATTTCATTCACATTTACAGCCTTATGACTGCCAAGTGTTTTAAAGCTACAGAAGTTATACTTGACAGAACAAACTGTATGACACGGATGAGAGAAAAAAAAAAAAAAACTTGCTTATTTTGCATAGCATTTAACATTCTGCAAATTGTTTTGCATTACCCTAGTGATGTAATTTTTCCATGGGTACATCTTTAGGCTATGGAAGGAAACCCATGTAAACCCTTCAGAATTTACTTGCTAATGTCAGTAAATCCATTTGCATAACCATAAATACACTTTGCAAAGTATTGGTATTTTGTTCATTATTAGGTAACAAGAAACAACCCATCCACAGAGGATGCACAAACCAGTGTGTTTTTTCGTGCCGGTCCCAAGCCCGGATAAATGGAGAGGGTTACATCAGGAAGAGCATCCGGTGTAAAATTTTGCCAAATCCATATGCGGACAGATGATCCACTGTGGCAACCCCCACCGGGAGCAGCCGAAAGATTAGGTAACAAGAAACAGGACATCAGAAAATGGAAACTGAGTGCAGAGTTAATGTACGTACAAGTACAAAGAACTGCGGGTACTGGTGAGGTTTCAGAGAATTACACTGGTTTGTTTAGAATGAGGAATGCGTAGTAGTGGCATACTATAAAAAATTGCAACTGTTTTACATAAGTAGACCAGTCAAGGGATTACACTAGGACAAACCTCATCTTAGACAACAACATGAATCCATATGCAATGCTTTTACAGAAGCAGACAGAGACCAGACAAAGTGGATCCATATTACTTGAACTGAAAAACCACTCCAACAAGGTAACTCTGTACACATTTTGCCACAGTTTTACTTAGTCATACAATTACTTCTCTCAGTTACAAAGTGTACAGGTCATTGAAATGGAGGTTCATTCATTGTGTTAAAAAAAAACATGTATTAGGAATTGGTCAAATACTTTATCTCTGTGTATACACACATATATAGGTACTACTTTCTCCAACAACCCAGAACTTCGGTCACTTGATTTCTTGGGCGTCTGTAAAAATTAAACAAAACCACCTTCACCACCTCAAAACACAACCAAGAACTACAAAAAGACATCACACTTGGCTAACTAGAGTATTCAGACATTATAAAGGTGCATCGCTGTAATTATAAAATAAAATATTTCTGGTAACAATTTCACATACTTTCAGCCAAAAAAAATACATAAAGATAGTGCATCAAAAAGAAAAATGTGCAGCATTGTCCATAATAGCCTTTAGTTTTGTCTTCACTCTCTCCTCTACCATTTCCACCAGCAAGATGAGAGTGCATATGTACATTTCCAGAAAACAAACATTTTTTGAATTAAGCAGATAATCATCAAAAGAAAAACACTCCAGTAGAGGCCAGAGTATAGCAAGATTTCATCCTGTACATTCTCATGCTTGTAAAGTTTGCTTTCCACAAGGACCACCTACAGAGGTGGCAGCTCCACGATTCGCAAACATCAATGTGGAGAACACTATCACATAGTATTAAAGTAAAACCAAAACCGTTAAAGATAAACCAATCTCAACATCTGTAATCTTTTTTTGGGTAAAACAATTAAGAGCATAGGATGGTTATCTCCCTGTGTACTCAAATATTTGAATTGCAAGTTTCTAATAAATATGCCTTAATTGTTTGTTTCAGAACCAAGTCAACATGGACACCAAATACAACAATTATATCACTGAATTAATAAAACTAGACAACAAAGCAAGTCTCACTCTAGGCCTGTTAAATCTGCTTCATATGCTACAATTAAGTAGTGGGCTGTACAATTCCATTATCAATTAGGAAATCTCTCATACTCAATGCTTGAAAGACCTTTTTACATTGGTGGGGGGAGAAAATTAAAAATATTAAAATTAAAAATCATATTGGGGAAGAACAATGATTTGTGAAATGGACTATTAGTTTTAGGATTTGCTATGGGTCAATTCACCATGAAGAATTAAATATAGTATAGCCTGTGCATGTTTGGTCTCCAGAATGTTGACTTTGGAAATGAAGCATCACACTCATGCAAAGTTTCAAGGAGAATCTCAACCTAAAACATTTAGAGAAAAGAGTTTTTCATGATCATGTATGAAACTTGTACCTATGATTATAACAAAGTCCAAAAAAATAACATTGTAACTTTCTAACACTGCAAGCTTCCAAGCTGGTGCGGGCAAGATCATATGCACATTTTTTAAATGCTGAAAAATAGGACTACAACTAATGATTTTTAAAATCCATTATTTTGTTGATCAATCAATTAGGTGGATTGTAAAAAAAAAAATTTCATTTGAAATTAAACACAAAGTACATTACATGAAACCTTTCACCAAGTAAACAGGTCTATGTAAAATTTTCTGAATTTTTAAAAAAATAAACTACTTAGATACTTTACACAAAATACAGGTTTATACACTGGAATAATAAATTGAAAATAGTAAAATAGAAATAAAATGCTTAGTAAGTAGCACTTCTGGCTCTGGTTGCAATGAACACACAATTTCCTTAAAAACAACAGTTTTCAATAAAATTAACTAAACTCACAATTTGGCTTATGTATTCAATCATATTAAACAAATCACTTAAACATTTTTTTTTTTTTTCATTTCTATGAAACAGACTGGCAAATTATGTAAACACCTGACCACCATAACATTCCACCGCAGGAAAATCAGTTGCACCATCATGACTTTTTTTTAGTATTTAATATTGTCTAAAATTTCAGCACAAACAAACATGGATGACATATGTTGAGGGAAACGTTCAGTCCATTTTCCTTTTGCAGAAAAACAAGTGGTTTTATTTGTGTGAAACACTGTTCTCATATTGCTAAGTATTATGCCAAGTTTATTTTAAGTCAAGATTTATATTGTTTGCATCATTATTCTTATTTATGTCTGGAAACCTTTCACAACCATAGATTCTTTGGCATATTTGCTTGCAGCCAACACACCGTCACAGCCTGCTGCATGTCACTTGATGTAAGGAGTGTGCAGTTTGCCTTTCACGGTTGAAACTGTGTGATCCTGCCACAAAGTGTTTGACTGGCTAAACTAGCCTTGCTGCAGCAGTACTTGCACATTATTAAATCTTCCTCCAGATTGAATATAAGCCAGTTGAAGCCTGATACCCAGCAAGTCTGGAACTTTTTGCTTTTCCATCCAGCTCCTATCTCTTGACTCTGAATGAGCAACTCGCCTTTCTGTTGCAGCTGATGTGCTGCGAGATTCACTGCCGCACTCTTGCTAGGTTTTTGATTTCCTTCACACTCATCTTGGACAGTGACTTGTGGGTCTTCGCAACCATTTTTTGTAAACACACATGCTAATGTTACATGTGTTTGCAAGCATGTAATGCAGCACCATAATTTAGCAAACTATACACATATGCACACTGTACACACACACACACACACTGCCATGGCCGCACCTCAGCAATGTTACATCCAGAGTGGGTTTCAAAAAAAAGATGTAGAGTATGAAGCACATTTCCCAGTTGCTGGTGTCAGCAAGGACTGTGATTGTGATAGAACTTTGGTTTGCTCTAGAACTGCAATGCTTTGTACCTCTTTTAGGGATTCCTTCACATACATCTTAGACTCGTTGTACAGGTCCTGTAATATAGTGCCACTAAAGTGCAGGCATGAGGGTATGCTGTACTTCAGTTTTATTGTGTTCATGAGCAGCCGAAACCCGTTGTTCTCAAGGACTTAAAATGGTCTCATGTCCTTCGCAATAAAAACACCAATACAACTTGTTTTTTGGACCTTGCACTTGACTGTGGAAGCAGTCCTGTAAATAAATTTGTCAGACGTTTGGCATTTAGGCAATTGCTTTTTTGTAGGTGGTGATTTGTATTTGTCACTGCAATGGCGTTGTACATACTTGATTATGTTCATGATGTTTGCTGTAAGCATGTCGAAACGGTCCCTCAGTCTGGTTCAAGTAGGCTACACAATCAAGGGGAAGACTGCCGATTTAACAGTTGTCCAGAAGAGAGTCATTGACACCCTCCTCAAAAGGTCACTGCTAAAGAAGCTGGCTGTTCAGAGTGCTGTATCCAAGCATATTAATGAAAAGTTGAGTGGAAGGAAAAAAATGTATGTGGCAGAAAAAGGTGCACAAGCAACAGGGATAACCTCAGCCTTGAGGATTGTGAAGTTCAGCTCATTCAAAAATTTGGGGGCGATTCACAAGGAGGGGATTGTGGCTGGAGTCCGTGCTTCAAGAGTCACCACACACAAATGCATCCAGGACATGAGCTACAACTGTCTCATTCCTTGTGTCAAGCCACTCCTGAACCAGAGACAACGTCAGAAGCCTTACCTGGGTTAAGGAGAAAAAAACGGGCTAGACTGTCGCTCAGTGGTCCAAAGTCCTCTTTTCAGATGAAAGTAAATTTTGCATTTCATTTGAAAATCAAGGTTGCAATGCTTGTGAATGTTAAACAATAACCCCCACATATCATACAGATAGTCGCAGTCAAGAAAGAACATAAATGCAGATACATGGTCTGGAAGCATTACAACTAATGCAAATCATGAAACAATCCATGTATAACATACATATGAACATGTATTATGTAATTACTACAGTAATGTAAGCTTTATTTTTTAGAGAGAGCGAGAGAGAGAGAGCGAGAGAGACAAGAGCATATTCAAGGTGTTGAATGCAGGAAGTACAATGGAAAGTCAAATAAGTAGAGGTGATATGCTCTCCCCAAAACTATTTTTGTTTTAGGATTAGTGCTAGGCGGTATACCAGTTCATACCGAAAACCTTTATTTTTGTTATGATATGGATTTTTCTTATACCGCAACACTGGTTTAAATTACCTAAACAATGTTTGGAATGTGGCGCAGTGGGAAACTGTTGAAGGGGGACCTTTTTCACTGCTACACCGCTAAACACATACAACGGAGTACAAGCGTTAGTGTAGGTGTTGTGCGGGGGCTCTTTTCCACTGCTAAACCACTACACAGGCATGTAATGGAGTACATGCGGTAGTGGAGGTATTGTGAAGTGAAAATGGACAGAGAACATTCCGAAACTGAAGCTGTAGCAGATGATGAAGTTGAACATGAGGACACAGAAGAACCTTTGCTGGAAAAAGGGGTCACGTCTGTTCACTAAACTTCATCTTAAAATGAAGATTAAAATTTACTAGATTTTCTCAAACCCCGTCGTAAGTTATATAACATATTAAATGCTTTGTGTCAAGTGTTCCCCAAGCCATGTTAATCGCTATGTGCTTCTTAAACGGACTTCCTCTTGCACTAAGAGGCGGCGCAGGAAGAACACAGAATACATTAATTTCATGATATTCCTGCTCTCTGGACATTGACATTGGTAAGTACTTGATATAATTTTCATGATGAAATGCATTAAAGCATGTATTAATCATGTGGGGGCACGGTGGCATGGAGGATGCACTGCTGCCTCACAGCAAAGGGGTCCCGGATGTTCCCTGCTTTGAATTTGCACGTTTTTCTGGTGGGTTTACTTGGCGTGCTTCAGTTTCCTTTCAAGGTCATGTAGGATGTGAGGTTTTGTTATGCTATATTAACCCTGCTAGTGTATATATTGCTCAAATTCACCCTGCGACGTGCTGGCGCCCCGTTCAGGATTTGCTCCTGCCTCACACACAATGCTTGCTGGGATGGGTGCAACCCTGAATGGATGTCATAATTAAACATGAATAACGAAGATTTTTTTTTTTTTTTTTTTTTTTTAAAAGATCTGAACACTCTGTGGTCTAAGTTTATAACTAGTTTTCACAAACAGACGTTTACCGTGTGGCGATAGGTTATGTGGAGAAAGAAAAAAGGAAGGATAGGAACTGGGGGTTTGGTATGTCAGACAGAGACAGCACGCATGCAATAAAGCCCACTCAGATGAACATTCACTGAATTGCGTTTGTGTCTCCAACAACCAGATCACGAACTCAACATTTACACAATAATTAAGTTAAACCTGTGCGATACACATTCATATATCCAGTTTTTTGGAGCCACATCACACCTGCCATAAAGTTCTCTACACTGAA
Source organism: Polypterus senegalus (assembly GCF_016835505.1). Taxonomy (NCBI): domain Eukaryota; kingdom Metazoa; phylum Chordata; class Cladistia; order Polypteriformes; family Polypteridae; genus Polypterus; species Polypterus senegalus. The sequence goes on along the minus strand of NC_053160.1, from coordinate 36,012,090 downwards.
TGTACACCTGGGGACCACTTACTGCAAGGTAGCAGCACTATCGCTACACAATCGTGCATGTTTAATACTTGCTTTAATGCATTACATCCTGAAAATGATAAAGTTTTTATCTTAGCATTCTAAATGTTCAGAGAGCAGGAATATTATGAATTAAATGTATTCTGTGCAGTGATCACCGCCTGTGCCTACTCTTAGTGTAGAGGAAGTCAATTTAAGAAGCGCGTAGCCATTAACAACTGGGGCAGGGAACACTTAACACAAAGAATTTAATGTGCTACATTAACTTATGACGGGGTTTGAGAAAATCTAGTAAATTAAACATTGATTTTAGGATGAAGTTTAGTTTATAACATCTACTTTAATGACAAAATAAGCCGAGAATAAAGTGGAAATGTCGACTTTAACCTCGACATAAGTGTTGAGATTAAAGTGGAAATGTCGAGAATAAAGTCAATATGTCAACTTTCTCGACATATTTTCTTTTCTTTTTCTTCCGTGTCCGTATTTTTTTTTTTTCTTCACTGTGGCAGTTTTATTTTTTATGTATATAGATTAGCTTGAAGCAAGGTCCATATTAATGCAATTTGCCTAATGATGGTTCAGTTGGTAAAGATGTCATCAAGTTGCACTTGTTTTATTTTATTTTTATTTAGTGAATACTGTGTAATGTACCTGGGCTTGAAGTAATAGTATTATTACTGGAAGTTGCACTATTATTTTTTATTAGTTTAAATATTATGCAGTTTAATGATGGTAAAGTTGTTTAAAAAGTCACTTTAACATGTCAGTGGACAGAGATTGTTAACATTAACAGAAAGTGTAGTTGGTTTACAAAAAATATTTACTATTTATTCCTTTTCTAAGACATGTTCAGTGCAAATTTGACAAGCACCTCTGGATATTTTACTAATTTTAAATGCCTCTTTGGCTATTGGGACATGGAATGTCACCTCTCTGAAGGGGAAGAAGCCTGAGCTAGTGCGCGAGGTCGAGTGGTTCCGGCTAGATATAGCTGGGCTCACCAACGCACAGCGTGGACTCTGGAACCAATCTCCTTGAAAGGGGTTGGACTCTCTACCACACTGGAGTTGCCCCTGGTGAGAGGCACCAAGCAGGTATGGGCATACTTACTGCCCCCCAACTTGGAGCCTAGCCTGTTCATTGGGGTTTACCCCAGTGGACAAGAGGGTGGCCTCCCTCCGCCTCTGGGGGAGAGACGGGTCCTAACTGTGCGTATGCGCTGAACAGCAGTTTGGAGTACCCAACCTTTTTGGAGTTCCTGGAGCAGGTGCTAGAGGGCATACCTTCTGGGGACTCCCTTGTACTGCTGGGAGACTTCAATATTCACGTGGGCAATGACAGTGAAACCTGGAAGGGTGTGGTTGGGAGGAATGGCCCCCCGATCTGAACCCGAGTGGTGTTTTGTTATTGGACTTCTGTGCTCATCACGGATTGTCCATAACGAACACCATGTTCAAGCAGAGGGGTGTTCATATGTGCACTTGGCACCAGGACACCCTAGGCCTCAGTTCGATGATCGACTTTGTGGTTGTGTCGTCGGACTTGCAGCCACATGTCTTGGACACTCGGGTGAAGAGAGGGGTGGAGCGGTCAACTGATCACCACCTGGTGGCGAGTAGGCTTCAATGATGGGGGAGGATGCCAGTCAGGCCTGGTAGGCTCAAATGTGTTGCGAGGGTCTGCTGGGAACGTCTGGCCGAGTCCCCTGTCAGAAGCAGCTTCAGCTCACACCTCCGGTAGAACTTTGACCACATCCCAAGAGAGGTGGGGGACATTGAGTCCGAATGAGCCATGTTCCGTGCCTCTGTTGTTGAGGCGGCTGACCGGTGCTATGACCGTAAGGTGGTCGGTGCCGGTCGTGGCAGCAATCCCCGAACCCGCTGGGGATGCTGTCAAGCTGAAGGAGGAGTCCTATCAGACCCTTTTGTCCTGTGGGACTCTAGAGGCAGCTAATAGGTACCAGCAGGCCAAGCGGAATGTGGCTTCAGTGGTTGCAGAGGCAAAAACTCGGGCATGGGAGGAGTTTGGGGAGGACATGGAGAACGACTTTCGGATGGCTTCGAGGAGATTCAAGTCCACCGTCCGGTGTCTCAGGATGGAGAAACAGTGCAGTGTCAACACTGTATATGGTGAGGATGGTGCGCTGCGGACCTCGACTCGGGACGTTGTGGGTTGGTTGGGGGTTTGTTTAAGTACTTCGAAGACCTCCTCAATCCCACTAATATGCCTGCAATGAGGAAGCAGAGCCTGGGGACTTGGAGGTGGGCTCTCCCAACTCTGTAACTGAGGTCACCAAGGTGATCAAAAAACTCGATTGCAGGGCCCCGGGGGTGGATGAGATACCCCCAGAGTTCCTCAAGGCTCTGGATGTTGTAGGACTGTCTTGGTTGACACGTCTCTGCAATATCGCCTCTGGATTGGCAGACCGGAGGGTGTGCTCCAACTACAGAAGGGTCACACTCATCAGCCTCCCTGGAAAAGTCTATTCGGGGGTTCTGGAGAGGAGGGTCCATTGGATAGTCGAACCTCGGATTCAGGAGGAATAGTGGGGTTTTCGTCCTGGTCGCAGAACAGTGGACCAGCTCTACACCCTTAGCAGGGTCCTGGAGGGTGCATGGGAGTTTGCCCAACCAGTCTACATGCGTTTTGTGGATTTGGAAAAGGCGTTTGACCGTGTCCCTCGGGGAATCCTGTGGGGGGGTGCTCCGGGATTATGGGCTACCGGACCCCTTGATAAGGGCTGTTTGGTCCATGTACAACCGGTGTCACAGCTTGGTCCGCATTGCTGGCAATAAGTTGAACCCATTTCCAGTGAGAGTTGAACTCCACCAGGGCTGTCCTTTGTCACCGATTCTGTTCATAACTTATGGACAGAATTTCTAGGCGCAGCCAGGGTGTTGAGGGGGTCCAGCTTGGTGGACTCAGGACTGGGTCACTGCTTTTTGCAGATGTTGTCCTGTTTGCTTCATCAGGCCGTGATCTTCAGCTCTCTCTGAATCAGTTCGTAGCCGAGTGTGAAGCAGCTGGGATGGAAATCAGCACCTCTAAATCCGAGATCATGGTCCTCAGTCAGAAAAGGGAGGAGTGCCCTCTCAGGGTTGGGAGCAAGATCCTGCCCCAAGTGGAGGAGTTCAAGTATCTTGGGGTCTTGTTCACGAGTGAGCGTGAGATAGACAGATGGATTGGTGCGGGCTCTGCATCGGTCTGTCGTGGTGAAAAAGGAGCTGAGCCGTGAGGCAAAGCTCTCAATTTACCAGTCAATCTACGTTCCTACCATCACCTATGGTCATGAACTATGGGTAGTGACTGAAAGAAGATGATCATGAATAAAAGCAGCTGAAACGAGTTTCCTCCGCAGGGTGTCTGGGCTTTCCTTTAAAGATAGGGTGAGAAGCTCAGTCATCCAGGAGGGGCTCAGAGTATCAAGAGGAGTCAGATGAGGTGGCTTGGGCTCGGGCATCTGATGAGGATGCTTCCTGGACGCCTCCCTGGCAAGGTGCTCCGGGCACTTCCAACCAGGAGGAGGCCCCGGGGGAAGACCCAGGACACGCTGGAGTGACGGTCTCCCGGCTGGCCTGGGAACGCCTCGGGATTCCCCTGGAAGAGCTAGAAGAAGTGGCCGGGGAGAGGAAAGTCTGGACATCCCTGCTCAAGCTGCTGCCCCCGCAACCTGACCACAGATAAGCGGAAGAGGATGGATGGATGGATGAATGATTGACTCTTTGGATGGTTGAAAATATGTTGTCAAAATTTTAGTTTGTTTGCAAAATTTGTTCAATAAAAAGGTTCTATATTTTGACTGCAACTGTCATGCAATGCAATTCCTTCTTTTCATTAGTGCCACCCCCTTGAAAACTATCACTTTATGGGGCCATGCAAACCTGTATTAACACTTGTGTGCACATTAAAATGTTTTTTGTACAATGTATAATTCTCAGGACAGTGGAACTGGTTATTCTTAGCCAGTCTACCGCAGTAATTACAGTGGAAAATGTGGTTAACATCCACTCATGCATGGGAAAAAATAAAAAATAAATAGCATTGAATACCGTGAAACCAGTATAATTTTGAAAAATACTGCAATATAGAATTTTGGTCATACTGCCCAGTACTACTAGCTATTCATGAAAACATTGTATTTTGGGGGGAAAATGGCTATATAGTACAAGAATATTCCAAGTTTTCAACTGCATTAACACGTCAGTATGGTGCTGATCTTTAATCTTTCAGATGCTCTGAGAACATATAGAAATGCTGAATGTCAAATTCTGGGTCAAAATAATCACAATATCAGTTTAAATCCATATTGCCCAGCCTATTATATATGCCAAAATAGTCACCCCACTATCAGAAACTGCCAGTCGAGTTTTTCTACTTATCTCACACAACTGTTGCCGATTTTTTTCTTAGTCTACCTGCTATTGAGTATATATTGAATAATATTTTAGTGTTTGCTCGCCAACCCTCCATCGCTGAACGCACCCCAAGGAGACTCGTCACTCCTCTGAAACCCACTCTTAAAACAGCAATACAATGAGAAACAAACAGGTTTTTGTTTTTTAAACCTCCTCTTTGCTCAATCAGCTGCTGGCTTGCTTCTGCATCTTGTATAGCACACTTTTCTCATATCACCCATGTTCATATATTCGATCTCATTTTGCATTTACCTTTTCATCAATAACATATTGAATTTTGATTCCATGTTTGGAATTACATCGTGACAACGCAATGTATCTCGTGAGGGAGTATCATTTCTTTCGCTCTACAAGTAATGTCTCTTGACAATTGCATTTACACAAATGAAAAATGATTTCTCTCGCAGGATTTCACTTTCATCAAACAACAAAATCTTTTAATTCACGCAGATACACCTCTTCATTAGGAATACTACTTTTTTTTTTCTCCCTGATGGCAACACGAATTAGACGATCTACAAACTTAATTTAAATCCGAACAATATATTCGATCTCTTTTCGCTGCTCCGTTATTTCACCGAGTAATAATTTCCTTTTGTTTGCACTAATGCAATCTTTACCATCCTTTGAGACTTTTGAATTTTCATACTTCCATTACCTCTAACCTGCTCTGCATGTGTAACGCGTCAACGTTTTTGAATTCTTTACGACGTTCTACTTTGTCATCTAATCGAGTGTGGTTAAATCTCTTGGCACAAAGACTCATCTTGAGGGACATGAAAGTGTCTCTGTCAAAAAACCACGTTGTCTCCTTCCAACCTTTATTTTTTTCCTATCTATATCTATATACCCCATGATTGTGTAGCCTACAGAACTCGACTGAGAGACCATTTAAAGGCTTTTGCAGGTGTTTTGAGTTAATTAGCTGATTAGAGTGTGGCACCAGGTGTCTTCAATATTGAACCTTTTTACAATATTCTAATTTTCCGAGATACTGAATTTGGGACTTTCATTAGTTGTCAGTTATAATCATCAAAATTAAAAGAAATAAACATTTGAAATACATCAGCCCGTGTGTAATGAATGAATCTAATATACAAGTTTCACTTTGTGAATAGAATTACTGAAATAAATCAACTTTGTCATGATATTCTAATTTTATGACTGGCACCTGTATAATAGAGAGACATTGCAAAAGTTGTCTTTCCATCCATCCAGTTTATAAGCATCTTATTACCCTGTTTGAGGTAACTGGAAGCAGAGGACTATCCTCAGCTGCACTGCAAGTGAGACAGGGACCAACCCTTGAACAACAGGATGTAACGGATGTGCACAGGCTGTAGTTAGACCCATGTCCACTTGCTGATATCCACAGGTCCATCTAAATGCAAATACCTCTAATGAACTGGTCCACACAATACATTAATTCCAAAACAATTTAGTGTTTCAAAACCCCTACACTGGGTTGTGTGGCTGAGCTTATACTTTGAAACACAAGGTAGATCTCTCTAATCCGACAGAATAATTGAAGAGATGCAATTAATGGAGCCGCTAAAATACTCTCAAAATAGATCAGCAAATACTAAATACTGTATGTGTTGCTTTGTAGGTTTATGAGGTAAAGTTATGCTCATTACTACAATTAAAATATGGCGGGCAAATATATATGAATGCTATGGGAGCAAATGGAGTTACAAGTAATTAATGCAATTAAGTTCATCATAAAACAATGGCTACAATGCGGGATTTGTTACACTGGCATAAGGTCTGGTCAGTACCATAACACTGCTTGAAAACAGCATAAAGTTCATTTTATGGGAAATCTATTTATATAAATAAATAAATAAAAAAAAATCTTGGAAGGAGACGATATATGTCCATACGTCCCGCAAGAAAAGGCAGCGAGACAAAAGGACAGCTGCAGCACAGGCTTTTAAATGACCAACACGCAGCTTAACAAGCAGAACACGCAGCTCGGCAGCAGCTGATTCGTCCGCATTTCCTTAGTATACGTTCAGCCCCCCTTTCACAACGTGAACGGCAGAGAGGCAAAGTGGCCGGCACATAGCGTGCCCCAGGGGGGAGGGGAAGGAATGGGCGAGCAGGGGGCACAGCCCCGTAGTCTAAAATAATCATCATAAATTGATAAAAGTTGATTTCAGAAAGGTAGCCTCAATGTTGCGTCTAATGTAAAAATGGAAAGCTTTGGCAAAAATTAATAGCATCAAGGAATTGATTTGTCTATTAATTATTATTCTTCAGCACATATTAACCAGTTACGGTCTCCTCCATATACTGATGCAAACCAAAATTACAACAGTAAATACTGTATCACAAACCAGAAGTGATTTGAAATCGGACTTGAAAAGAATAATGCTACAAAGGCAATATTAATGAGCGTTTGTAATTAAACATATCCTCAATTACCTTAGTATTTACTAATTAATGTAACAATTAGACAATGGCTGAATTTCCATTGTGTAGTACTGATTTCAAGCAATATTTTAGTGTTAGTTGCTGGACAGGAAATTTCAGGGAGTACATTTAGCATATGCATGTGTCAAGACAAATCAGATAGTCCACAATGACCATACTATTCTTTATGAATCCCATGCTTATACAAAATACATTTTTGGTTTAAAAGGTTGATTTGTTGTGACAACGACACCAGCTAATGAGCTTCCTGAAAACTCTGGCAATTTTTCTTTTAAAAACCATGTTATGTGCAAAATTGAGTATTGTCTATCAAATAAAAAACACACAAAACCTTCTGATCTGGTACCAAAAACACTGTATACAGGCCAACATTGCCATAACAATCAGTTTATTCTTTGAGGTAAACAATGTACAGCTTACTGTAAAAGAAGCAATGTTGATTTGGTTTGGCACCATTCTCAGATATATTAAAACACAGTACCACACATACAGTAGAGTATTCTGTGCCTACAACACCAGAATTGATCATTCAAGAATTTGTAGGATCACAGGAGATCCCCTAGGGTACACTTCTTGACCTTAAAACCTTTCTGAATTTTGTTTACATATTTAACACTCTACATTGACATTCCTCATTTTATTAAATCGTTTACAAACATTCAAATCATTACCATACATGAAGATGAAAGCAACAACAATATAACTTTATGGTTAAGAATGCAAACATATTCCTTTAAAACTATAATTTTAACTGTGTGGTCAGCAACTGCAACAAAATCTACTTGTTACATTTTACTCTAATGGAAAAAAAATACTCGAATGAGTACAGCTGCTTCGGCGTAGCACTTAACACAAATACGGCCTACCAGAGCCAAAAAGTCAAGTGACATGTATACTGGATTGTTACAGTACGGTGGAAGTTGAGCTTACATCGTCAAAATTACGCGAGGCTGAAGTAAACCTGGCCAAATCATGGCTGAACGTACTAAAGCATCAACCTGGACTGAACCAATTAACACAATCTAAACTGGTTACATGGAAGAAAACCCTAACGTAATGGAGAAACATCACACAATTGACTACGGCCGAAATCGAATCGACGTCCTCGAAGTTGCGAGGCAATATCTGCATGCATACATTTCCAGCCATTACCTGGACGTATCCACTCATTTTCTGTTCTCACCTAGTGAGAGTGTGGCGGGTATCAGGCACTCGCAGCATATTCCCGTCACCCCTTTTTATCCCCCAACTCCCTTGGCAATTTCAGATATCCAAGTCTTCTGCCAGTAATATAAAAAAATAACCTGCACTCTTCCAAAACAAACGGTGCTCTGCACTCATATATATTGGTATTATACACGGGGTAAAATCAGGTTTACAATTCAAAAGGTTCGATTCTTAACAATTCAATATGTTGCACTTCGTTTTCAGACTGTCAAAAACACTTTGCTAATAATGCCAGGACTCAAAATTGCGTTTCAAACAAATACACGAGTGACTAAATCATCTTTATTTTTCAAATAGAGGCCTTACGCTGCAGACTGTCTTTACGGTCGACATTATATGCCATTTTTCACGCTCCACATAACACGTTAACAGCTAGTGTACTTAAAACATTAAACAGAGCACTATTCACAGAAAAACGCCGAAGTTGAACATGTAACTGATCGCATCAGACACAAGATAATCCAAACTAGTGGAGAACAAAAAAAAAAAACTGTTTTACGAAAGAAAATGAAACCCGACAAGATCTTTACAGAATTCAAAGCCAAGCGGTTTTCTTTCAGACGAGCAGCTGCAATCGCCTCGGCCTGGAAGCGAACGGCTCTGTGACAATCCATTTTACTGCAGATTCATCTCCCCCGCCCCCATCAGCACGCCGGGCGAACAACAAGCGAGAGCGCGGCTCGCGTCCTTACTCAGCATCGCTAAATGCAACTTGCCCGGGCCGTAATCTTCTTACGTAAACACACCCAAAATATTGAGAAAAATGCCCCTCACCTATACTGAGCAGCAGCAGCACCATGGGTAAATCCAAAGTAGTTGCTGGTAGCCATTTTGGCATCTTCACCTAGCCGGCTGGGCACTGCAGAGAGACAGAGACATGGAGGTTGAGTATTTGTCGGCTTGTCGTTATTAACACCCTCACGAAACACCGTGTAAAATATACATGGAGATATGTTTCCATTACCGGTTTTCCGGCCATCTTTGTTCCCAAAAAGGATTTTATTAAGGTTATCTTCCCTTTTAACCACACCGGGAAGGCTATATACAGTATTTTTAATAGTTTTACTCACCATAGGTGAAGGAGACTACTGGACATATGGGAATCATTGGGTTCCTGTTCTCTGACGAACTCTGACTCCTCACCCTTTTCTTTTATACTCGAAGGTCATAGCAGGCGACTGACTGTTATGAGCATGCGTTGGACCGGAATGCATTATGGGAAATGTATTTTTTTTTTCTTGTAACGCTACGCGCGATAACTTTCCTCAAGGTCGGAAACGCGCAGAATAATAAAGTAGATACTACTGTACGGCTATTCAAAAATCTTAAAGTAATACCAATATTCGTAAGTTCTAAAAAGAAACACAATATACCATGATATGATTAAAAACTACTAAGCTGTGAACTTTACTTGATATAATTAATTCATGTAAGAATAAAACTAATGTAATGTTATATCCAGAAGCTATTTCTATTATGCCTGTGACTGCAACCGTAAATGTCAGAAAACTGCGTTTTCTTTTTTTAAACATACTGGTATACATTTGAGCAAGGTCTCCTGTTTGTCTTAATATACTATTTTTTATTAATTTATTTATTGAGGTTCTGTAAAAAGCCAAATTTCACCCTATCTATCTATCTATCTATCTATCTATCTATCTATCTATCTATCTATCTATCTATCTATTTGTCTGTGTCTGTATTGTAACCCTGGTGGCTCCAGCAGCTTGTTTAGATTGCTGTATTTTTAAAGAGCATATGTAATGGAGTACACTTTGCGGCCTTCGCCAGATTTATTCACTTTGACTTAGTGAGGGTTGCATTTTGACAAATGTGGCAAGTATTGCCATCTCACAGCTACAGAGTCCTGAGATTAAATTCTCGCCCATGTACCATCCTGTGTATGTATATACTTTTGTCAAATTATTCTGATTTTCCTCCTGGTTTCCCCATAGATGTAAAATAGACCTATTGTGTGCCAATGTTCCCTGTGATGGTTGGAAACCTCATTTTGCCTTGTGTCCAAGGTTGCCAGGATGGAGTCCAAAAACCACTGTATATCTGTCTAGATTAAGCAGTTTTTATAACAGATAAGCGGATTTTGGGACAAAAACAGAGTATGGTTTACTAAGCCTGAAAACATAATAAGGCACAAAGGTGGTTTGATACTTAATTGTTATTATCACTGCCTTAGTTGGCCAAAAATATATGGGGGAGCCCACCTTTAGTGTAACAGTGCCAATATATGATGATGCTGTGAGCTGACACAACAGGCTCTAATTAAATGCAAGACCCCTGTAGATTGTTCTCCAGCTTCATGCCTCTGGACTTTTCTTTTTTTTTTAATTTTTCTCTCCTCCCCAGCCATCTGTTTTATCATTAGGTGTTATCTTTTGAGACAAATGAGAGAAAAAGACACTATACATAAGAACTCTACTTTTCTATTAATTATACTGTACAATGTGTATCTATCATACGTAAGTGTTTATTGATATTTTGCAAGTTGTTTCTTCATTAATATTCTTATCTAATTTTAATTTGTTTTTCTTTTTTGTGAAGTATTTCTTTGACATCTCAAAATCACTTTGAGTTACATCCTGTGTATGAAAATGTGCTATAGAAATAAATGTTGTTGTTATATATAGGGTGACGAGACATTCCCAGGAGAGTCTAGTATATCAGCCCCAATTTAAGTGTCTTGACTTATTCTTCAAAAGTATCTTGTAGTCCTATATTTCAGATTTGACTAACTTATCATGCTATGAAGTAAATTATGCAGACATTTCCTTGAACTTGATGTTGTACATATCACCTTATAGGTGGTTTAGTGTACTAGTTTTAATCACCTGGCACATCTTGTGACGGCAGAACATACAACCACTGTTTGTGAATACTGTACATCAATTAGACACATGACTTGCTTTAGCCATATATGTAACCAGAAAAGTGGTTCACCTCAAGTGAAAATGTAGCCCCAAAACAAAAATTTGCATTTTCCATCTTAGAGAGATCATATTTAAATTGTTTTGGAAATTGTAGAGCAGCTAACAGTGATATTGTCAGAAACATAAAAGACAGGTTTCAATTTGAATTTTAGAGTTTGTTGTGCCATTGGTTTGTAAAAATGTATGGGTCATGGTGAGATGATAAACTACAATGAGAGTAGTAGTTTAAGAACTTGATAAGCAAGTCTTAATTATAAAATTAGGAAAATGAATCACTCACTGTAGAGCTATCATTAAAACACATTATTTAAACAATGTATCACAACTTACTATGCAATCAAGCATTGCATTTTACAACAGTCTTACAACATGTAAAGAAAATTTGAAGATTGTGTTGAAAACAGATAACATTAAACATTATTAATAAATACACCTCAAATGATGCACACATTGGGAAGGTCAATATTACACAAGTAGTTGCTAGCAGACATGTAAACTGACAAACCACAAACAATAACAGAATTTAAAGGGGATATATTACAGATTTTGCATAGTTGGAGAGCTTACAATTCACAAAACAGCAGAAACAGACACACATGTTGTATATCTGACACTGTAATGGCTATAATATGCTACATAAAGTCAAGTAATTTCATCAGCATTTTAGTCTAACAATCCCCATAGAGAGCAAAATATTGAGAGCTGCTTTTAATTCTCTTTTATTGCAGCAAGCGCTCTCACAGCTTCTGCTCAAAATCATGGCTTAAAGTAAGTAACTGAAATTAATTCCTTGAGCGGAGTCCAGTAACACCAATAAAAATAATTCCATTTGCATGGTCCACAAGAAGAGCATTTCAAATGTCGGTTATTATTTCATTCATGATTCTAAATGATCTCTCACATTCAGATTTTAAAATGTAGAATGGTATCAGTAATCTATAGCAGGGTCCTTAAATCCTTGGGTACATTACTGCTGCCAATGTAGTCACAGAAAGCATTTATGTATTTTCTTTTCTCATAACAATGAAACACAAATGTGAAATAGTTTTCACCCCATAGCTGACATTTACTTCTAAGGGTCAATTTTCCTTATACAAAACCTTCATATCTCCCATAATGTTTATTAGTTGGTCGTCATATTTAGAGGTAAAACTTTCATGAAACAGTCTCTTCACACTTTCTGACAATCAGTTGTGTAGGATGTTCACAAGCCTCCTAGTTTGAGTTACTGTGTAAATCACTGTTTTTTAAATTTCATGTCTTGAGCAGCTGTAGCTGTTTCTTCAGTGTTTTCTTCTGGAATAATGTATGTAGATTCAACATGTTGTATGGTTCTTTTGATTGCACTGTCTGAATCAGATAAAACCATCTTTTGCTTTTTGTGACTGCTGCTAGAATTCAGTTATTTCAGGGAGTGAATCATACACAAGTCCTAAGTTCATCAAGAATTCAATGTATGTTAAAATATGGCACAATAAAGGCCTTTGCATTTTTCTGTTTCATTTGAGTCTTTTGTCACATACATCATTTATTGCATGGCTGAAATATTTTTCAAGAGCACTGTCAATTTTTCACACAGCTTTTACAGTGTGGTAGAAATAGTGTCAATTTTCTTCCATCTTAGATCTAGTAAAGGTGTGCATTCCATTAACTCAAATAATACAATTTATCCAAAGCTGGGTCAAATGATTAACTCATTTAAGATCATTTCTTGAATAGTTTCCTGTTAATTTCAATCTTGGATTACAGCAGTGCCAAATTATCAGAGCAGGATGTCTATCCATCTTTCCAACACGCTTGTCAAGGGATGGCTCGTGGGTCAGCGGGAGCTTATTCCAGCAATCATAAGCAGGCAGGAACAATACTGGGACAGGGCGCCAGTCCATCGCAAATCGAACACACACACACATACATAAGCACATAAGCAAACACTAGGGCCAATTTAGCAATGTAAATTCACTTAACCTGAATGTCTTTGTTTAATTAATTTAGTGGTAACTCAATAACTGAGTTTGTGCATATTTTTGTTTAGAAATTTTTTATTGAATCAATAAGGTCTTAAATTAAGTAAACATCATTCTTTATCGCTAGTTGCTTAATTGTCATCAAGTTCAATTATACTCCAGGAAAAGTATATAGGTTCAATTTCTTAAGAAAGACCACATTGTAAACAGATAAGTATTGATTAATCAGCCATGTGATTATTTAATATAATTATTTCAATAATTTCTTTCTCATTTCATTGAATATGTCATCAATAATGTGAGTACAACTATTTACTCCATTAAACTCTCAGAGTTCGACATCACAAGATAAATCAGTAAACACAGCAAACTTAAATGCAGTGTAGAAAAATAATAATGTGTTGTCTAAATGTTGAACATTCATTTTATTTACTGTAGTTTTTCATGTTTTTTCTGGCTTCAGTTTTAATATATTAATTCATTTCTGTGAAAAACTAATGTTTTATGTTTGATTTTATTTCCTAGAGCTCCCTTGATATTTTGCTTTTGTAACACCATTGTAGCCAACCCTACATTCCACCTACTCTATTGAAAACATGATGCCTACTCCTTTATAGGTTCTTATTCCAACAGTCCTCATTACTTGGCAAAAATTGCACCTCTACAGTTTAGTTTCTAATATTAACAATTCATACAAAATGGTATATTGTTCTTCATAACAAGTTTGGTAAAAGCTATGAAGCATTTGAAGATGATGAAGATAGGCCATGTTGTAATCCAACAATAATAATAAGGAATTTTACACACTATCCACTAAAACTGAAATATCAGCACACTATAAAACTTTCCAAATTGTAAGTTGCATTTTAAGAAGCTGGGCCATCTGGATTGTCTATTTCATGAGTACTTGGAAAAGTGGTGCATAGTGGTCCCTTATATTCTATACTTTTTCTTGTTAGCCATCTTTTTCATACTGTTCAGACTTGGCCTATTGATTAGACGCTTCCTTAGTCTCACATTGAAATGTCAATCAATCAGTCATTCTCAAACACATTAAATACAAATCAGCAGCTCAGGTGTCAGGGCCTATCCTGGCATGACTGAAAACAGGGCTGGAAACAGTCTTGGACATGACATCAGTCCATCATAGGGCCTAGCAGGAAGAAAACCTATATATACAGGGAGAAGATGCAGACTATGCATTAACAACATTCAGGTGATGGATTCAAACTCATGTATTCAAACCCATGATTCTAGATAAAATATGTAAACATAAAATTAAACTAAATTTGAAATTGAATTTCCAGTGCACTTAAAATAAACTAATAAATTAACAAATACTATTTAGAAACATTCAATATGCTGGACACCATACAATATTATTCAAGTAGTCGTACTAGTAGTAATAGTGAAATTTAATGTCTGTAAGATACTCTAGACAGTAGTACTGTATAATGTATAATTTAGATCAATTATAACGATTTTACAAAACAGGCAATTTGTTGATTCAACATGCAAATATGTGATCTTTTGTAACTGAGAATTAATTATAGTGAGGGACAGGTACATAGGGGAATATTACACCAAGTAAAAAAAGACCAGGATATGGCATGAGCTCATGAGATTGACATAATCACAGAATCACTGCTCCCAAAATAAAATATCAAAATGTTGGTAAAAAAAAAGCAAGTCCTAACATTAATACTTAATGGAAACACCTTTTAGCTTCCTCTACACTAGTAAAAAATGATTGTGAAAAAATATAGGAATGAAATTCAGTGTTTGGATAATGAAAGTTGCATTCCATCATCTTAAATAGTGGAACAAGATGATTCAGCATGTCAAATGACTTCAGTATCACATAACTGTAAGCAATTCAGTATATTTAAGGCCATGCAGAACTCAGCACAAAATGGTGGTGACCACCCCAAAAAATTAAACAAAATGGCATTGTCAGAAAAATGATAAAAACAATGAACAACAATGCAACAATATCCCAAATTTTCAAAAACTGACATGCAGTCTCGTGGTCTGGAACCCCTACAGATTTTATTTTTTTTTTTCTCCAGCTTTGGAGTTTTTTTTTGTTTTTTCTGTCCACCCTGGCCATCGGACCTTACTTATTCTATGTTAATTAATGTTGACTTATGTTTATTTTTTATTGTGTCTTCTATTTTTCTATTCATTTTGTAAAGCACTTTGAGCTACATTTTTTGTATGAATATGTGCTATATAAATAAATGTTGATTGATTGAAGTAAAATGACACCTTTTATTGGATCTTGCCTGAGAAAGGGGCCCAAGGTGCATCGAAAGCTTGCATATTGTATGCGGAGTGGTGGCTCTGAGGCTAGGGATCTTCACTAGCAAATGGAAGGTTGCCAGTTTGAATCCCGTAAATGCCAAAAGGGACTCTGCTCTGTTGGGCCCTTGAGCAAGGCCCTTAACCTGCAATTGCTCAGCACTTTGAGTAGTGAGAAAAGCGCTATATAAATGCAAAGAATTAATTTTATTTATATTGTAATCTTTTTTTAGTTATTTTAGCCAATAAAAGGTGTAATTTTCTAACTACATTCATAATGGCTAACATGGTACAACACTCTAGTACTAAAAAGTGACATGGAAATTTTCCTGAATGGCTAAAGTACAGATTTATTGCATACAAAGGTTAAGACATCCTTGATCCTAGGACCTAGTCAAAGATTCAGATGCAATTGGATTCTCCTGGCTTTAGTGATTTAGGGAGGGTCACACTCCATTTTAAGGATCTTACTCTTTAGGTTTGTAGCCAACAACCTCTGCCACCCTGGAATCGAACATAGATTATAGATATATAGGAAATGCTGTAGCAAAATCCAGTGAACCCTGTTTAACTGGCACATTATTGAAGAGAAGAAATTCAAAAGAAAGTTGGAAAATGATTCATTTTTTCAATTTCTTTAGTTTTCAAAAATGTTATTTATTTTCCATCATATACAAACATTTCAATTTTAAATTTTTAAGAAATCATAATTACTTGTTTATTTATATAGTACATGCATATACAGTACATATATTTTTTACAAGCTATTATACAATAGCAAAGTCTGGGGGCCATTAAAAGTCTAAAGATCACTACAAGATAGGAATTGTTAGTGGATGGCAGACCCAAAATTACTAACACTAAATTAAAGGTGGTTTGTTGAGCCATTCATTCTCAGTGGATTTTCCTTGGGCTTAAAGTTTGAGAGAAACATGGTAATGAACAATGAGGCCATCAGATCATGTTCAACCCTGTTAAGGAGGAAATGTTGAGTCATGGGTACTCTGGGTACTTGAGGTGCACATTTCAGGATGATCCCTTACTTTAAGTCAAATGACCTTAATAAAGGGAATATTAGGCCACCTTGCAGCAGAAGGTACTTAAGGATGGACTCTCTGAGTAAGGAGGCTTAACAGCCTTGGTGTTATATCCTCTGTCTCAATCAATCAATTCACAGAATAAGTAGTTATACTATATAGCCTTTATTTTGTGCTGGTTACTTACCATGGAAGAAAACCTACCTCTTCAGCCTGGGAAAATGTGACATCCTTGCAGGAAAGTTGGTGTGATGAAAAGATATCATGTCATTCTGAATGATTTACATTTAGGTTTATTATCATGTGTGCAGAGTTCAGTGAAATTGCTGCTTTCATGTCTAATCAACATGCAACATGTCACCATGCGCTTGTTCCATAATCAGTTCAAGGGCACAAAGTGTACGTGATGGGAGCCAACTCTAGATAGGATGCCATTGAGACACAGGGCACACCTAAGCAGACATATACAAAAAAATGAATCATTTAAAGATTTCAGTCAATCTAATAAGTTGTCCTTGAACTGTGTTTGCATGTGTTTCCTAAACATAGGAAGGATATGCACACTCTGCGCACAACTCAACAAGCCCAAGAGATTTATGTGGCCTGAATGTTCTGCCAGACATTTTAGTGTCATGATTTCTTTAATGGGATTTAATCAGTATAATTTAACAGCAGCTCAGTATATCAATATTTTCACTATGGCATAAGGCAATTTAAACTTACTGTATATTTCAATGTCATAAGTGCTACTCTACTGACCAATAGTAGTCACTTCCAAAAACATTTTTTCAAAGATTACAAATGCTGATCAGTCCTAGCCCATTTTATTTTCTGAAATATTAGAAAATCAAGTTTCAAAGTGGTATGTCTTTCTGGTATAATTTGTGTAGGTGTAGAAAACTGCACATTTTCATAGCTGATAAAAATGAATCACAGAAAGTGAAATTCACTTTAAATATTTTCTTATGCCAAGCCAGCATTCTTCCAATGGTATTCTGTCATTTCCTCAGCCTCTGCTCTAGCTTATTTTCCCTGCAGCCATTTAATTTGATTGACTGGCATTATTCATTAGGAATGGAAGACCTGTTCAGTATGGAAATACATAGAAAAAATATAGAATCATTATGCTATTTGTCCTGCATTGTAACTTATCTGTGTTGTTGGTTTACACCTAAATGTTACTGTGCTGTGGATTGATGTCATCTTTATGTTGTACTCCAACATCATAATCTTCTATGTAATCTTAATATTTATTAGCTATCTGATTTATTCTGAGTCTTTTTATTCCACACACACACACTTACAACAAAAGGACACCAGTTTTTGTAACAACATTCTATAGACCTACAGAACATAGTGGGTTCTGTCCTGTTTACAGATTATAGGTCAGACTCAGCATTAGGCATCAAGAAAAATGGAGAAACAGCAGATTTAGACACAAAGAATTACAGTCAAACACTTAAAAGAGTTTTAGAATAAGCAAATCTTTATTAGTGTGGATTTTTAAAAGTATTTATAATTGGCTTCATAAGCTCACCGCTTAATCTTGTGATTATCCAAAACAGTGCCTAGTAGTAAAGACATCCATTCCTCTTATCAGCTGATGGCATTCAGAGATGTGGTAAACCTAAGTGAAGGTTAGAAACAAATATAGCAAACAAATGCAGTCTGGACTCAAACTGAGGTTGCTGGATCTCTGAGGTAGCAGCGTTAATTAGGCTGCTAACAACCCTAAATACAAAGTGTACTATAAATCTAAAAGTAGATCTTTACTCATTGGGCAGTGTTGCATTAGTTAGTACTACTGCCTTATAGTAACAGTCCATCCATCCATCCATCCATCCATCCATCCTCTTCCACTTATCCGGGGTCGGCTCGCGGGGGTAGCAGCTTGAGCAGAGAGGCCCAGACTTCCCTCTCCCCGGCCACTTCTTCCAGCTCTTCCGGGAGAATCCCAAGGCGTTCCCAGCCCAGCTGGGAGACATAGTCCCTCCAGCGTGTCCTGGGTCTTCCCCGGGGCCTCCTCCTGGTTGGACGTGCCCGGAACACCTCACCAGGGAGGCATCCAGGAGGCATCCTGATCAGATGTTCAAGCCACCTCATCTGAATCCTCTCGATGCGGAGGAGTAGTGGCTCTACTCTGAGCCCCTCCCGGATGACTGAGCTTCTCACCCTATCTTTAAGGGAAAGCCCAGACACCCTGCAGAGGAAACTCATTTCAGCCGCTTGTATTCGCAATCTCATTCTTTCGGTCACTACCCATAGCTCATGACCATAGGTGAGGGTAGGAACGTAGATCGACTGGTAAATTGAGAGCTTTGCCTTACGGCTCAGCTCCTTTTTCACCACGACAGAATGATGCAGAGCCCGCATCACTGCGGATGCCGCACCGATCCGCCTGTCGATCTCATGGTTCATTCTTCCCTCACTCGTGAACAAGACCCCGAGATACTTGAACTCCTCCACTTGGGGCAGGATCTCGCTCCCAACCCTGAGAGGGCACTCCACCTTTTTCCGGCTGAGGACCATGGTCTCGGATTTGAGGTGGTGATTCTCGATCCAAAGAGAGCTGAAGATTACGGCCTGATGAAGCAAACAGGAAAACATCATCTGCAAAAAGCAGTGAACCAATCCTGAGTCCACCAAACCGGACCCCTTCAACACCCTGGCTGAGCCTAGAAATTCTGTCCATAAAAGTTATGAACAGAATCGGTGACAAAGGGCAGCCCTGGCGGCAGTCCAACTCTCACTGGAAACGGGCTTGACTTACTGCCGGCAATGCGGACCAAGCTCTGACACCGGTTGTACAAGGACTAAACAGGGGGTCCGGTACCCCATACTCCCAGTGCACCCCCCACAGGATTCCCCGAGGGACACAGTCGAATGCCTTTTCCAAGTCCACAAAACACATGTAGACTGGTTGGTCAAACTCCCATGCACCCTCTAGGACTCTGCTAAGGGTGAAGAGCTGGTCCACTGTTCGCGACCAGGACGAAAACCACACTGTTCCTCCTGAATCCGAGGTTTGACTATCCAACGGACCCTTCTCTCCAGAACCCCCAAATAGACTTTTCCAGGGAGGCTGAGGAGTGTGATCCCTCTATAGTTGGAACACGCCCTCCGTCCCCTTTTAAAGAGGGGACCACCACCCCGTCTGCCAATCCAGAGGCACTGTCCCGATGTCCATGCGATGTTGCAGAGACGTGTCAACCAAGACAGTCCTACAACATCCAGAGCCTTAAGGAACTCGGGTATCTCATCCACCCCGGGCCCTGCCACCAAGGAGTTTTTTGACCACCTCCGTGACTTCAGTCCCAGAGATGGGAGAGCCCACCTCAGAGTCCCCAGGCTCTGCTTCCTCATTGGAAGGCATGTTAGTGGGATTGAGGAGGTCTTTGAAGTACTCCCCCCACCGACCTACAACGTCCCAAGTCAAGGTCAGCAGCACACTGCACTGCACTGCTTCCCCCTCCTGAGATGCTGGACGGTGGACCAGAATCTCCTCGAAGCCGTCCGAAAGTCATTCTTCATGGCCTCCCAAACTCCTCCCATGCCCGAATTTTTGCCTCAGCAACAACCGAAGCCGCATTCCGCTTGGCCTGCCGGTACCTATCAGCTGCCTCCAGAGACCCACAGGACAAAAAGTCCTATAGGACTCCTTCTTCAGCTTGATGGCATCCCTCACCGCCAGTGTCCACCAACGGGTTCGGGGATTGCCGCCACGACAGGCACCGACTACCTTGTGGCCACAGCTCTGGTCAGCTGCCTCAACAATAGAGGCACGGAACATGGCCCATCGGACTCAATGTCCCCACCTCCCTTGGGATGTGGTTGAAGTTCTGCCGAGGTGGGAGTTGAAGCTACTTCTGACAGGGGACTCTGCCAGCCGTTCCCAGCAGACCCTCACAACACGCTTGGGCCTACCAGGTCTGACCGCATCTTCCCCACCATGAAGCCAACTCACCACCAGGTGGTGATCAGTTGACAGCTCCGCCCCTCTCTTCACCCGAGTGTCCAAGACATATGGCCGCAAGTCCAATGACACGACCACAAAGTCGATCATCGACCTGAGGCCTAGGGTGTCCTGGTGCCAAGTGCACATATGAACACCCTTATGCTTGAACATGGTGTTCGTTATGGACAATCCGTGACGAGCACAGAAGTCCAATAACAAAACACCGCTCGGGTTCAGATCAGGGGGGCCATTCCTCCCAATCACCCTTCCAGGTCTCACTGTCATTGCCCACGTGAGCATTGAAGTCTCCCAGCAGAACGAGGGAATCCCCAGAAGGTATGCCCTCTAGCACCCCCTCCAGAGACTCCAAAAAGGGTGGATACTCCAAACTGCTGTTCGGCACATACACACAAACAACAGTAAGAACTCTTCCCCCCACCCGAAGGCGGAGGGAGGCCACCCTCTTATCCACCGGGGTAAACCCCAACTGCACAGGCTCCCAAGTGGGGGGCAATAAGTATGCCCACACCTGCTGGCGCCTCACCGGGGCAACTCCAGAGTGGTAGAGAGTCCAGCCCCTCTCAAGGAGATTGGTTCCAGAGTACAAGCTGTGCGTCGAGGTGAGTCCGACTATATCTAGCCGGAACCTCTAGACCTTGTGCACTAGCTCAGGCTCCTTCCCTTCAGATAGGTGATATTTCACGTCCCAAGAGCCAGTTTCTGTAGCCGAGGATCAGACCGCCAAGGTCCCCGCCTTTGGCCACCACCCAACTCACACTGCACCCAACCTCCTTGGCCCCTCCCATAGGTGGTGAGCCCATGGGGAGGAGGACCCACGTTACCTCTTCGGGCTGTGCCCGCCGAGCCCCATGGGTGCAGGCCCGCCACCAGGCACTCGCCATCTAGCCCCACCTCCAGGCCTGGCTCCAGAGGGGGGCCCCGGTGACCCGCGTCTGGGCAAGGGAAAACGGTGTCCAAAGTTTTCTTTCATCATTGGAGGTTTGTTGAACCACTCTTTGTCTCATCCCTCACCTAGAACCAGTTTGCCTTGTGTGGCCCTACCAGGGACATAAAGCCCCGGACAACATAGCTCCTAGGATCATTGGGACACACAAACCCCCCCCACCACGATAAGGTGACAGTTCAAGGAGGGGTATAGTACATCCTCTAAATCCCAAATAGGGGGTATCAGGTGAAGTTTGACAGTTCTCCTCACATATATGTTAGCTGTTCTCTGGATAATTAATTTTCAGTGCTCCACAGACCCAGCAACAAATTTCACGCCTGGTACTTATCCATGTGGAGTCTACATGTTCTCTTCATGTATTTGTGGGTTATACTCCTACAAGTCAGTTTTTCCCCCACATTCCTAAAGATGCGTAGGTTAGACTAACTAATGATTCCAAGTTATTTCCTTATGTGTGTGTTTTTCATTGGCACCCTGTCCAGGGCTGGTTCCTGCCTGGGATCCGATACTAACCGGACAGGCCCTGCCCTCCTGTGACCCCGAATTATATCAAGCTGGTTTAGTATGTTATGTCACCTCTTCCCACATCCCAAATATATGGATGCCATGTTAATTGGCAGCCTAAAAGTGTCTTGCTATAAGTGAGAATGTATGTGTGATAATGTGTGCCCTAGAATTGGATTAGCATACTATCCTGTGCTGGTTTCTGTTTTGCATGAACTGATTTCTGGATAGGCTCTAATTCCCTACAAACTGAAATTAGAGTAACAAAGCAGATAAAAAAGAAAACTTGGTAAATTAATGTAGCATAACTCTTCTTCTTTCGGCTGCTTCTGTTAGGGGTCACCACAGCAGATCATTTTCTTCCATATCTTTCTGTCATCTGTACCTTGTTCTGTTACACCCTTCACCTGCATGTCTTCTCTCACCACATCCATAAACCTTCTCTTAGGCCTTCCTCTTTTTCTCTGGCAATTCTCTATCATCATCTTCCTCCCAATATACACAGCATCTCTCCTCTGCACATGTCCAAACCAGTGCAATCTTGGCTCTCTGACTTTGTCTCCCAATGCAAACCTTAGCATCTTTAACCCTGCTATATCCAGCTCTGTCTTCTGCTTTCTGGTCAGTGCCACCGTCTCCAACCCATATAACATAGCTGGTCTCACTACCGTCCTGTAGACCTTCCCTTTCACTCCTACTGATATCCGTCTGTCACAAATCACTCCTGACAGTCTTCTCCACCCATTTCACTCTGCCTGCACTCTCTTTTTCACCTCTCTTCCACAAACCTCCCATTACTCTGTACTGTTGATCCCAAGTATTTAGACTCATCCACCTTCGCCAACTCTACTCCTTGCATTCTCACCATTCCACTGACCTCCCTCTCATTTATACACATGTATTCTTTTGTGTTCCAAACTGACCTTCATTCCTTTCCTCTCTGGAGCATATCTCCACCTCTCCAGAGTCTCCTCAACTTGCTCCCTACTATTGCTACTGATCACAATGTCATCAGCAAACATCATAGTCCACGGGAACTCCTGTCTAATTCACCATTGCAAATAAGAAAGGGCTCAGAGCCGATCCCTGATGTAATCCCACCTCCACCTTGAATGCATCCGTCACTCCCACCACAGATCTCACCATGGTCACACTTCCCTTGTACATATACTGCACAACTCTTACATACTTCTCTGCCACTCCTGACTTCCTCATACAATACCACAACTCCTCTCGAGGCACCTTGACATATGCTTTCTCCAGGTCCACAAAGACGCAATGCAACTCCTTCTGGCCTTCTCTATACTTCTCCATCAACACCCTCAGAGCAAATGTCGCATCTGCGGTGCTCTTTCTTGGCATGAAACCATACTGCTGCTCACTACTTATCACCTCACTTCTTAACCTAGCTTCCACTGCTCTTTCCCATAACTTCATGCTGTGGCTTATCAATTTTATCCCCCTGTAGTTACTACAGTCCCCCTTATTCTTAAATATCAGCACCAATACACTTCTTCTCCACTCCTCAGGCATCCTCTCACTTTCCAAGATTCCATTAAACAATCTGGTTAAAAACTCCAGTGCCATTTCTCCTTCCACAGGTATGTCATCTGGACCAACGTCTTTTCCATTCTTCATCCTCTTCATAGCCGTCCTTACTTCCTCCTTGCTAATCCGTTGCACTTCCTGATTCACTATCTCCACATCATCCAACCCCTTCTCTCTAATACATAATAATAATACATTCTATTTATAATGCACTTTATATTTGAAACAAATCTCAAAGTGCTACAAAATTAATTCGACCCGAAAACTCTGATAAAAAGATAAGTTTTAAGACCAGATTTAAAAGCATCAACAGTCTGTGGCGTCCTCACCCACCAGGGAGAGCATTCCACAGTCTGGATGCAACTGAGCAAAAAGCTCGATCTCCCATGGTATGAAGTCCAGTCTTAGGAGTTTTCAAAAGATGTACTGATGCAGAGCGAAGGTTGCATGTGGACGTATGTAAGGAAATAAGTTCTTTGAGGTAGGGAGGGGCATCCCCATAAATACACTGGTGGGTAAGAAGGGCAACCTTGTAATCAATTCTAAATGAAACAGGGAGCCAGTGAAGTGATTTAAGAATGGGCGTAATATGATCGTTTTTACGCCCTCTCATCAGGATCCAAGCAGCACTGTTCTGAATATACTGCAGCTTTTGAAGGGTTTTTCCAGTAGTCCCAATGAGAAATGCATTGCAGAAATCCAGCCTGGAGGAGACAAATGCATGGACTAACTTTTCTGCATCAGCAAACGTGAGTGCTGGACGCAGTTTTGCTATATTCCTGAGGTGAAAATAAGACGTTTTACACAGATGTTTGACATGAGCCTCATACGTCAAATGAGAGCCCATTTTAACCCCAAGGTTTATAACGGATGTTGACAATGGGATATCATGACCAGAAAAGGTAATACTGGTAATGTTAGATGACCTAACCTGGTGTGGGGTGCCTACTAAAATAGCTTCAGTCTTAGAGCTGTTCAGCTGCAGGAAATTTTGCTTCATCCATGACTTTATCTCCTCCAAACAGATGGTCAAAGTGGATGATGGCAGAGTAGACGAGGAGGTTGAATTTATCCTGAGGTAGAGCTGAGTATCATCTGCATAGCAATGAAATAAAATACCATGCTGGCTGATGATACAGCCCAGGGGAAGCATATACAATATAAACAAAATGGGACCAAGCACAGAGCACAGAGGAACACCACAGGTGACATTGTGTATAGCGGATTTAGCCTCTCCCAGGGCAACATGCTCTGTTCTTTCAGTAAGATAAGATGAGAATCAGTTGTAAACAGAGTCATAGAGTCCAACAGTGTGTCGTAATCTGTGAAGCAGAATGTTGTGATCAACAGTATCAAAGGCCGATGACAAGTCCAACAGGATGAGAAGCGATGGAAAACCAGCATCAGCCGACATCAGCAGGTCATTCGTGACTCTAACCAGAGCTGTTTCCACGCTGTCGCTCTCTCTCGTTCTCTTCATTCATAAGCCTCTCAAAATACTCTTTCCATCTGCTTATCACACTCTCCTCACTTGTGAGTATGTTTCCATCTTTATCATTTATCACCCTAACTTGCTGCACATCTTTCCCAGCTCGGTCCCTCTGTCTAGCCAATCAGTACAGACAGTGTCCAACCTCTCATACAATTCATCATACGTCTTTTCTTCAGCTTTCTCCACCTCTGTCTTCACCTTGTGCCTTATCTCCTTGTACCCCTGTCTACTTTCTGCATCTCTCTGACTATCCCACTTCTTCTTTGCCATCCTCTTTCTCTGTATACTCTCCTGCACTTCCCTATTCCACCACCAGGTTTCCTTTTCCTCCTTCCTCTTTCCAGATGTCACGCTAAGCACCCTTCTTGCCCTACACATCTGGTGTAGTTTCCCAACTGTCTGCTAATTCTTCACTGCCACCTAGTGCCTGCCTCACCTCCTCCCTAAACTCAACCTTACAGTCTTCCATTTTCAACTTCCACCATTTGATCCTTGGCTCTGCCATCACTGTCTTCCTCTTCTTTATCTCCAACGTCATCCTACAGACCACCATTTTATGCTGCTTAACTACACTTTCTCCTGCCACCACTTAGCAGTCTTCATTCTGCTTCAGATTGACTCTTTTGCATAGGATGTAATCTACCAGTGTGCATCTTCCTCCACTCTTGTAAGTCACCCTATGTTCCTCCCTCTTCTTAAAATACGTATTCACCACAGCCATGTCCATCCTTTTGGCAAATCCACTATCATCTGACCTTCTTCATTCCTCTCCTTGACACCATACCTACCCATCACCTCCTCGTCTCCTCTGCTCCCTTCACCATCATGTCCATTGAAATCCGCTCCAATCACCACTTTCTGTCCCTTGGGTACACTTTTCATCACTTCATCCAACTCATTCCAAAAATCTTCTTTCTCATCCATTGCACACCCAACTTGTGGGACATATTTACTAACAACATTCATCATCACACCTCCAATTTCCAGCTTTATAATCACTCTTTTCACCTCCAAAACACTCTTGACATACTGTTCCTTCAGAATAACCCCTACTCCATTTCTCCTCCTATCCACACCATGATAGAATAATTTGAATCCACCTCTGATCTGGCCTTACTCGCTTTCCATTTAGTCTTTTGCACGCTCAATATATCAATCTTCCTTCACTCCATCATATCTGCTAACTCTCTCCCCTTACCAGTCATACTGCCAACATTCAAAGTTCCTACCCTCAGTTCTTCTCTCTTTACCTTCCTCATCTTCTCCTGCCTCTGGACACGTCTCCCCCCTCTTCTTCTCCTTCTTCTTCGGCAAACAGTAACTCAATTTCCGCCAGCACCCTGTTGACTAACAGTACTGGTGGTGGTCATTGTTAACCCAGGGCTCGACCGAACCAATATGGAAATTTGTATTGCTGTCCACATATTGATGTGGCAAAATTTTACACCGGATGCCCTTCTTGTCGTAACCCTCCCCATTTATCCAGACTTGGGAACGACACAAAGAAACACACTGGTTTGTGCATCCTCTGTGGCTGGGTTAAATTAATGTAGCATAATAATTATTTTTATTTAGAAAAGGCAATTCTGGCCAATATAGCTTGTTATTTCTTTCCCTTTATTACAGGTTGCAAAATTTCATTGGGTGAGTGCTACTCTCCACTATAGTGCTTGATAGCTTGTTTCACTACTGTTAAATATAATAATAAAAAGTAATTTTAAATAAATAATAAATTTCACTATTATGAAAAAATAATTTGCAATTATTAACATTCAGTCTACTTGCTCCCTTTAATATTCTAAACACTGCTATCAATTTGCCTTTTACCTGTGTTGTCTTAATATGAAAATATTCACATTGCCTCATACTTCCTCATTGCTCACATTCCACAGTCCTAGAATTAAATAAACAGACTTTTGTCTGGTATCATTAAGTCTAGTTTTATTAGAAGAATATGAAAATCATAAATATGCACAGAAGCCCTGATGTAACCTTTAAAATGTATTTGCAGCTTAAGCATAACTTCTTTTTATTGTTTCCTACAAAGTGTGTTATACAATTCACCATCCTATTTCTTTTTTCAGTCGTTTAAGTACACTGGTAGCCTGGATACTGGTAATGACAAGGCCACTTAGACTTCCAAGATTTCTTAATAACCAACATTTTCTGTATCCAGATTCCACTTTGTGTAATTTCAAGTGTTTTTTTTATTTATTTATTAAGTGCAGCACTTTACATTTATTTAAAATTCTCATCTCCATCATTGTCTTTGGCAGTCACTCAAAATGAGAATGAGACCTCTTAAAGGTATTTGTATGACCTTAGATGATTGAAGAGTGCACTCTTTGAGCCACAAATATAGAGACACTAGGCTGACCCGCCTTTTAAGGCGACCGACTTTAAGGTTGACCACTTCTTAAGGCAATTCAATATGTAGATCAATTTGATATTTTATACAAACTCATTAATTTCGTTATATTGCATTTGAGCGGTATTACTTTAATACTCGTAGTTTCTGTTATTTTTGTGATGAAATGTAAACTTTTTTTCTATATTGAGGTCGCCCTTTTGAACCCCCCCGATATTTACTACGCGGTGAGGCATTTGTACTCCATCAACATTAATTAATTCCAGAGACATAATTTTGTCTATTTTTCCAGCGCATCGCGCACAAAAGCAAGGGAACAATGGGAGCACCAGAACTCTGCTCACATCATGTAGCTTCGTACCGCAAGCTGCAAGTAGTAAGTCTGTGATAAGCGGAATACCGCTACTCTTTCCACTCACAGGGCGGAAGGACAATCCCGACCGCTTTTATATAGAAGGATAGGAAGCAGGAGATAAAGTTGGTAAATTCTTCAGAAAATTAGTTGCCATTATTATTTCTGAATCATATATTACACTTGTTTTTATATTTAATTAAGCATTATTATTATTTATTTTAAAATAACTCAACATATTTTTGCTTACTTCTGGTATTCTAGGTTGCGGTTGCCATGTTAAATCTTTGGTTGCTTCAGCATCCCAGAAGTTGTGCAAATGATGTCTTCGTTGCAACAGTATAAAGATTGGCACATTGGACCTATAATTATTGCTTTCTATCAGAGTTTTGCACATTCTTAGGAAAACAAATCTTTGTGAAATTTGTTTTCTCATGATTTTCTAAGATCTCTCAGTTCCTGACTTGAACATTAATATTTTGACTGCAATGCTTTAGGTTAGTCTTTTGATAGCTACGCCAAGCTTGCTTTTATGACTATTCTCTCATTGATCCAATTTTTTTTGTTTGCATTAGAGTGCTAATAGTAATACCAATGGCTTTAGTACATGCAATAAAGAGCTGGTGCCTGTCTTGGGAGTATTAGGTTCAAGCAAGCAACTGTTCCTGGATGCAATATTAGTCCATTGCAGGACATGCTTGTTAGACTAATTTGGCATAGTTAATTGATCTACTAGCATTTAAGAAAGGAAACCCATACAAGTAAGTTGAGATCATACAAGCTGAACATATTAGGGCACATTAGCTGGAAACAGAGGTGTATGTCAAATCCTGTGAGAAATATTTACCCTGTTTTTAAATACTTTGTGGCAGTAGATACTGTTGAGACCAGGTTTTGTTGTGTGTAATATAGGACAAGAGTCTTGCCATAGTGCACTCTGGTGGTGTTTATCCTGGCACTGGAACCCAGTGTGGCCTTGCCAGAGACAATGGACCACCAACAGGGAACTGTAAGCTCCATAACTATGTACAGTGTTACAAAAGGTTTAATTGTAGGGGTACCCATTAAGATGTAAAAGTCAGTTTGGAACTAAAGGATTAGTGCAAGAAGCTACCTTGTTGAACAGGTGTTGGTAGTGGGATGACCCTTTATTGTTATTCAAGGCTTCCTGCTACATATGCAGTGGACAGGCAATCTGGAATTTGTATAGATCTGTAATTAGGAAATGAGATTTCAGGACTGCAGAGGGACCTCAGACCGAAATGGGGACCACTGTGAGATATGGTTCAGGAGTTCAATAGGGCATTCCTGAGCTGGTAAATGATTGAAGGATTGTTGTGGTGTGAAATTTTGTATACAAGTTAATAAATATTTTGTATGTATTTATTTGTAACTTAGGAAAAGCAATGTAATATTAGTATTTCATTAATGAGAAACATTCATGTTTACCCCATAGGACTAAGTCAGGATAGTGAATTTTATGACAGGGTTGGGAGAAGTGCCTCAAACAAGTTTGGCAAGTGATTCTCTACTGGGCTCTCTCAGTCAACCTTCACAGGAAGGCCAGATTGCCTAGCTGACAAGCTTCACCTTAACAAATTGTTTTGGGGGCAAGTGTGAAGGTATTCTCTGACCCAGTGGTCTGAAGTATGGCTGTTTGGATTGGCTTGTATCAGAATCCTTTAAGTACCATGACGCCTTATCGGCTGTAGGGACTGGACAGAAAAATCTATACATTTGCTTGATTCACCCCTCCCTCTCTCTCTTACCAAACTGATAAAAGACCATCTCACACACCATGAACTGAAAAGGACAACACAATAAAGAGCACAGCTCAACAGTCATACTGAGATAGGCATCGGCCTGTTCTGAAGAAAGCTGACCAAAAATGAAGACTTAACTAGAGACAGTTTAAGTAACTAACAAGTTTGTGTGCTGCCTGAAACTGCACGTCACCATTTATCAGGATATATGGTTGCCAATATTCAAATGTACTTTGTATATTGTCATTATTTATGAATATTATCAATAATGCATTATTTAAAGTGTAACTTAACTCCTGCTTGTCTTTTACTACACCTAATTGCCTGAGGTTATACAGTAAATGTAGAAGGGAAGGTGGGGATAGGTTGTATGGTACAATACCTTTTAAACAGTGGTGATTCTGTGAGATTTGAGGCTTTCTGACAAAGGCTACATATTAATAATACAAAATGGGAAAGTAGAGTAATATATTACTCTACCTAGACAAAACAGGGATTTACTTCAGAAGTTGTCCTTGGGTGGACCTAAAGCCCCTCCCAGTCATTATGCCAGTTAGCTTGTTGAAATTGGTGACAAGAACTTGGTAGGTGGAAGGAACAGAGGCCAAAGTTGTTGCTAGTAAGTTACAAGATGTGAGAAAAAGAATTGCTTGTTGTGGTACTTTTTTAGACAGGAGTGTATACTGTATACGTAGGGATTCAGAGGGATAGCATGTTATATACCTGCCTTTATTATGTATCCTGTTATTCCTTAGGTTTATCCATTGTGATGGATGGCCGGCAGCTCATCCCGGCCAACACATCCAGGCCGCTAGAGGGCGTCTTCCCTACAGCATTCCTGCAGGGCACAATGGGAGATGGAGTTTGGCTTCACAGCCCCGCTGGGTGCTGAGGGTGCTATCGTGGGTGGGTAAGGCAGGGAGACGCAGGGATTTTTATTTTCCCTGTAGCCCAGAAGTACTCCGAAGTCACGGGGACGGAAGAACAGAAGTACTTCCGGGCTGAAGAAAAAATATGTCTTCATCTGACCCAGAAATGCTATTGAATCACATGGACAGAAGGACAGGAGCACTTCCGGGTCAAGGACTATTTAAAGGACTATGGGAAACCCAGCAAGCTGAGCCGGAGTTGGGAGGAAGAGTGACGGAGCTGCTGGGAGGAGAGGAGGATTATTGTTATTATTATTGATTTGTGGTGGTGGAGGTGCATGAAAAGCACATTATATTCAAAAAGAACTTAAAAACATTTTTTAGTGCTTTTACCTAGTGTTTGGATGTTTTGTCTGTGGGGTTTGAGGAGTGACAGCACCCTCTAGTGTCACACCCTTTACTTTTAAATTAAATATAAATGTTTTGTACTTCCCCCTCTCTGAGACTATTTGGGTATTTTTTATACTACTTTTACCTCTCTAAGATTATTTGGGTGTAAGAGTGCCTACACTACCCTACAACCCTGTTTCCATCAGTGTCCTTTGTCACAATTTATACACATCCAAGAATTTATAGATGAACATTTCTTCTTCTTCTTCATCATCTTTCGGCTGCTCCCATTAGGGGTCACAACAGCAGATCATTTTTTTCCATATCTACCTGTCCTCTGCATCTTGCTCTGTTACCCCCACCAAATGCATGTCTTCTCTCTTAGGCCTTCCTCTTTTCCTCTTACCTGTTAGCTCCATCCTTAGTATCCTTTTCCCAATATATCCTGCATCTCTCCTCTGCATATGTCCAAACTGATGGAATCTCGCCTCTCTGATTTGGTCTCCAAACCGTCCAACCAGAGCTGACCCTCTAATGTACTCATTTCTAATCCTGTCCATCTCCATCACACCCAAGGCAAATCTTAACAACCTTAATTCTACCACCTCCAGTTCTGTCTCCTGTTTTTAGGTCAACGCCAACATCTCCAACCCATATAACATAGCTGGTGTCACTACTGTCCTGTAGACCTTCCCTTTCACTCTTGCTCATACCCATCTGTCACAAATCATTCCTGATGCTCTCCTCCACCCACTCCACCCTGCCTGCACTCTCTTCTTCAGCCCTCTTCCACACTCCCTGTTATTCTGGACTGCTAATCCCAGGTATCCAATCTCATCCACCTTTGCAAAACTCTACTCCCTGCATCCCCACCATTACTCTGACCTCCCTCTCATTTACACACATGTATTATGTCTTGTTCCTACTGACCTTCATTCCTCTCCTCTCTAGAGCATATCTCCACCTCTCCAGGGTCTCCTCAACCAACACACTCTCCTCACTTGTGAGTATGTTTCCATCTTTATCCTTTATCACCCAAACCTGATGCACATCTTTCCCAGCTCGGTCCCTCTGTCTAGCCAATCAGTACAGATCCTTTTCTCCCTCCTTAGTGTCCAACCTCTCATACAACTCATCATTTGCCTTTTCTTTAACCTTCACCACCTCTCTCTTCACATCGTGCCTTATCTCCTTGTACTCCTGTTTACTTTCTGTATCTCTTTGACTATCCCACTTCTTCTTCGCCAACCTCTTCCTCTGTATACTCTCCTGTATTTCCTCATTCCACCACCAGGTTTCCTTTTCCTCATTCTTCTGTCCAGATGTCACACCAAGCACCCTTCTTGCTGTCAGAGGTGCCTCTCTTACCTCCTCCATGAACTAAACCTTGCAATCTTCCTTTTTTTAGCTTTCACCATTTGATCCTTGACTCTGCCCTTATTCTCCTAATCTTCTTGATCTCCAACATCATTCTACAGACCTCCATCCTATGCTGCCCAACTACGCTTTCCCCTGGCACCACTTTGCAGTCTACAATCTCCTTTAGACTGACTTTCCGGCATAGGATATAATCTACCTTTGTGCATCTTCCTCCACTCTTGTATGTAACCCTATGCTCCTCCCTTTTCTTAAAATATGTATTCACCACAGCCATACCCATCCTTTTTGCAAATTCCACTATCATCTGACCTTCTGCATTCCTTTCTGTATACATTCTTTCTTTCTTTTTTTTTTTAAATTGTCTCTTTATTAATGAACCGTAAAAGAGGTCACTCATTCACCAAGGCGTCTTGGTCTTTCTGGCGTCTGACAAATCAGGAAAGATGCTCGGGGGTCGCGTAAACATTCATTCTTAAAAGCTGTCTTATTTTCTTTGAATAAAGTAAGTACATAAAATCAGATTTGTGCTGTCATTAGGTTAGATTTATCAGATTTTAGCACTTGAACAGGACTTAATGACTTATGTTCTGACATGTAAACTCTAGAATTGAAAGAGGCTTATGATACTTTTTTACTTGCCAATAAACTGGACATTTTACATTCAGGTAAATTGGTGTCCTCCTTTATTGGCACTCTTATCAGCGCATAAACATTTATAAATCGCAACATTTTGCACATGCATTTTAGGTGTGTTTTAACATTAGTATTTAACATTTTAACATTAAAATTATTATCCTACAGAACACTTCTAACCAGCCCAGGTCCAAACTCAATGCAACTAATTCAGGGTTGTGGGAAGAACTAATATCCTGATAAATAAAGTCGCTACATCTTGTCTCCAGTGCAGCAGTAGCAGGTTAGTAAAAGGGTGGTTCTGGGGACACAAACTCACTGCCCTTAAGTCCTGTCTTGGTTGGAGATAATCTACTCAAGTTGTAGAAACAGATTTTAGGTGCCATAGTAATCTCTTTCAATCTAATTATTCTCTTGAAAGGTGAGGAAATCTCTGTGGTAACATGAGGTGGCAAATAAACACATCCAGAGTGCATTTTCACTTTTTCCCCTGCTTCGCTCAGATTTAACTTTAAAATATGTCCACATCAGCAAAAATATAACAGTTTGTCACCCAAGTAAAAAATCATTTTGCTCACTTAGTTATGCTAATGTCTTTACAGCATCCCATCTGTGTTCCACTTAACTGATGTGAAATTGCAGCAGGAAAGCAGCCAACAAAACTGTCAAATCTATCTTACTGTATGTAGGCAATCACTTGGAAAGCTATCATTTTTTCTTAACCCAATAAATCAAGAGATAAAATATGACAAACTAGGCCATTGTGTATGAAGGTTGAGTAGATCCAGTAGATATTCAAAAGTTGAATGCAGGAGGTACAACATGGAATTTACTGTGGCAAAGGAAGTTTATAAACAGTGTAAGATAATGTGGCATCACCTGTCATGTATTTGACTGAAATTCAACATCATCTCTTCTACTTCAGTCAGAATAAACCTCTTTTAGGTTACTAAGGGATGACTTTCTCTGGGAAACATAGTGGGTCTCTCACTGTTATACAGGGCGTTCATTTCTTCTCAAATGACACTGTTGCTGCAAATGTTATGGCAGCTATGACTCCACAAAATAAAAGGGATGAGGCCTTTAAAAATAGCTCACAAAACATTTCTTACTCCAAGGCAAGCCTAGCCCCTGGAAAATGGGAGGGTATAGGCCATAGGTCAGGCTTTTAAATTAAAAAAAAATAGCCAAGAGTATCCAAGAGTATCAAAAGCTTGAAGTATGTCTCTCTAAGTGGAAAACAGTAAAAATTCTGGCCAGAGACAAGTTTACTACCTAAAAAACAGAAAATATAGCAATACTAAACAAGCAGAACAAAGAAAAAAAAGTAATTTCCTAAAAGGCAATCCAGAGTAAACACATCCCATTACTTTTATCCAAAAAGAAAGAAAGAAGCCATCCTTAAGCTGCGAAAACAGAAAAAACCCATCTGAGAAATTGCTACAATATTACAAGTGGCAAAATCTACAGTTTGGTACATCCTGAGAAAGAAAGCAAGCACTGGTGAACTCAGCAATGCAAAAAGACGTGGACGTCCACGGAAGACAACAGTGGTGGATGATCGCAGAATCATTTCCATGGGGAAGAGAAACCCCTTCACAACAGCCAACCAAGTGAACAACACTCTCCAGGGGGTTGGAGTATCGATATCCAAGTCTACCATAAAGAGAAGACTGCATGAAAGTAAATACAGAGGGTGCACTGCAAGGTGCAAGTCACTCATAAGCCTCAAGAATAGAAAGGCTAGATTGGACTTTGCTAAAGAACATCTAGAAAAGCCAGCACAGTTCTGGAAAAACATTCTTTGGACAGATGATACCAAGATCAACCTCTACCAGAATGATGGCAAGAAAAAAGTATGGAGAAGGCGTGGAACAGCTCATCATCCAAAGCATACCACATCATCTGTAAAACACGGTGGAGTCAGGCAGTGTGATGGCTTGGGCGTGCATGGCTGCCAGTGGCACTGGGACACTAGTGTTTATTGATGATGTGACACAGGATAGAAGCAGCCGGGTGAATTCTGAGGTGTTCAGAGACATTCTGTCTACTCAAATACAGCTAATTGCAGTCAAATTGATTGGGCGGCGTTTCATGATACATATGGACAATGACCCAAAACATACAGCCAAAGCAACCCAGGAGTTTATTAAAGCAAAGAAGTGAAAAATTCTTGTATGGCCAAGTCAGTCACCTAATCTTAACCCAATTGAGCGTGCATTTCACTTGTTGAGACTAAACTTTGGACAGAAAGGCCCACAAACAAACAGCAACTGAAAGCCACTGCACTAAAGGCCTGGCAGAGCATTAAAAAGGAGGAAACCCAGCATCTGGTGATGTCCATGAGTTCAAGACTTCAGGCTGTCATTTCCAGCAAAGGGTTTTCAATCAAGTATTAGAAATGAATATTTTATTTCCAGTTATTTAATTTGTCCAATTACTTTTGAGCCCCTGAAATAAAGGGATTGTGTTAAAAAAATGCTTTAGTTACCTCACTGACTGACTGACTGTTAGGTAAAATGAAGGGCATCATTCTGTATAATTTTATCATGCAAACAGATATTGTATGGACACCTCTAACATGCCTTCACAAATTGTGATGAGGATGGTCATGAACAGAGACACACACTGTCACCACTCATAGACATAAAAAAGGTATGCAGAAGAATGGACAAATAAAAATGCTCATTATTGCTAACAGATCACAAGGGCTTTTTTAGATCTTTATAAGGCATTAACAAGTAATATGCTGTTCGAAAGTAAGAGATACATTTTCCAGCTATTATGGATACTTAAATACTTTTATACTATAATATTGGATACAATAAGACCTCAATAAATTGAAAACAGTTTTTATTTCCATTTTATTGGTAGATGTATAACATTATAGAAATATAACATTTTTTAGATAACTAGTAATAAGGCATTGATACAGGGCTGCAGAACAAATTAGTAAACTGTAAATTATTTTCTCTGCCCTTGCTAGACATGTGCACTACAGGAGGTCATTATAGTTTAATGAGGAAAGCCAAATCCGGATTAAC
This sequence comes from Polypterus senegalus, assembly GCF_016835505.1. Classification (NCBI taxonomy): domain Eukaryota; kingdom Metazoa; phylum Chordata; class Cladistia; order Polypteriformes; family Polypteridae; genus Polypterus; species Polypterus senegalus. The sequence goes on along the minus strand of NC_053160.1, from coordinate 35,976,479 downwards.
CTCTTTTGCCTAATGAAAGCTCAAAGGCCAATGTAGGTAAGATGATGGGATTTACACATTATTGGGAAAAATATTGAATTGCTTCATGTAGTCTTGTTCAGCATTTAAAAAAAACAGCATACATCCATGCAACCCCAGCTTTCTCATTTGTTTTTGAATAAAAGTAACATGACATTTTAAGGAAAAATAAATTGATATCACATATATAGATAATATTGCTCTGCCAGTTACTGCTTTTTATCTCCTTTATACATCTCACAGGTAACCTTAAAACGAGAACTGTGCAATTTGAAATAGTCAAAAGATGTGTGTTAAATAATGACCAACAATCTAATTAATAGTAGAGTGTGCCCCAGAGAGTGGTGTAAGTGTTGCATGTGGCCATAAACCTGAAGCTGAACAAATCCAACAGGATACCATTGTCTGAGGAAGGAGCAAAGTGTAGTAACCACAAACTGTGTATAGGTAGTGAATTAGAAGTAACTAAGACATTGTGAAGAAGGTCAAAATCCTAAATGACACCTTAGAGCAACATCATAAAGCACTATGTACAGTCAAATAATTACATGATAAAAAACAGTAGAGAACACAGAAAATGGAAGAACTTCTTGACAGAAACTTTAGACAAGGCTCAGACATTACTTAAGTATGCCTTACTTTCACTTTATGACAAGTCATGACCTAAAAAATAACTGTCTGGAAACTCAAACAGGAGATAGGAAAGATGTTTGTCCTTGCGTGACATTGCAATAAGCAGAATGCTCATGGAAAGTGTGGTCACAAGCATTGAAATCGAATAGTAAACAAATATGCAGGGCCCCATTCGGAAAATAACCTACTTGAAATATGAACTTCCCTGTGGGAAGTTTGACATAAATGCTCTTCAAAACCGTAGCTTCCACTGGAATAATTCAAAATTAAATGTGTGGTATGAACTAACCAAGTTGCAATGTTTTGTAGAAAACTCACTTCACTATATAAAGAAATAAAATTAGGGTGTTGCAAATGGAAGCATAAAACCATGTGTATGTAATAGATCACATAAACTGATATATGTTTTCTATTAAGTAAAGTTATGTATTTTAAAATGTTTTAATTTATGGCACCACAGACTGACAATGGGTTGTTTGTATGTCAAGACATGCAAATAAAACCTTTCTGCTTCTATTATTGCCCGCTAAATATAATTCAGATTTGTATAAACAAATAAATCTAATCTCATTTACTTGTTTGTACAAAGTAAGCTACAAATCAACAATATTTTATGTCTTCAAAAACTCTGATCAGAATAAATACAGACTGAATGAAATGGAAAGGTCTGACATCACAAATTCCAATTCAGAAAACTCCTATAGAGTGAATGTAGCAAAAAGGCCCCAAACAAACCCCTGTTATAGAGATAAATATAAGTCACTTATCAAAATGTTTTATATTAAATTATGACTGAAGAAAAGGTCAAAAACAATTGGATTGGAAAATAAGTACAATGAATATAGTGGCAGAAGCGGAATAAGAAGAAACAAAATAAAAACATAAAAATATTTTAATCTGAACTAGAAGTAAGAGAAAATCATTATTAACCATGAAAACCATGAAAATGCATTTTTCTTCAAAATTATGAATATTTATGGCAAAGTTAGACAGGAGCAGCAATCATAACCTTTTTCAGTGATATTTATCTATGAATCAAACCAAATAAACTTGGCTGTTGTTATTATCTTGAAACAAAATAGCTGCATAAGGTTTTGGATTAGTTGTGACATAAGTTCTCTGCTAGCAAGAGGCTACCAATGGTAAGCATGTCATCAAGTTTAGAGAGTGCAAGGAAAGACCTCACCTCACATAAATCTAGCAAGAGAGAAAGAAATACACACTTACAGTAGGAGAGTTCATATTAAATTCTTCTAGGGCTTAATACATTTTTCTTTATAAAACATTTTTACGATGTTTTGAAACACAGAGAGTTCCAGTACACTTATGTTTTTGTTTTGGGCTTGTTGCTTACTTTTACTGACTTTTTTTTAAGCTTCCACAGTGTCATCTTGGTTTTCTAGTGAGTGCCACCATTTGTATGTTTGTCATCAAAATGTTTCAGCTGTTGGATGTGACATTATTTGTTGTTATTGCTGCAGCATTATTTAAGTTAGTGCTGCATGTGTACTAACGGACCTAAAAAATCTCTACAATGGGTCAATAGCATGGAAGTAGGGTGTAGTTTTTGAATATGCTGCTAGGTATCATATATCTACAAGTCTGGGTAGTCAGTCTGCCGAGATGCATTGTGCTGAGCTGATCAAGTGTATATTTTTACAGTTTATTCTATAATCGTGCAGATGACTTTGATGATTCTTTTACTCCAAGCCACTATTGCAGTTTTTCAACAAACAATAACGATCATATTTTTTTTTAACATTGATGGACTTAACTGTTAAAGAGTTTGTTCCCATTGAAAAGACTGTTAATCAATGTCATTACATTGAACTTCTGAGGCATCTACAGTAAAGCATTAATAAAAAATATCTAGAGATGTGGTTCACACAAAACTGCATTTAGAACAATGACAATGCACCTCCCATATTTGCCAGATCTCTCTCTCTGTGACCTTTTTGTTCCCAAAATTAAGACTGACATTTTAACAAAGGATAAGTTCAGAAAACGTTTCCAGGAATTGAAAAAAAACTGGGACAAATGTAATGCATTTCAAGAAGGTCATTTTGAAAGTCACTAAAAGGTAAAAGTTTTATAATAAAGTTTTGTTTAACAATGTCAGAATGTTCTTTTAGTGTGTGGCATCCATGACGTTGCAGTTTACATGGCACTTGCACTTCCAAACACATAGGATTATAATGATCTAACACAAAAAATGACAATGCCCCATAAAACTAGAAACAGAAAGTGGCTTTGCCCACACAAAAAAATAAAACAAAAATAGAACATTTGTGTAATTTTAACACAGAGTTGCCAGGAGTTGCGAAAAGGAGTAGGCTTTCCTTCCCTGTGAGCTTGTATGACAGGATGGGTTCAAGGATTCAACAAGTAAGAGGGAAGAAGGAGGTTGGTGCAGTGGAGCTCTTTGATGGACAGTATGAGCATGGGCATTTTTGCTGATAACTCAGAGCATCCAAGAAGTGTTGAAACACTATAATTTGTAAATAATGCAGCCATCAGGTTGTTTGTATTGTAACCTAAATAAGATGTACATGTTTATTCACTTATGAATAACAACTGATAAATCTGTGCTTAGATGGCTCCTTTCCTCTACAGATTATTTCTAAATAAGTTAAGTAACTTTTTGCCTTCATTGTTTGCATTTTTTTTTTTTTACATTTACAGTTACAGAAATTGTTTAACTTGTATGATACAACCTGAAGCAGCATTAGAAGTGGCAAGGGATTAGTTTGAGGTGAGAGTGAATTCCTTGCCACATGTATGACTTTGCTGGTTTTTCAGTAGCTTTGCTTTCTGTTTGGGAATAACCATCAGCTGGGTAAAAGAGGAAAATATGTAAAATATACAGGCTGAAATATCCTCTCTCAGGGTAAATTTATTCTTAAGGAAGTGAGGTTGCACAGAATACTTCTTTGTTTTAAAAAATAAACTTTCACCAGTCCTTTTAAATCTGAGTTTTAAAAAGGTTTTAAATTTGTACCAGGTGCTCTATTTGTGATATCTCAAATGTCCTTGAAGACTAAGTGAACCAACTATCAATTAAAATTGTCTACTAGGAGATGATTTCATTGCAATCAGACAGACAGACATGTGATTTTCATGTTTTCTGCAAACAAATCTAATAAGGTTTAATTATAGTTCTACCTTAGGACCACCTCCATATACTGTATCTCAAATTATTATAATCCCATTTGGTCTATGTTATCCTCCTCCATTCTGCCCTCCTGAAAGGAAGTCTGTTTTCTGCACCAACACAATGGCCTCTTGTGGTCTCTTCTCATCGATAATAATGCCAAGGGAGCCATAGACATGCCATGTGTTTTCTACTAATTGAAATTAAGCTATATATTTTATTATGATCCTGGTCATCATAGTGTCAGTGTGTTGCATGTTGGTCAGACATATAAATAAAGAATCTCACTGTACTCTGTACAAAAAACAATACTACTACTACTACTCTTACTACTTCTATTACTCTGTCAACAAAACAATGCTACTGATACTACTCTTACTTCTTCTTTTACTCTGTCGCTAACTGTGTCAATGGTAACTACTTTTCTTTCAACTCAGAAAAAACAAAATTCCTAGTAAGGTGCTGAAGTTTCACAAAAGCTAGAAATAACATTAACTTTAAATTTGAATGGTTTGAATTTAGTTAATATGAATACTGTTAGAATTCAGGTACTATATCGGACACTGTCTGTCTGTTCTGCCAGGAGTGGAAAAAAGAGAGAAAGAATGACAATACAGACTGGTTATATGAGATGGAGTCTCAAACATGGAAAAAATGAGCTGATGCCTCCAGAAATAACCCCAGAAGTAAGCAATTTTTAGTTAATATATTATCTTTACAAATTATTATAAGTACATACTTACATAAATTTGTGATAATGAATTAATTAAAACATAAAGAAAAGGACCGATGGTAACTAAAGGGTTAACCAAATGTGGCTTAAAGCTGGAGCATGTGAGGCTTTTGCCTTATCTTAGAGGAGCCACCAAAATAGTTACTAAGGTTAAAATGAAGTAAATAAGTAATGAATACCTCCTTAAAAAGCGAGGACAAACTAGTGAGAAAGCCCCAACACCCCTATTTTGAACCAGTGATAAGATCGATGGGAAAACCCATAAGGCACCCCTATTAACGAAGCAATATTTAGAATAATGGAAGAATCAACATGTATACAAAATTGCTGGTGGCTGTAGTTGATTGGTTAAGATGAAAGAATTCTGCATATTAAGAGTCAAATGCATTAGATACGGTAATATATATGGTAATAGAAAAGTATAAAAGGGAATGAATTGTATGCTTAATAGCTCTCTCCAAGGACCAAGTCATGTGTACATATCTGTGTGCAGCTAAAAAACTATTCTACATTCTCATTTGGTCTCCGTGAATGACTTCTTGAAAATGGAGGAAAGTTTTTTTTTGCAACAGAAGCAGACCAGGACCTTCTATGGTCTATCCAAAACAAGCTCATTCCAATCCCGCTAGTCCCCTAACTACTGACCCAAAAAGGGGAGCTAGCTTTAAAATTTCAAAAAACAACAAGTGGCCCAAAAATATATTAAAATGTCTTTAAGAGTGAGAATCATCAAACTCTGGCTTGTAGAGACTAGTCAAATAATTATCATCTAAGGAGCAGAAACTGGGAAAATCAAAGCAGATAGGTGCAGAAAATCATCAGACCAAGGAAAGAACCTTGAAGATTTACATTTAAAACTAATATTGTGCTATATTTATGTTTTACAATACTGACACATTCTTGTCTGTCAGAGAGGTAGGACTTTGACCAGCACTGAACAAAATGAGATATGCAGGATGCTTTCCATCCTGGATTTCAAAAATGTTATGATCAAATGTATCAAATGAGGCAATGAGGCATAATAAAAGAGAAATGTTAATCAAACCAAAATAATATGCTGCTATAAATAAATTGTTATTCTGGGCAGAACAGTGTCATAACTGTGCTGAAGCTGACCTAAAAATTTTCCAACCCATTACAGGAAGTAAGGATTTTTAGCTAGGACACCTTAGTGTTCTCACAGATACTGTAAAAAAAAGATATTGTTAATTATAGATGCATATAAAATTACTGAGACTACTAGTGGCAAGGCCCAAACTTTTTAATCAAAATCATTTTGCAAAAAGATTTTGAATCAGCTCAGAGTGATTGTCTATAATATATAGGTTATTACACAGACAGCTCAGATTTTCTGACTGTGAATTTAAAGCAGCCCAAAATTTAATTTACATCTGAACATCATTTCATCTGCCACTACTTTTATTATTCATCCTTATCATGCTTTTAAGAGAAGTTTGTAGATTGTTTTATTAATGGTTTATTACTGATGGGCTGGGGCACATCTTTCTTTTGGTTTTATATTGTTTTTGAAGTGGGTCTCAGCTCCTGATCAGTTCCTTTGCCTGCTTGACCAGACATGCCAACACAGGCTGGTGTATGCAGTGCAGCCCCTATAGGGTACAGTGTGTTGTCGTATAAAAGCATGGCTAGCTGTACATACCAAAGTAATTATGCAGATCTGACAGAGCTATTGTTGATAAAACCTATACATCTTTTTGACAAGAAATAGCAGACTTCAAGAGAATCCAACTGGCGGCTGTTATAAAATCTACCACACCTTTTTATGAGGGGGAGTCAAGTTAAAGTTAGAAAATGGGATTTATCAGAAAATGTTATGAACCTTAACAAAACTGATTATGTCATTTCTCAATGTAGTCTCCACCCTTCTCAGTGCACTTACGCCACCTGCCTGAAGTGCCTGGATTCCAGCAGAATAAAAGAGTTTGTCTTGTTCTCACAAACATTCGTGCACCACTTTCTTCATGTCGTCATCTGTCTTGAATCAACGACCACCCTGATGTTTCTTTAGCAGTACAAAAAAGTGGAAATCACATGGTGCCAAATCTGGTGAATAAGGAGGATGTGGCAATACCTCAAACCAGTTTTTTCCAAACAAGCCTTGGTGTTCTTAGCAGTGTGTGGGTGGGCATTGTCTTGTAGCAAAAGGACTCCTTGATACAGCAGTCTCCGCCATTTGGATTGAATAGCAGTCTTCACATTGGTCTCCAGCAAGTCACAGTAACTTGCAATAGTGACTGTAGTACCCCTCGGCATGTCATGTTCAACAATAACTAAGGTGCACAAATGGTTGCGAAGACAAGACAAAACCTTTTATTCTGCTGGAATACAGGGACTTCCAGGCAGGTGGCGCAAGTGCATTGAGAAGAGTAGAAACTACTTTGAGAAATGACATTAGTTTTGCTAAGGTGCATTCCTTTTTCTAATAAATCCCATTTTCTAACTTTAGCTTGACTCCCCCTCGTATTTCACCAAACCGAATAATGTTATGCTTCACAACAGGAATTAAAATACATCACAAAGTACACAGATGGAAGGAGTCAAAGGCTGATGATTGACAAAAGCACAACTAAGAATGGAGCCCTAGCCCATTTCATTTACAGTAATTCTAGCTATTTGTTATGAAGTTTTTGCTGTATCAGAATGTTTTTACATACTTTAGAAAAAAACTGTGGTGTTTTGATTTGGACATTAGTCTTTAAACTAGAAGGTTTAAAGATTTCTTTTCTGGTTTACTATATGACCTTCAGTATTTTACTGGACTTGCCTGTGTGGCAATTATTAAAACAAATGCAAACAATAACAAAGCATTTTGAACTATATTTTTATGTTACACAATATGCCAAAGACAGGTTAATAGGGATACAAAATATGTACAGTATATAATTTCTGCTGTCATTATAGTTGTATAAACATAGGCCATAACTTCAAAGTGAAAAACAGTAAAATTAAAGTGCAGACTATTTCACAAGTGCAAGACTAAGAACTATAAACACAATGCACCCAGTGCACATTTAATATATAATTTAACTGAATAAACCAGTCATGCTCACCATTTCTTTCCTTTTTGTAATCATACTGTTAACTACTGAAGAGGAAAATAGATAGATAGATAGATAGATAGATAGATACAGTAGATAGATAGATAGATAGATAGATAGATAGATAGATAGATAGATAGATAGATAGATAGATAGATAGATAGATAGATACGTTATAAATCTCAAGGGGAAATTCACATACTCCAGCAGTAGCATACTGATAAAGAACAATATTAAATTAAAGAGTGATAACAATGAAGGTATAACAGACAGACAATTATTTTGTATAATATTAATGTTTACCCCGCCTGGTGGAACTGAAGAGTCGCATAGTGTGGAGGAGGAACGATCTCCTCAGTCTGTCAGTGGAGCAGGACGGTGACAGCAGTCTGTCACTGAAGCTGCTCCTCTGTCTGGAGATGATCCTGTTCAGTGGATGCAGTGGATTCTCTATTATTGACAGGAGCCTGCTCAGCGCCTGTCGCTCTGCCATGGATTTTAAACTTTCCAGCTCTGTGCTTACAGTAGAGTCTGCCTATTGAGATGGTCCATGATTTGCCTGGGCCTCCTAAAATCCACCACCAGCTCCTTGGTTTTGCTGGTGTTCAGTTGTAGGTGGTTTGAGTCGCATCATTTAACAAACTCCTTGATTAGTTTCCTATACTCCTCCTCCTGCCCATTCCTGATGCAGCCCACGATAGCAGTGTTGTCTGCAAACTTTTGCACATGGCAGGACTCTGAGTTGTATTGGAAGTCCGATGTATATAGGCTGAACAGGACCAGAGAAAGTACAGTCCCCTGTGGTGCTCCTGTGTTGCTGAATCTGCAGTCAGACCTGCAGTTCCCAAGACGCACATACTGAGGTCTGTCTTTAAGATAGTTTACGATCCATGCTACCAGGTATGAATATACTCCCATCTCTGTCAGCTTGTCCCTAAGGAGCAGAGGTTGGATGGTGTTGAAGGCACTAGAGAAGTCCAGAAACATAATTCTTACAGCACCACTGCCTCTGTCCAAGTGGGAGAGGGATCGGTGTAGCATATAGATGATGACATCCTCCGCTCACACCTTCTCCTGGTATGCGAACTGCAGAGGGTCAAGGGTGTGGCGGACCTGTGGCCTCAGGTGGTGAAGCAGCAGCCGCTCCATGGTCTTCTTCACATGTGACGTCAGAGCAACAGGCTGGAAGTTGTTCAGCTCACTAGGATGTGATACCCTTGGGATTGGGGTGATTCAAGATGTTTTTAAAAGCCTCGGGACTCTCCCCTGTTCCAGGCTCAGGTTGAAGATGCGCTGTATGAGTCCCCAGCTCCAATGCACAGGCTTTCAGTAGTCGTGGCGCTACTCCATCTGGACCCACTGCTTTGCTGGCACAATGTCTCCTCAGCTCTCTGCTTACCTGGGCTGCTGTAATTGTGGGTTGGGGGAACTCTCTCCTGTGCCGGTATCAGCAGAAGGATGGGTGGAGGGTGCAGTATTCTGAGGTGAGAGTGGGTTAGGGTGGTTAAACCTGTTGAAGAAGTTGTTCATCTGGTTTGCTCTCTCCACATCTCTCTCAGTGGTGGCACCCCGCTTCGAGCTGCAGCCAATGATAATCTTCATCCCATCCCACACTTCCTTCATACTGTTATTCTGAAACTTCTGCTCCAGCTTTCTCCTGTACTGCTCCTTCGCCACCCTGAGCTGGACTCAGAGTTCCTTTTGCACACACTCGAGCTCATGCTGATCACTGCCTTTAAAAGCCCTTTTCTTCGCATTGCTTTCCTTTCAAAGATCCAAGAGGACACTGGGGAAATGACCTCTCAATTAATATATCAGAAAAGGAGTGGAAAGTAGCAATGCAGAGAATTCACTCGAGCTCCATATGTGCAAAGCATACAATTATACAGCTCAAAATTATATATCGAGCACATCTGTCTCGACTAAAACTCTCCAAAATGTTTCCAGGACATGATCCAACCTGTGAACGCTGCAAATTAGCTCCAGCCTCACTAGGTCACATGTTCTGGGCCTGCACCAAATTAACATTATTCTGGACAAAAATTTTTAATTACCTCTCAGACAGTCTTGGACTCACAATCCCTCCTAACCCATTAACAGCTGTGTTTGGGGTTCTTCCAGAGGGTCTTAAAGTGGAGAAGGACAAACAAATTGTGATTGCATTCACTACACTTTTGGCACGCAGACTTATTCTGATAAACTGGAAGAACCCAAACTCTCCTCTTTTAAGTCAGTGGGAAACTGATGTGTTATATTATTTAAAATTGGAAAAAATCAAATACTCAGTTAGAGGATCTGTGCAGACTTTTTTCAAAACATGGCAGGATCTAATCAGTAATATTTTGAAATAAGTTTATAAAGTACAGAGAATTTGTTGATTTAGGTATTTTTTAAAAAAGCCTTAAATTTTACACCGTTTGGCTTGCTCTCTCTCTCAAGGGTGGGGATTGATCTGTTCTTAGCATAATTCTATTTTTTTCTTTTTTTTTTTGTAAAAATGTGATTTCTATGTATTGATTGTAATAAAATTAATAAAATAAAAAAAAAAAGCCCTTTTCTTCTGGTTCTAAAGGCCCTTGATGTCACTTGTAATCCATGGCTTGTTGTTAGCATAGCAGCATACTGTTCTTACTGGAACTACAATGTCCATACAGAATTTGATGTAGTCAGTAGTGTAGTCAACAACCTCCTCAATGTTCTCACTTTGTGACCCCTGCAGGATATCCCAGTCCGTAGTTCCAAAGTAATCTCTCAGAGCCTGCTCTGCCTCAGGGGACTACTTCCTGAATGAGTGTATGGTTGTAGGTAGCTCCCTCACTCTTGGTTTGTAGTGAGGCTGAAGCAGAACCAGGTTATGATCTGCTTTCCTAAGCGTAGGCAGCGGGGTGACACTGTATGCGTTTTTAACGTTTGCATACAGTAGGCTGATAGTCCTTTTCCCTCAGGTGTTACAATCCACATACTGGGAGAAGGCAGGTAATGTTTTGTCCAGTGTCACATGGTTAAAGTCTCCTGTGATTAGCACAAGCGCCTCAGGGTGCTTTGTTTCTAACTTAGCAACAGCGGAATGGATGATGTCACCCGCTTTCTCCACGTCTGCCCGAGGAGGGATGTTCTTCCTACAAAACTAAAGACATTCTAAAATGAGATACACATACAGGTGCCGGTCATAAAATTAGAATATCATGACAAAGTTGATTTATTTCAGTAATTCCATTCAAAAAGTGAAACTTGTATATTAGATTCATTCATTACACACAGACTGATGTATTTCAAATGTTTATTTCTTTTAATTTTGATGATTATAACTGACAACTAATGAAAGTCCCAAATTCAGTATCTCGGAAAATTAGAATATCAATTAAGACCAATGCAAAAAAAGGATTTTTAGAAATGTTGGCCAACTGAAAAGTATGAACATGAAAAGTATGAGCATGTACAGCACTCAATATTTAGTTGGGGCTCCTTTGGCCTGGATTACTGCAGCAATGCGGCATGGCATGGAGTCGATCAGTCTGTGGCACTGCTCAGGTGTTATGAGAGCCCATGTTGCTCTGATAGTGGCCTTCAGCTCTTCTGAATTGTTGGGTCTGGCGTATTGCATCTTCCTCTTCACAATACCCCATAGATTTTCTATGGGGTTAAGGTCAGGTGAGTTTGCTGGCCAATCAAGAACAGGGATACCATGGTCCTTAAACCAGGTACTGATAGTTTTGGCACTGTGCAGGTTCCAGGTCCTGTTGGAAAATGAAATCTGCATCTCCATAAAGTTCGTCAGCAGCAGGAAGCATGAAGTGTTCTAAAACTTCCTGGTAGACGGCTGCGTTGACCTTGGACCTCAGAAAGCACAATGGACCAACACCAGCAGATGACATGGCACCCCAAACCATCACTGACTGTGGAAACTTTACACTGGACCTCAAGCAGCATGGATTCTGTACCTCTCCTCTCTTCCTTTAGACTCTGGGACCTTTATTTCCAAAGGAAATGCAAAATTTACTTTCATCAGAGAACATAACTTTGGACCACTCAGCAGCAGTTTTGTCTTTAGCCCAGGCGAGACGCTTCTGACGCTGTCTCTTGTTCAAGAGTGGCTTGACACAAGGAATGCGACAGCTGAAACCCATGTCTTGCATATGTCTGTGCGTGGTGGTTCTTGAAGCACTGACTCCAGCTGCAGTCCACTCGTTGTGAATCTCCCCCACAGTTTTGAATGGGTTTTGTTTCACAATTCCTTTCCAGGGTGCAGTTATCCCTATTGCTTGTACACTTTTTCTACCACATCTTGTCCTTCCCTTCGCCTCACTATTAATGGACTTGGACACAGAGCTCTGTGAACAGCCAGCCTCTTTAGCAATGACCTTTTGTGTCTTGCCCTCCTTGTGCAAGGTGTCAATGGTCGTCTTTTGGACAACTGTCAAGTCAGCAGTCTTCCCCATGATTGTGTAGCCTACAGAACTAGACTGAGAGACCATTTAAAGGCTTTTGCAGGTGTTTTGAGTTAATTAGTTGATTAGAGTGTTTCACCAGGTGTCTTCAATATTGAACCTTTTCACGATATTCTAATTTTCCGAGATACTGAATTTGGGACTTTCATTAGTTGTCAGTTATAATCATCAAAATTAAAAGAAATAAACATTTGAAATACACCAGTCTGTGTGTAATGAATGAATCTAATATACAAGTTTCACATTTTGAATGGAATTACTGAAATAAATCAACTTTGTCTTGATATTCTAATTTTATGACCGGCACCTGTACACTATGAGGCCAAAGGTTTATGGACAACCCTGGCAATTAGTTTAGGTGTTTAGGTGTTTTAGACTCATTTATAAAGTGTACAAAATCAACCACATAGCCACGCAATCTCCATTGACAAACATAGGCATTAGAAGGGTCATATTGAAGACCTCAGTGACTTTAAACATAGCACTGCCATAGGATGCCACCTTTGCCACAAGCTGGTACGTGAAATTTCTGCTGTGCTATATTTGCCCTGGCCAATTGTAAGTGTTATTTTCCTGGAGTGGAAATGTCTAGGAAAAGCAACATCAGCTCAGCCACGAAGTGGCAGACCATGAAAGCTCATATGATAGAGCTGCCATAAAAATGTCCTATCCTCTGATGCATAACTCACAAAAGAGTTCCAAACTGTCTCTTGAAGCAACATCATCACACATACTGTGCATCGGAAGCTTCATGAAATGTAGTTCCATGGCCGAGCAGCTGCACACAAGACTAAGGTCACTATGCGTTATGCCAACCATCACCTGTAGTGGTGTGAGACATACCACAATTGGACTCTGAAACAGTGTAACATGTTTTCTGGATTGTTGAATAACACTTCACTATCTTGCAGTCTTATGAATAAATCTGGGTTTGTCAAATGCCAGGAGAACACATATAGTTTGGTAAGAAGGGATAATAACCTAAGGCTGTTTTTAAGGATTTCTGCTAGGCTCCTTGATTCCAATAAAGGGTACTGTTAATGCTACAACACATAACGACATTGTAGACAATTGTGTGCTTACAATTTTCTAGCAACAGTTTGAGGAAGGTCTGCTTTGTTCTAGCATGACCATCCACCCCATGCACAAAGCCAGATCCATAATAACATGGAGGAACGTAAGTGGCCTGCACAAATCCCTGACCTCAAATCTATTGACTATCTTTAAGATGAATTGGAACACTGGCAGCGAGTCAGGTCTTCTGATCCAAGAACAGTACCTGACTTCACAAATACTCTGTCTGAATAAGCACAAATTCACAAAAAATACACTGTAAAATCTTGTAAAAAGCCTTCCCAAAAGAGTGACGGCTATTATAGCCACAAAATGTGGTCCATCTCTATATAAGGCACTTAAATCTTGTCTAGATGTCTAGATTTCAAATGTATAGCCTACACCTCATTTGCTCCTTTAATATTTATATTCTATATTTTATTTCTATCACCTGGAATAAAACATCCAACCATTTTCTTAATATATTTAAATGTTAAACTCCCTTTTCTTAATTTTGTAATCAATTCCAGTAATAATCACAATAATAATATTTAGGTAACATCCACATCTGGTCCTACATATTTAATAATTCTCATCTAATTCACATATCTAAGATGCTTTTATTTACTACTGTTCTGTTTCTTTTGATGATTCGTTCAAGGTTTTTTGTTTTCATCTAAACTTTTTTCTTCCCTCACTACACCTGGAAACACTTAACTTTCTTGCTCAAGTTTCAAGCGCCATTTCGTTTCACATAATAAAATACTCAATTTCCCGAAAGCCTTTGCTCACCGCTCCGATGATATCAGCCAATCAAATGCAGACTTTGAACGTGGGTTAGGAAGTGCCGCGTTGTGATAACTTCCCGCCTGCGAACCGGAGCCCCTTCCAACCTTGCTAATAATCCGATTCAGGTAAGTACCACTTATTTATGCAATTAATTAATCTAAATTTCTTTTAAAATGTAATGATTCGCACTTTGTAAATATCGTCTCCAATGTATAAAGCGAGCTATTCATTGCACCTAGGTTAGCAAAACTAACCGTGTTTCTAGGTCAAAAAACGACAATTAGCCAACATTCAACGGCTGCGTGAGGCCTGTAAAAGATATTGTTTGCACAACGGTTTTGTTTAATAATGTTGTTTTCCCAGCTACTTGGGGAACTGGCACACTGAGGAGGTGCTAAAATAATTTTAAGTAAAGGGGATACAAATATCCTATTAATGTATTAGGCGATGTTGCATCAAACAAGATACTAAAGATGTACCTTGGGTTTCTCTTTCTTTTTAATCTGATAGTGATATGGGGTGACGTAGGCCCATTGCAGTAATTATTTAATACAAAAACAGCAGAGAGGCTTCGAAACAAAGGAGACAATTTAAATGTGTGTTTTCGGTGCATTTTTTTTTTACCAGTTAATGCCGCTTTTTGCATCTTGCAGTGATTTTTTTTTTTTATTGGAAATTTGCGAATGTAACTTAAGTGAAAATCGTAGGCAAGATGTTTGGCGAATAGCGACGGTGATTATTGTGCGTACCACGAAAAGCCTGAAAGACCAATGAGCTGCTGTCCTGAAGAATGATACTTACTGTACCGAATTCTTCAAATTTAAACTGCCGATTGAGGTCAGCCATTATCCAACTGTAGCCTTCTAAGAGGCGGGAATTTCTACAGCTCTGATCCATGTCATTAATCATTGTCTGATCACGGTTATTAGTTTTTATCGAGTTAGGTTGGGGTAGGGAAATGAAATGTTGTTTTGGATAAACGGTCACGCATGGCGTTAACAAAAGGAATTGATTTGACGAGGACAGGGCAGCATTTTGCCTAGAAGAGTGATTTTAACCCTCTTCATTAAGAAGGTAAAACTGCTTTCCCAGTGATGCTTTTGAAATATCAGCTTACTACGTGCACAAATTTGCGCGTGATTTGTTTTCCCGTACTGTTTCAAATGTGTGTGACGTATTTCAAAATCTTGTTTTGATTTACGGCCATCACAGCCAACCTATCCAATGAAATTTTTTGAAACGCAATACATCCTGAATGTTAAGTTGGCTCAGCTTTATTATGCATGCCGAATTTCATTAGGACCGGCTGAGGTGTTTTGGAGTAATGCAAGATGAAACATTGCATCGCTGCGTGGTCATTTGTGTTTTTTAATCTCACAATGATTTCCTAATTAATATCCCTGTACAGTACATAGTAGCATTCTTGAACATGAATGAGGGTGCAAATGGGACAGAATGGTGAAGAAAGCTGCTTAAACGTGTCATGTACTATATAAATAACAAATTGAACCATATTTAAAACTCAGAATATCAGATATAAATGAAAGATTTTGCTCTTTTTGCTTGATGAGTTTAAACATAATTGGATATGTCAAAAAATATTAAATTTAAGCTTATTGTGTACATACATAGCATATAGTGCAATTAAATTCTTACTTGCATGTCTTCTCAGAACAGTGACAGTAATACAATACGATCAAGATATACACATGCAGCATATACAGTAGGGATGTCACAATACCAGAATCTTTGTGTTTGATTCCAATACCAATGAAATTTTCGTTATTCAGTACATTTTTGACACCATGGCAAAAACATATCCCATTCACCATTTATTTCTTAAAAGTATCTACATTTTTATTAGAATTTTAACATATCCAAGCAGTTAACCAACTATCAACATCATCATCATCATCTCATCCTTCCATCTTTTTTCCTGGTGAGGGTTGTGGTAGCAGCAGGCCAAATAGTTTTATTTCGAACATTAGACGAGAACGGGCCATTCAGCCCAACAAAGCTCGCCAGTCCTATCCACTTGTTTTCTCCAAGAAAACATCAAGTCGAGTTTTGAAAGTCCCTAACGTCTTACTGTCTACCACACTACTTGATAGCTTATTCCAAGTGTCTATCGTTCTTTGTGTAAAGAAAAACTTCCTAATGTTTGTGCGAAATTTACCCTAGTTGTTATCCAACTATTATTTTAGTGTAAGTAAATCCGTATTGGCATTTATAAATACCAAATACAATTATGGGCTTAAATTTTTTAGCATAGGTTTTGTGAAAAATGATATTTTCATGGGCTACCTTATTTATCTTACCAAGAGCACATTATAAATTATTCTCTGACATTTTCTCTCCAGTAATTAAAAAATAAATAAGAATTAAATCAATATTAAAAATACAATTCAGACATTATATTTATACTGTTGAATGAATGCATTTCCACAGGATATTTTTATTTAAACAAACTCTTTAAAACTGTTTTTGTAACAACATTCCTTTAAAATCTGCTTTGTCAGAGAATGTCTGTGCGACATTTTCTATTGTAGGATTTATATTTGCATCATTAGCTGGTTAAAACATTTACTAATGTGTAATATTTAATGGATGAGTCAAATTAATTCAAAATTCAAATGTCACAAACTCCTGTTGCTTTAATCGTCTAAATCTCTCCTTTTTAACTTTTGTCCAAATGTTAAGGCTTCCTGCATGAAATTAGTTTTGTCAGTTTTACATTACTCCATTATATCAGAACTCTTGTGAAACAGCCTTTGTTGTGCTCTTTTCACAGTAACTTCTATGAGTGGATAGACATATAGATACTTTATTAATTCCAAGGGGAGTGACCAGAGTTTAATACTTAGCCTGTGCACAAATCTAGAATATATTACCCATGATAAATTTATTTTAACCAAATGAAATTTCGGCAATAAAATAACACTGTTCTGCCCATCCTACTTACTGTGTGTCTCAGCATTTATGTTAACACAGCACATGTCATATTAATAGGGAGAGGTTCTTTGTGCATCAAAGCATTTTAACACGTAATAAATTTTATTTTGGTGTTAACAAATGGAGCAGCTCATGTCATTGTTGGTGTAGACAAACCAGATTGCCACTTTGTTTGAAGCTGCCTTGATTTTTACTTGCTACAACTATTGTCAGCTCTGTCAGGGTTCAGTTTTCTCTGACATTTCACAGTTCTGTATTCATAATTGTGGATGCGAGTGTTGTTTCCCATGCAACCTTGAACTGTGTGTGCTGGTTAGAAAATGAATATCTGTTTGGATGGACATATGTGCTCATTGCAATTGGAGAATGAATATGAAACCTCTGTTCTTTTCTCTGGACTGTGTATTATTATAGATTATAAAAGCAGTTACTCTCCCCATCTACTCTTACACATTTGTGACACTAGAAGTTGAACAGTTACAACTCACATCTGATCAGTAACTTCATTGCACTCTCAAAGCAAGCACAAATCTAAATCTTTCTGAATTAACTCCATAATTAGTCAGTGGAAATTAGGGAGAAAAATTGTGGGTGATTTGTGTTTTTCTTTAATAATATGCACAATAACTGTAATTGTGCACTGAAATTCTCCTGAATTGAAGACTATTTTGAGACTTGACTGCTTTTTTGCTTTCAACATGTGCTGATGCGTTGCTGTATCATCACCACTGTGAGCCATTTTTATATGTAGTTCTTCTCATGTGATATTGTGCTTTTTGAAGTAAATGTGTCTACTTTTAGTCGCCAAGCTGTGCTATCACTTGGTACTATTGATACTGTAAAAAAGGTAGCACTGTTACGTTTTCTGAATTTTGGTATTGACCTGGTGCTGTTGTGGCAGAAACACGCTGCTCAAAGAAGGCACACAGAGTTTCAGGAAGGCTGAATGAAGTTTTATTGCGTGATGCGTACACAAATCCAAATCAAGTGAAATGAGCAATTAGCAAATTCAGCAAGCTTACATTTATTACAATTCTTATCATGTATTCTGGCTCTTCCCATCATTACCTAACGTCCATCACCTAACTGCCATCATTACTTCATACCCTGTGCAGGTGTCCAAAACCTGTTTATCAATCGATTCCCACCAGTAAGTCGGAATCAAGCAGACCCACACATTAGATATTGGGCTAGAGATTGGGGCAGTTGTGCCCCCAAAGCAATAATGCTGTTTCTTATAAGCTGCATTTTCCTTGACTTGTCATCACCTATCCAGGCAAGCAGACAGGGAGGCAGAAGCCCAGCCACTGCAAATGGAGCTAACGGCCTATCTGGTTTTCTCTCCTGGCCAAAGCCTTAATGGCTACATTTCTTAAAACAATGGCCCGTTTAGCACTCTAAAAGTACACAATGTCCTTAACTGAAGTTTTTAAAATTGGCAGCTGCAAAGAGAAAAATAATAAAACAGACAAGCGAGAGCTATTTGTGGTTTAACCCTTACTATGCCAAGGTGCATCAGAATATATAATACTTGTTCTCATACATGCTTTATGATTCTCTTTAAATGTATGCAATTATCAACTTTACTTCTACAGTACCATGGTATTAGATCCTGTGACACTGGTCTTATGTACAGTGCATATATACAGTCTATGTCTAAAATAAACTCTATAATGAAAAACTTTTGTAATTATGAAGTTTGCTTACAGCTCAAAGGATCCAGTCACTTTTGTGGATAATGCAGGTTTATCTTATCCCCAACACAGAACCTCCCAATGCAGTCCCTTATAATGCAGTATACTGTTTGTTTTTTCAGTCAGTAGCCTACTGTGTCAATGTATGTTACACTAAGGTAGCATAATTGCTTTAGTTTGCCTGGCAATTTCTTGCAGGCCATGACCAAAGCTTTGAGTTCCAGTTCATTTTAGATGGGAAATGTTTAGCCTGTTTTTTGAATGTCAATTATCTGTGCAGGCCTTTACTTTTAACATCTGATGCTATTTATGTAGTCCCTTGAGGTTTATGAAAAAAGTGAAATTTTATACATTTCCTCTAAGCTGAAAATAGCGAGAAATTTCGTCTTTGATGTAAAGCTGTCTATGTAGTTTCTAAATCCATAAATGACAAAGTATTTTATGTTTGTTCCCTTTTTAGAATGCCAAAATCAAAGGAAGTTGTTTCGAGTTCATCGTCTGACAGTGATTCAGACAGTGAAGTTGAGAAAAAGGTATGTAGCTTGAGCATTTTTTTCATTTTGTTTTTCCTCTATTATGCACATGAGTACAATTTATAAGCCATTAATTCACATATAAAATAGTGAAATATATTGAATTCTTTTGACTTAAACTTAATCATTCCAAATTTTTTCTTGTCAATTTGCATAACATTTATTTGTTATGAACTGTCATTCAATTGATCCATCTATTATAAGACAGTAAGTCATTCATACGGTCAATTTGTAGTGCAGTCTTGGTTATATAGGAAAATATTTTTATATAATTTTTTGAATATACTACCAACATATTATAATTTAAGTGATCAAAAACTAGAAAAGAAGTGATTATCTAAGAATTTGTTTGAAAAGTAAGTTGTTCTACATGTACGTTCGAACATACCAATAAATTTGTTGGTCAGTTCTACAGTGGTGCTTAAAGAATGTAAAGGAAGAAACAGAACTATAATACAGTGTCAAAAATATAGATTTTTTTGTACATTTAAATATAAAAAACAAAAATATCTAAATACGAAAGTGTAGCTCTCAAATTATGACATTTGCAATCAAGAAACACAACAGATTAACTATACAGTTTAACACAAGAAGAGGGCATAGAGACAGTAAAAAAAAGTTTCTATCATAGAATAAATTAACTTGTTCTGATGTGTTACAAGTTTGTGTTAGTGTTTTAAAGATGCTTCTGTATTATAAAGGGAGCCTGCAATGTAGTAAGTAATGCTACCAGAGCATTTTGCTTGAGTCAGACTTAATCAGCAGCATTCTGGAATTGTTCTGACCTGTTAATACTTAGAGAAAAAAAAAAACAATCATAAGGAGAATTCCAGTTTTCAAAGAAAGTGGAGAAAAAGCATGTCAATGGATTTCAAGTTGACAGTTCTGGTTAAAAATGTGGCGATGTGTGTTAATAAAATCATGTTATTATCGATGCAGAGTTGCTGGATTTAAAAATCAGGCCACTGTCAAGAAAGATTCCAATGTAGAATAAATTAGCAAAAATTAAATTTTAACAGGAGGACTCAAATATCTTTAGTTGTCCTGTTGATTTCTTGATCAAATTTTCAGTAAAATACGAGGGGTATTCAGTAAAGTATGAAAGAAAGTAGCAAGCATGTTGAAACAAGTCTGGGCGTGTTGTGACAGGTCTCAAAGTGTACTTGTGCACAGTTGTGGCTTAGTGCGAGTCTTAACATTCCAAGAGACAGGATGTCAGGAGAGTCCTTGTGAGAATTAAAATGGAGTCCATGCAGTGGAAGCTCACTGCAGGCAAAGTCATGGCAATTGCCTTCTGGGATATTGAATGACTTTTGCATGTGGAGTTTATGCCACATAAGACCACCGTAACGGTGGAGAGTTATGCCAACACAATGATTGCTTTATGGGAGTCAATCAAGGAGAAAAGACGAGGAAAACTCACAGCAGGCATGCTGCTCCTTCACAACAATGCACAGGTTAATATGTAATGTCAGTCACAAGTGCCATCCGAGAATGTGGGTTCCAGCAGCTGAACCATCCACCCTACAGTTCTGACTTTGCTCCCTCAGATTATTTTTTGTGCTGAGTTTTAAAGAAATCTCTCAATGGGTTGTGGTTTTCAAGTGATGAAGACATCAGCTGTGATGTCCTGGTTTGAAGGTCAAACAGAAGAATTTTAAAGGGGTTAAAGTCATTGCCAGAAAAGTAGATGAAGTGCATGGCTATAAGCGGACTATATTGAAAAATAAAACAGAAATTTTTTGAAAAATCTTTTCTTTCCTACTGAGGTAGATAAATTATTGAACGCCCCTTGTACTTCCATCGATGTGCAAACTTGCTCAAAATAGTTTGTCATCTCTGACTGGGTGTTTGATTGGGTAATTGGATGATGGAGGAGGTTATGTCAGCAGCACTGGATGCTAGGCAAGAACCAACCTTGAGTGGAGGGTTAATCCACCGCAGAGTGTAATTGCCCACACTTTCTAGGTCCATTTAGAGTCACCAGTTAACATAACAGTTGTGTATTTAGGATGCAAGAGGAAAACTGTAGTATCTGAAAAATACCTGAATTTCCATCCATTATCCAACCCACTATATCCCAACTACAAATTCAGTTTAGTCTATATTTTATTCTTCTTTCAACAATGTATAATGCATAAAATACATTTCTTGAAATTTTTAAGTGAACCGAGGTTATATGGATGTTCATGGTCTTTGTCAACTATTTGTAGACTGTAAAAATGTCAAAGACTGTTATTAATTACTATTTACCAGGCATCTTTCCTCAAGAGGACATGCAGAAACTGGGATACAATATATTTAACTATTTGCCAAGACAATACAAGTAAACAGTTTTAAGTAGAGTGTGAGAACTTTGTGCTTAAGTTAACATAAGTAATAATTTTATAGATAAAGCAACTTTGACGGGTGCATTGCAGCTTGAGAAAATATGAATACTGTATTTGAAATTCCTATTACATTCAAATTTTCAACAGGCTTCAATATACAGTATATGATCTGTGCATTAATTGTTTGTCCTATTCTGAATGTTTTATATAAGGATAGCCCCATGCAATAGTTAGATGGAACTTCTATATTCACTGTGTACACAGTTAAGAAAATATAAGCTTTCATCCCTTTTAATGCTTTTTGTTTTTGTGTAATTTCACTGATATGGTTTTAGTAACTACAGAATATTTTCACTTTTAGAATTACCTTCAGTCTTAAGTGCTGCTGGAGAAAGTAATATTATAATGACTTGTACTTCATGCTTCTGATTTGAGAGAGTAAAAGCCAAGGAGTTATTTCTTCCAATTTAGACATGATGATTTTTGTTGGTGTGGATTCAGCACTGTAGAAACTGTCAGACTACTGTTTTTGATCAGTTAATGTAGAGGATCAAAAGAGGTTTCGAAATTTGAAACAATTATAATTTGAAGCAATGGATCCTTGGATTTTGCCTTCTTACCTTGAGCTTGACTATTACCTTGACATCTAAAAGTAAAAATGTGCTACAAAAGCAATACCAGACTGATCATAGCCCTATTGAAAAGACACAGGAAAAATCAGGTATGCTTTTAGAAATACACCTGAATGACAGAAAGCCAAGGTTCCAAGGTATTATATGTAGACTTGGTTGCTCAAGAGGAAGGCCAGTAGACTAGAATAATTTGTAATGATTAGAAGAAATTCATATAATAGCTTTGGAATAATATGTGAAAATGAGTACTCCTTTGTAAATATGTATCTGTAATTATATATTGTGTTACATCAAGTTTAGGCAATCCTTGTCATAGGATCCTTCAGTCCAATAAATGTTTCATAAATTTTATTATTTGATCTAAGTCATCTTAATTAAGTTTATTACTAGGCCTTTGTCTTCAGAGAGATGACCAGCTAGTTTATCATCTCTTTTAAATTCAGAACAAAGCAAAAGCACTGAATTTGTTGCCCTGATGACAACTATATTAAATACTGTTTAAAATGCTTTTAATTGCATGTCACTTTACAATAAAAAAATCTGTTTAAACTTATTAATCAGGTTATTATTGTGTTCTTTTGGCTAATTTTGATTACAAATATGTTATATAATTCATTGTGTATTCTCTCTTTGAAATATATACATAGTTAGGAATTAAACAGCAAGTTTACAGATATTGCATAAGGTTACATTTGACCCCCATAAAGTCACTGCTGTATGACTGATTTCCATGCTTATGTTGTTCATTACAAATCATTGTTAGTTTTTCATTTGTATAAATAATGCTGTTTGTTTGTGTTATATTAGAAGGCTTTTCCATAAACATTGAACAATGCTGTATTTAGTTCAGTAGGAAGTTTTGTTGACTGATTGTAATGAATAACACTGAGTTTCATTTTTGCGTGTCTACTCAATAACAGAATTGCAGTGATACATTACAACTTACAATGCAGATAATTCTTTATGCATTGTACCCAGACATTTCACTGTTGTAAATAATGAATCGATTCATTTTTTGTTATAGGCAAAGAGGAAGAAGCCAACACCTGAGAAGCCAGCAAAGAAACAGAAAAGTGGTGAAAGTTCTAAAGCTGGAGCCTCTAAGAGCAGTAGTGACAAAAATGACAACATGTTTCAGGTATTTTAGACAATACATGTAATTGCTTTTGTCTATTGCTTTTAATTTGTATGGTTTATATAATTATTATAGGGCAGTGACTGAATGTGTTTTTATGGTATAGTTTACTTTTAAACAGAGTAGTATTTAACAATACCATATAGGGATTTTCTGTTTTGTTACAGGCTTACTTTGTGTTCTGTTATTCAGAATATAAAAGTAAAAATATTATAAAATTAGAAAATTGTAAGTAACCATACATTGGGCCCATATTTATAAAACAAGGCAGGGCCACATGGGCAACAGAGTGAGTGACCTGGTGATAAAAATGCTATTGAAAAACAGGTTAATGGTCAAAACTGTGAGAACAGAAAAATTGAAGTGCCAAACCCAAAATACTACACATGAACCCTTGTCAAAGAAAGAAATTAATAGACCAATAAACCAGAGTACTATTGCAAAAAGCACACTATATTCTTGGTATTACTTTCTTCTGAAAATGATTAATCAGCTTATGTCATTATTTCATAGGGCAGAAAAAAAATTACAAGTACTAATAAAGGGGACATTCAAGTCTAAGTATGGATTAAAATAAATTCTTTCTTGAACAGATTGGAAAAATGAGATTTGTCAGTGTCAGAGACTTTAAAGGCAGAGTCTTGATTGACATTAGAGAGTACTGGATGGACCAAGAAGGCGAGATGAAGCCTGGCAAAAAGGGTATGTTGGTAACTTTTCATGATTTTTAAACAGAAGTGAGTACCATATTTGTACGACCTAAATTAAACAATAACTCTTTTTGCAATGTAGTAATTGTATGTTGACCTTTTTATACAGACTAGTTTCACCTTGTCAGTAAAAGATTTTACAATGGATAGCTTATATGCTTAATGATTCATATTGTCTAGTCAGTGAGTCAGTCATTTTCCAACTATCCATGTCAAATTTTGGCATCATTTGGTTTAAGTTAAGAATCAACTCTGGAGGCTAGTCCATTGCAGGGCATAGTTATGCACACTTGCTAGTAGTAGTAGTATGTAGTAGATGTAGTAGTAATAGAATTGTCACATTTACAGTCACATGGGCCTGTTTAGAGTCATCAATTGGTCTAATATTGGAATCTTTGCAATCTAGAGAGCACTGAAATACTAAATAAATTTTATCTTTCTTGGAGTTCAAATTTATTGTTTGTGCAAGCCCTGGTTTCTAGAATACATATGAAAATGACGAATGACTTATAAAATATTTTTTTAAAAACTGTTACAGTAACTCAAGCATCCCTACTTTATTAGATAGATTATTGAGCTCTAACAAAAGTTTCTTCTTTGATATCCTTATGTCCTACATCTTAATAGTTTTTCCCCCTGTTATTTAAAACAAATGTGGCACAGTAGCTCCATTCCTGGCCTTTGTCTGTGTGGAGATTGTATGTCTTATTGGGTGTTTCTCTAGGTATTCTAGCATTTTACCCACTTCTCAAAGATGTGCATGTTCTGTTAACGCCCTGTATGAGTATGGATGTGTGCACATGTTACCTCCTGTGATCGTCTAACCTTTAGTATAACCTTTAGTAGTTCCTGCCTTGACTCCAGTGCTGCTGGGATAGACTTCGGTCCCCAAATATGCTAAATTGGATTAAATAGGTTAAAGAATGTTATGGTGGGCATTCCTTATTCTTTTAATTTGAAGAGTGCTGCACTCTGTTTTTTGTGGATTACTATAAATGTTGTCACACTCCATATACATAAACTTATATTAACATTACTTTTAAATGTGCTCTGTGATAAAATGTTAGCTCGCCTGGTGTTCAGAGCTGTTTGGGATAGGTCATGAACCCTGTAATCCAGAAATAGATTAAGTGAGTTCAGTGGTGAATGAAATAATGAATGATGATCCACTTGCTTATTTTTTCTGAAATTACTGCCAAAAAATAAAGATTTGCGTGTTGCATTATAAAGATTAATGAGCACTTACATAGAATTCTTTGAAAATGTGATTTAGTAATACATTATTTACACTTTTTTTATTGTTTTTTTTTTTTTTTCATTTCAGGAATTTCTTTAAATCCAGAACAGTGGAACCAGCTAAAAGAGCAAATCTCTGAAATAGATGAGGCGGTGAAGAGAATATAAAATTGTTTTAGAAAGTGTGCTTGCTTTTTTAGATCCCATTAACCACAAATTTTTACACTGGCGTATGTTTTTTTTAAACAAAAGAAGTCTAAGATGGACTTTTGTTTCAAGTACATTGTGTATATTTGCATTTGAAGTTCAGTTCAATTTTTTATGCATGTGTGGTTGAATATGTAAAATTCCAATTCGAGAATGGTTCTTTGTAATTTTTTGACAGCTTGTGGTGGGGGGTGTAGGCATTCTGGTTCTACATGTTCATTAAAAGCTGTGTTAAACTAAGCTATTTGGTTTCATTTGTTATTATTTTCCTGTGTACACAGTAAAATTCAAATTACTAAATTATTGTATGTCTTCTTAAAACAGTTGACAAAAAATACAAAAACAAAAAAAAACTGAAAAATAAATATAAATAGAATTAAATAAATAAATGAAAGGTATACATACACACCACACTTTTATTGAAAAAACTGCCCTGAGATGTTGCTCATTGAGGCAGGGTTTCAATGAAAAAATGTCATATCTGAAACTAGCAAATAAAAAAAGGTTAAAATATGCAAAAGAAAACAGACTTTGGATGGTGGATTTCTGGGTGATGATCAACATTTGCCCTTTTAACCTTTCCTTTTCACTGTTGCAGATGACACTGGTATTTGGCAAATACTATTTAAAGAAGCAGCTAACTGAGGACATGTAAGACACCTATAGACTGATGTGCTTATCTTCTTGTGAAGTTATGGATCTGGGCCTTTTGCCTCTTTTTATGGCCTAGCTAGATCCAGTTTGCCCTCTTTTCTCAAGACAGTAGTGGACACTGTTGTATGAAATCTTTTTGAAATCAGTTTGTTGGCACTCTGTCACATTGAGTAATGACCCTCCATTCCCTAAACAAAAATAGACTGACATGTTTCTTGAGAAAGCTGTTTAATTTTGGCCATTTTTCAACCAAAGACTGAACTTTGCCAATGCCAGTACCTTGCAACCCAAAGAAAGGCAATATACTTGCTTTATTGAACATAATAATGGGTTTCCACTGTGTTAATTTAATTGCAAAGGTTTCTCAAATAACCAGTTAGTCTTTAAACATGAATTAACGATGAGCTTAGAGTAGCCTAACATTAAAATACTAGAGTAATGGCTGCGAAAAATTGGGCTTTGATGTGATATGTAAATAATAAATGATAGATCAATCATTTTAAGCAGTAATGGCCATTTGCCACTTTAGCAATGTTTTAGGTCAATTTAATGGCATTGTGATAAACAAATATCAGTTTCTTTTAAAAACATGAAAATTTCTGTGTAATCCTAAACTCTTCAATGCTTGTGTTTGTGTGTGTGTGCGTGTGTGTGTGTGTGAGAGAGTGTATTATAAAAAGTTCATTTTCCTATAATTTTTCAGTTCTACAGTAGTCATTTGTGATAGAAAGGGGTGGTATAATGCTATGTTAGTTAACAACAGTTTGACAAATGCATGTATTGGGTAAAGCCAAGTAACATGTTAAGTTTTTATACTAAGGATGGAGGGGGCAGCACGGTGGCGCAGTGGTAGCGCTGCTGCCTCGCAGTTAGGAGACCCGGGTTCGCTTCCCAGGTCCTCCCTGCCTGGAGTTTGCATGTTCTCCCCGTGTCTGCGTGGGTTTCCTCTGGGCACTCTGGTTTCCTCCTACAGTCCAAAGACATGCTGATTAGGTGGATTGGCGATTCTAAATTGTCCCTAATGTGTGCTTTGTGTGTGTCCTGCGGTGGGTTGGCACCCTGCCCGGGATTGGTTCCTGCCTTGTGCCCTGTGTTGGCTGGGATTGGCTCCAGCAGACCCCCGTGACCCTGTGTTCGGTTTCAGCGGGTTGGATAATGGATGGATGGATTTGATTTTGTATTGTATGAAGGAAATTCCAACTGAATAGACTAGAATTTTTCTAACTTGACAATGTTAACTTTCTGGCTGAGTTTGATGCTACTCTCTTGCCCTGACAAAGGCGATGCTCCTCTGGCTGTGGATGAACCTGTTGTTAGCCATGGCTCTAGAAATGGTCTCTGCTACTGATTTGAGCACCTGGTTGTGTAACCAGCATTAGCTGCCTTCACTGAGTGCTACTGTGCAGCTACTGAAAATGTGCTCCAATGAGCCCTTTCTAGTGCTGAGAGGACATACTGGAGACTAAGTCTTGACCTCGGTATTTAGATATGCTGGGATGGATAGGATATCATACACGGCTTGAACCATATACCTGATAACGCTGTGGTTCAGCCTGCTAGATGTCACCCCAAAATAAATTCCTCTCCAGCACACTTTTCCACCTTGTCTATGCTCCCTGCTGCTTCATGCCCACCATCATTCTTGTTTGCTTTTCCTTCACACCAGCATGCACTTCCTCCAGGACAAGATGGTGTTTGTCCTTGCCATGGACCTTGTACCATGGTTGTGGGATTGCTCCCAAATATTCTTGCCCTGTTGCTAAAATGCCCACCCAGAGCCTAGTTTTTCAGCTGAGACTGCTAGCTCCAGACTTTCCTGGGCTCTCCACATCCTACCTGTCTGTATCAAGATGCCTGCTGATACCACTCATAAGAGTCCCTGGAGTTCTTTCAGGCAGTGCCTCTGTTGTGCGTGACACTTCAAACTCTTCTTCGAGGCTGTTAATGGGGAGCTAGAGCTTATTGCTCCTCCCATATAGTGCTGCACTGTTTAAACTGCATGACAGACCCAGCCACCTACGAAGGTAACAACTAATTGTCCTCTCCAAGTTGATATAGTCACCTTGTAGACCAGCAAAGACCACAAGATACAGGGAACAATGCCATTTTGGTATAACCAAGCCTTGAACCTGCCAGGTAAGCCAGATTTGTCTACTGTGGTGTGCCAAGTTTTGGGTTTTTGATCATTGCTTGGACAGCCACTGCATCCCTAAAGCTACAAAGACCTTGCCTAGGCTTGTGACTGGTTTTTTGCATTAGATAATTATATCCACAAAAATGCAAAACTTGTCCACCACGTTTCCTCGTCTTCAGCACCATGACCCTGGGTTTTGTTAGTCTGAAGATCATTCTTGCCCAGGAGATGAGCTTTTCCAGGCCCTGGAGAATCCACTTGCCACCAAGCACTGATGTAGTGGTGACCGTCAAATCAATTATGAACACTGATCAGGGTTGGGGGTTTGCGAGACCTGGATAGTGGGCTTCTGCACTCGCCCTCGGCTGCCTTGACCACCATATTCATGGCAAGGGCGAAGAGAATAACTGATATGATACATCCAGTTATCTCTTTCTCAAGCTGGTGCCAGTCAGATTTTAGGTTCCCAGTTGTGACTCTAATTCTGAAGTTCCCATAGTAGTTCAGGATGAGGTCCTTGATCTTACTGCATACATGGTATTGATCAAGAGTAGTTTCAACCAGCTTGCAGGGTATTGATCCCTATGTATTGGCAAGATCAAGCCACAGTACTTTGATCAGCTGTGTCACAACCCCTGTATGTCCCAGGCACCCTGAAACTCTAGGAATTCAACCTTTCTGTATTGAGGTGTCAATCTATCCATTCTTAAGGAGGAAATCTGTCATCCTTCTACATAGGATATTGAAGGAGATCTTCCCCTCCACACTGAGAAGTGTGATGGATCTGAACTGCTCCAGCTTAGCTGAATTCTCTTCCTTGGGTATCCAGACTCCCTCTGCCTACCTCCACTGTTCTGCTACTATCCCCCTTTGCCAAATCACTTACAGTATCTTCCAGCGGATTCTGAGGAACTCTGGGCAGTGCTTGTACATTTTATGGGGTACTCCACTGGGTCCTGGAGCACAGCTAGCTCTGGCTGCTGTAACCATCTCTTGGACTTCCTTCCAGGTGAGTTTTCTAGTGTTGAACTCCACTACTGGGGCTGGTATATCCAACAGGACTCTCTAAGGTTTCAGCTCTTGATCTCTGTCAGGGTCACTCAGTGTGTTGTGCTGAAAAAGGTCTACTTCTTCCTTACAGCAAGCAAGACGACCATTACATTTCTGCCCTAACAGCTGCTTAACGAAGCCAAAGGGGTCTGCTAAGAAAGCAGTTTGCTTCCTGGCTCTGTCTGTCCTCCATTGCCTGTGCTCTTCTGCTCTATGCAGGGTCATAAGTTTCTACCTATAAATATGATGAAGCTCGGAAAGAGGTGGTGGTTTCTCCTCCTCAGTAGCTGCCTTGAACTGCCTTGCCAGTGCCTGAAGCTCTTGCCACAGTTGGTGAATCTTCTCTGCCCTGCGATTCAAGGTGCAGATGGATCTACAGTATTCCCTCGCTACTTCGCAGTTCACTTTTTGCGGATTCACGGCTTCGCGGGTTTTTAAATATAGTAGTAGTATTTCCTAGTCTAAGAACAACAAAACAAGTTAGGTGACTAAGTGCGTTGTAACACGGACTGTGATTGGTACATGGGAGGGAGACGACAAATCACAGCTTCCAGCTTTCTAATCGGGCCCATGATTGGTGTTTTGACTGATGCCCAGATCCCACAGCATCTCCTCTTCGTCTCTCTGCTGCGACCATTTCGCTTCAAGCTTTCTCACCGAGCGGTTTACTTTACACTGTACTGTGTGTGATTTTTTTTGTGGTTTCTTTGTGTTGAACTTCTCTTCAATTTTCACGCCCTGCAATGGCTCCCAAACGTGCTCCTTCTTCCAAGGCTGGTGCTGAACCTAAACACCGTTCGATCGGTTCAATTTTGCAACAAGGTCGATGACATCATGACCGCCTACAAGCTGCTCTTCAACCGGAAAAAGAAGCAGCGGCAGCAACTGCCGATCACAATGTTTTTGCAGCCTCGCAAAAAATAGCCAGTTCCTACTACTACTACGGATACACTTTCGGAAACCGTGGAAGAGGTGCCCCAGGAAATGTTAAGTAGGTCCCTGTTATTAATAGAGTAAAGGGTGGGTTGTAAACAGTACAGGGAGGGTTTAAAAACGTCCAAATACACGTTAAATAATTAAATAAATATGGTGTCCCTACTAAGCGGAAATTCAGTTATTGCGGCCGGCCTTGGAACCTATCTCCCGCGATAAACAAGGGATTACTGTAGTTGTCTTGCACTCCTCAACACCAAACCTCTCTGCTACAAGGCTGTCAATGATTGTAGTCAAAGTCTGGAATTGTTTATTTACGTCCCCCTTTCTGGCTCTATCCTTGTCAAATTGGTGCTACAGCCTGGACTGATTAGCTGAAGGCTATTTAATTTGATGCTACTGAACAACTTAGCTAAGTACATGCAGGTTCTTGGCACTGTGGGGTGCTACGGGGCCAGGATCCTTCTGCGTCTCACCAGGTCTTATGTGCTGTACTCCATTTCCCAACTCTTGACGGATTTTCAGGCCATGCTCGTTCTTGCAGAACGTGCCGCAGACACACCAATCATCGTAGTTGATAGTGACCATTTGCCAAGGTCGTCATTAGGTCTGTCCTGATGGGGCACCCCTGGCGGTATGTTTTTGTAGGTCGATTTAAAGCTATGTTAGGTTCTTCCTGACGAAAAATACAGGTAGGTTGCTACCCTTTCCTGCCCCTGTTGCCATCTTTTCATGCTGTCATCTGTCTCTCCAGTTGTCACTTATCTATTCTTGGTTGTCACCCAGTCTCTTCCTCAGTGTCACTACCAGTTTCCATAGTTTAAAGATGCATCCAGCAGTGCGCTGGGACACATCATTAATGATCATCAATGATCAGGTCTCGCAACATCAGACATCCTCACTCAGGTTAGTGACCGAGCCAGGGATCAAATTGTAGCTTTCTCATACTCTGGCTTCTGCTAGTGCCACCATCTTTGATGGATGATAGGCAAATTAATTATATTGAGGTAAAAGAATGTCCCTTTAGCCCATATGGATGCTTTGTTTTGGGGACATTATAAACTTATGATCTGAAAGCCCTTTGTGTGGAGTTCTTTGTGCTAGCTATGAGACACAATGCAATACAATACAATACAATACAATATTGGAAACCCATCTTTATTAGTGTTCTATTAAAAGCCTTAATCATGAATCCAGAGCCGAGTCCAAAAAGAGTCTTGACATCCCATTGGATGCCATGAAGCTTAAAAAAAGAGTTTGAACATTCTCACTCTTTGCTCTTGGAAAATGAGAAAACGTGCCAAAGTGGACCGGATTAGGACATTGAAAGAAAGTCATTCTTGGAGATTCAAAGTAGAAAGGGGTGTATAAGTTCATTGACCTCAGTCAAGCAAGGGTGATGATGGCCCGGGAAAGGAAAAACCGGCCTGTACAGAGAGGTGCTGTTGTCATGGTGAGGCAGGAATAATGGCCAAAACATGCAAATGAGTGAATTTAACTTCCAACCAGAAAAATGTTTTGTTGCTCTGCCAGAACTGAAACAAACAACTGGACTGCCAGGCCATTGTGTCAAAATCTGTGGAACGCTTGGGAGGAGTGATCACTTTTTAACAGTAAAGAACAGAAGTTACAAACTACATAATACATTTTTTGTAAAAAAAAAAAAAAAGAAAAAAAATTGCTCTGAATCAAAATGTTTCAATTTGCACGTTCCTTTGGCCAAGACCAAGCTATTCTGCTTTACATTTACATTTATTCTCTTAGATGCTTTCATCCAAACAGGTCAATTTTACTAATTAGCATCAAAGCAGAATAAAGACAGAGCCAATGGAGTTGCCACCTTGAGTCCCGGTTTGATTCGGTGTTCCCCCTTATATTTTTTGTATGGATTTTTCATTCGTTTGAACATCACTGAGTTAAATTTAATGCAACTGACATTGTTAAGATAATTTAAAGATAGTAAGAAACTTTTCTTGTTTTTCCTGTGGGTTTCCTCCAACAAATCACATGCAGGATTGTTCCAGTATCTGATGAGTATGTCCAATGACAGCCTGACATCCAGTCCAGGGAGACATGCTGCTTGGCATCCAGTGCTGACAAGTCAGTTAGGTTCTCCATTGTCAGGACTTTGAACTGGATTAATAGATTGATAAATAACTTATGATGCTGAGCTGGAGATGTATGAACAGAATCACTTCCTGAATATACAGCTATTTTATGAACTAATTTTCTCTGGTATCTCAAATGCAGACACAAACTAAAGAGCAGAAGAATATGTGATGTGTACTAGGCATGCCATTACACACAGCCTACCTTGTGTACAGTTTGCTGTGCTAATACAAGTGCCACTAGGTGGTGCTGCATTATTACAATTCCGTATTCACTATGCAAGCCTCCCAGGCACATTCAGATATATTACTTGCTTTAATGTAATAATTTGAGGCCAAGTATTTCTAGAATGTCCATTGGAACAAGTCACCTGAAAGAATGAGAGTACAATAGAAATCTCTAAAATTTTTGCTGCTTTATTGTTTTTTGCCAGTGGGGTGCACACCTATTGGTATATGACAAATAAAGATGGATTGATCTTTAAGTGCCACAATAAGAGTGAGCCTGCTGCTTCCATTTTACTTATCCAGACATTTTTGATGAGGATAATCAGGAAATAAACCTATGTATCATTTGCAATCAAAACTATAGTGCATCTGTAATCGATCATTTATCTTTTAGTATAGCATCATTCTCAGCAGGCTGACATATTGCCTAGTGAGGTCATCTCGCAGCTCCATGGATCTGAGATGGTCAATAATTCACAAGTCTTTTTATGCACTGAGAAGGTTGCACAAGCTGGAGGATAGCAATTCAGCATGTCATTGAAGAAAGACATAATCCACAGACCTCCCAAAGGAACAAGAAAGTGGCAACCAGAAAGGAGTTCTGCCAGCTAACGCCAGGGACACCTGACCCAGTGTTATTAGTGACAAAGAGTGCCTGAACGATGATGGCTCAGTGTCTTTTTTAGCTGGAGTCAGATTTACCCATTTAGGGATGAAGTCAGTGAGGACT
Source organism: Polypterus senegalus (assembly GCF_016835505.1). Classification (NCBI taxonomy): domain Eukaryota; kingdom Metazoa; phylum Chordata; class Cladistia; order Polypteriformes; family Polypteridae; genus Polypterus; species Polypterus senegalus. Next base: position 35,943,329 of record NC_053160.1, on the reverse strand, counting down.
AGCATGAGGCTAGTAATCTGCTGCCTATCCCAACACCAAGAAGGAAGAGTAGGATTAAATATCACCCTAAAAGCAACAACTAAGAGCAACAGAGAGACTGCCAATGGGACTTTCCTCATTTTGGGCTGCTGGAGGAAGGCAGTTCTACATTAGCGTCACTGTGTGGCCAAAGAAGTGATTTGTATGGAAGTGACCACTGGTCAGTGGTTTAAAAGCACCTGAAGAAAGCTAACTCACTATGAAGATGAAACAGGAGGCTAAAAATAAGTGTTCAGAGGTGGTACAAGAGAGAGGAACAACTGGGGTTTGGGTTGTCTTGTTATTAATAGCCTGTTGCGTTCTCCTTATTTAGTCTTCACCAGTCTTTTTATTTATAATAAAGACATCACTTTGGAATTTTACTTGATATTATTTTAACATTCATACAGACAAATAGAAAAGGTCCATTATTGGAAGGATATACTGTACATCTACTCTATATATATAAAAAGGTTTGTGAAATCGTGCAATGTTTTCATGTGATGCTCATTTTTCTTCAAAACTGTATGTCATATAGTATACATCAGTAGATCATTATTTGTCTTCATTAGGAGAATATAACAATGATTCCCACATGTCAGTACAACCAATGTAATGTGCATATATCAAACAAAATACCTTATATTCTGTACATCTGCTCAGCAGCTCTGCTAAGAACAGTAGTAGTTCAGTTGTGTGTTAGCAGTCAGTCAACAAATAAAGCCTATGTATGTAAAGGCACACGCTTACAAAATTTCAAACTTCATAAACATTCAATTACTGACAAAATCACACAGGAGAAGTCATATTCCTTCCGTGTATTAAGTCAGAACCTGGTGATACTTCAGCAGGTAGATTAAAATTCATCTTGCATAGACGACAATTTCCAATAGTTTTAGCATTTGCTATAACAATAAATAAATCTCAGGGCCAGAATTTCGACAGTCTTGGAATAATTGTGGACTGATAGCAAGCTATCGAGGAGGGGTTGGGCTGCCATGGGCGGCCAGGGGGGCACATCACCTAATGTGTGTATATATATATATATATATATATATATATATATATATATATATATATATATATATATATATATATATATATATATATATATATATATATATATATATAGTAACAAAGGTGCTATATAGGCGCCTGACCCGACACAGAAAGACACGAAGGCACGTATAGAAAGTACAAAAGACTTATTTTTCTTCAGCTGTGGGACACGTCTTCCCCGTGCCACACAGCCCAAACACAGTCCCAAAGCACAAAACTCACAGAAAACCACAATTCTCCACCTCGCTCCACCACTCCTCCCAGATAAGATTCGTCTCCTTCCTCCCAACTCTGGCTCTTCGAGTGGTGGTGGCTGGGCCCTTTTATAGCCCACCCGGAAGTGTTCCAGGTGATTAACCACCTGGTCCTAATTGCACTTCCATGTGGGGCTGAAGACTCGTCCAGCCGGGCTGTGGGAAGCAGACAGCCCCCCCTAGCAGCCACCCCGGGCCCCAACCCAGCTGTGGAGGACTCCATCTCCCATGGAGCCCTGCGGGCAGTTGGGGAATCACCGTCGGCCAGGGAGGCTGCCACCAAGTGTCCTGGGTGAGGTATTGGACTGCCCATGGTGGCTCCTCCGGAACATAAACAGCAGGGGCATCCCTGCCGGGCATGGGACCCGGCTGTCCTTCACAATATATAGTCGCATGCGGCTGAGGGTGGAGCCCAGCAGGGCCGCCCAGGAGGACCGGAGGAGGGCTTGTGCCTCCTCCAGACCACGAGAGGGCGACCGCCCTGGTTGTGTTGGGGGCCATGGGCAGAGGGCATGGAAGCCCAACCCTGTAGGGGCCTGTGGCCACCGCCAGGTGGCACCCTGGTGCCTGAAGAACCCTGGACCTCAGCACTTCCGCCACACCAGTAGGTGCTGGGGGGAAGAAGACTGGGGACACCCGGAGGGCTTACGGGTGCGCAGCTGGCACTTCCGCCACACGGGGTGTGTCCGCCGGGGATTGCCCAAAACGAACCATAGCAAAACTGATAATGTAATTTCTCAATGTGGTGTCCACCCTTCACAATTCCCTTGTGCCACCTGCCTGGAAGTGCCTGAATTCCAGCACAAGAAAAGGTTTTGTCTTGTCTCCCCAAGCACTGGTTTTAATGTTATGGCTGATTGAGGTATACATGTATATAAGATGGCAACTGTTTTGTTCTTTGTCTTTTTCTGCAATACAAAAAAACTGCCCAGTGAGGGAAACTGACTCTGCTTCTTCTCGTCTCAGGGTTATAAGAGCAGAGATGAGTGGGTTGGCGCCCCAGAAACTCATATTCATTGAGCCTGTAATTCCCTTGGATGACCACTATATATATATATATATATATATATATATCTATATATATCTATATATATATATATATATATCTATATATATATCTATATATATATATATATATATGAAAAGTTGAAAGCTATGTCAGCAGTAGGGAAACGATCTTTGGTTTAAATCCTTCTGCTAGTTGTCTGCGTGGAGTTAGCTCATACTTCCTGCATGTGTTTATCTTTTTCACTTAAAAATCCTGCAACGAGACAAGACTTTTTGGAAGATTTTGTCAAGTCCCACAAGATGAGACTTTGGCCATGAGATTTTTTCAAGTCCCGCCCTCTTCTCAACCATATTCAACCACATACACGATAATCTCACCTCTCATTTGTGTGAATGCTTTTGACAGACACAGTTCCTGTGCTCTCAGCTCTTATAAATTTTAATGTTTTCCTCACTTTAAGTTCCCAATTAAAGAATACGTATGTCCAAATCTTATTGAAGAATTTCATCACGAAGGGTTATCAACAGAAAAAATTAATACATGGACAATCCTAGCACAGAGAAACGATAAAGTCAATCAAATTAAAGCCAAAAATGTTGATCGGTTACATGGCAAATTGGTTGCATGTGTATCAATAGACTATGCTGAAACTGTTGGTGGTGATCGTGTGGAAGAGAGAACATCAACTTACAATATCCCGAAGAATATCTCCAACCGTTAACACCCTCCGGTCTTCCACCGCAAGAATTACTATAGAAAGAAGTATGTATCCAAGAAAGGTAATGTAGTACATCTTCCGTGGATAACATTAGACAACAAAGATCTTCATATACCGTTCGTATTAAAACGTTTACAGTTTCCAATTAGAATAGCTTTTGCAATGACAAATCGAGCCAAACATTTCATTAATTAGAATGAAAGAAAATAGTTTTTACTAAAGTTTTACAGTAAAAGTGTAAGTTTAAAAAGTATTTGTGTGTTCATTTCAAAGCCAAACTAAACAAAATCGTATTATGCAACAAATAAATCTTAACGCAACATGAAACATAATTTACTTTCAAATTATTATGTTTAACTCTTTTTTAATATGGTTAATTACTCGCTGCAATGTAAAATAGTTCTATGATGCATATGCAACAATTCCCATGAAAATATAAATCTGTTTAAATTGTACATCCGCATCCCCATATGCGAGCGACAGAACCGCAAAGAGGCTAGCGCGTAACACAGGTACGGAGGTTGGCGAGTGAAGTGAGCAGGGGGCAAAGCCTCCTAGTAAAATATAAAGAATGAGATAGACATTGTAACAGATGTAATGAACATGGGTGTAAATAGTTTGGGCACCAGCCTGGTAAAGTTGGTGAAGTATTCACAAAGAAAAGGAACAAAAAGAGGCATCGTTATCGTCATTTCAACTTAAATTAGCTTACATCTCTATTTCTCAGGGCATTCAAGAGTCCAAATGATGCCCTTATTCCAGGAGATCATTGGTATACATAGGACTGAGCCCAGAAGGGGCAGAGCTTGGTGTCATCTCTAAGGAAACGTTTATAGCTATGAACTCCTTAAAGAATAAGAAGATATTGTTAACGTTAGCATACCCTTTTTGAGTGGTATTGTCAGTTTTATCTGAGACATTCGGGTGAACCCTGCATACACATGTGTGACAACTTGCATAGACAATTGTGGAAAGGTGATATATAATAAGAAGTGTCTGAAAAGTCTGGCCAGACATAAACACACACAGACAAAAGAAAACAGACCAACTTGACAAAAACAGTGACAAGATCAAAACTGAAACTCAGAAGACTAGAGCTGTGAGGTGGTAGCACTGGCAGCACTGGCCCACCCTGCATAAAATGAAAGCAAAGGAATTAAAAAGTGACTCGAATCCACTTTAAGGACAAGGAAACCTTCCAATAGCAGAAGATGTTGGAATATCTTTTGATTCAGGAGGAGCCAGTTAAGGTGTTTTGATAATAATAATAATACATTTTATTTATAGGAGCCTTTCAAACACTCAAGGACACCGTACACTTTACACAACACCCAACACACAATACAGTACAGTGTTTACATAGAGAAGGCAAGTTTAAAAAGATGAGTTTTAACTGAAGACTTAAGCAGAGAGAATGAATTAATGTTTCTAATCTCAGGAGGCAGTGCATTCCAAAGTCGGGGGGCAGAACGATTGAAAGCTCTGTTCCCCATTGTGGAAAGACGAGCGGAAGGAACAGTCAATTTAATTGAGGAGGATGATCTAAGAGTACGGGAAGGGGTGACGATGTGGAGAAGGTTAGACAGGTATGGGGGGGCTAAATCATGAATAGCTTTAAAGGTTAGCAGAAGGATTTTAAACTCGATGCGGAACTTGACAGGGAGCCAGTGAAGTTGATGCAGAACAGGAGTGATGTGGTGAGTAGAAGGAGATCTCGTGATAATACGGGTGGCTGAGTTCTGGACTAATTGAAGTTTGTGAAGAGTTTTTTGAGGGAGACCAAAAAGAAGAGAGTTACAATAGTCAAGGCGAGAGGTGACAAGGCTATGAACAAGAACTGCAGCAGAGTGAGGGGTGAGAGAGGGGCGGAGACGGTTGATATTACGTTTTCAATTATAATAGGGAAGTTATGGGATTTGGATAATGTGGATTTTGTACCAATAAGAAGGATCTCTGTTTTATCACTGTTGAGTTTAAGAAAATTAAATGTAAACCAGTTTTGATTTCGGCCAGACAGTCAGTAAGGGTGGTAGGTGGGAGGGTGATTGTGGGTGAAGTTGAAAAATAAAGCTGGGTGTCATCTGCATAACAGTGGAAATGGATATTATATTTCCTGAAAATATTGCCCAGAGGAAGGAGATAGATGGTGAACAGAAGGGGGCCCAGGACAGAGCCTTGAGGCACTCCTGAGGTAACGGATACAGAGTGAGATGAAAATGATTTGAGCTGTATGAATTGGGAGCGGCCAGAAAGGTAGGATGTGAACCAGTTATAGACATTGTGGGTGACACCAATGGAGGATAGTCTATTGAGAAGAATGGAATGAGAAATGGAGTCAAAAGCCGCACTCAAATCAAGTAGTATGAGGATAGAGAGTAAGCCGGAGTCTGCTGCCATGAGAAGATCATTAGTTATTTTGATTAATGCAGTTTCTGTACTATGGAGTGGGCGGAAACCAGACTGGAATTGTTCATACAGGTTATTCAGGGATAAGTGAGAGTGGAGCTGTTTGGCTACCACTTTTTCTAGGATTTTGGATAAGAAAGGTAGGTTAGAGATCGGACGCAGGTTGTTAAAATTAGATGGATCGGCGCCGATTTTTTTAAAAATTGGGGTTACTACAGCAGTTTTGAATGAAGCAGGAACAATTCCAGTTGAAAGAGAAGAATGGATAATAGCAGATATAATATGGAGCAGAGATGGAAGGCAGGCTTTGACAAGTGATGTAGGTAAGGGGTCAAGCAGACAGGTGGATGACTTAGAATGAAGGATTATATCTGATATTTCTAAGGTGGAGGGAAGTTGAAAGAAAGAAAAAAAGTGAGTAGATGGGAAGAATTCAGAAGGAGTAGTGTGAGCGGATTGCAAAGCAAGGTAGTGGTGGATACTCTTGATTTTGTTCATAAAAATAATAATGTTACTTTAGATTGCCCAGAGGCCTCTCTCAGAGGGTGTACCCATGGCAGAATAACCAGGGCAGAGTCTGGACTCTCTGCAGGGATTATACATATAAAGTAGCCTGGGGATGTCTGGGTAATTCTCAGGTGCAGGATGGCTAGCTCCTGCAATAATTTGCAGCCCAAGATCAAACCCCACCTAATTGCGTTAGATACCAGCTTAATGAATGGCATATTTTCCCTGTGACAATAATACACAATTTAGAATTGTAGAGTGGTGGGCTTGGTGACTTTTATGTGCAATGATATGCATATATGACATCAAAGACCAATGAGTGCCCCTCATTGGTATTTTGAGAGTATTATTATACATTGTGTACCCAGGTTGGGGGTCCCCTTTGTGTTTCAGGCACAAAGGTTTTAGAGCACGAGGTGTCTATTTGGAATTGACAATGCATTTGCAAAACACCTCAAAAAAATAACACTCTGCAAAGCTGATCATTTTTCACAGTTTTAAAACTAGCCCAGTTGGGTGAAAAACAACCCTGCACAAGAGGTGTTGGAAGATCAACACCAAAGCAAAATAAGAACAATAAATAAAAGAAAAATGTAGTAACTTATTTGTATATCTGACTATTTGTAGCAAGTAATGACACAGAAAAGAAGATGTACTGTATTAGTACCCATGAGAACAACTTTACATACAGCGTCATTCATTGGGTCAGTCTGGCCTCCCTGACGTGCCAAGTCTGGTCTGATTACATATCAGATTCGCAGACTTCATGCTCATTCAATTTTCTACAGAGGCAGGGATTCCTAGATTGTGGCCTCCAGGCCATCTAAGTCGTTTTGACGCATGCATCCAGTCATTTGCCTGTTGCCACAGGATGACATTTATGTAGCTTGCCGCACGCATAAGTGCATGGGAACGTGCAAGCTAGTTTGTTCTGCATGACTTATCATGACGTGAGATCTTCTGCCATGCTAACAGAACCACACTACACTGTACAAATCCAAATTTAACTGCGTACATGTTCACTGTGAGAAGTAGAGAAAGCAGTCACGCAACAGTCCAGAGTTCATTTTATTTATTTACAGTATGGGTAGTTTCCTTTTGCTGTCCAAAGTCATGCAGTTTAGGTGAGTTGGTGATGCTAAACTGGCCTGAATTTGCATTTGTGTGTGTCTGTGTGTTCATTCTGAGACAAACTGATGCCCAGTCCAGGGATTGTTCCTGCCTGATGCTTGCTGGGATAGGCACTAGCGTCCTCAATATTCTACTGTTAATAATCACATTTGGAAGACGGATGGATAATCAGAGTATTAATGGTCTAATGAAGCAAAGACACCATTTTGAAGTTGGACTGTAGAAAATGTAGTTAGCAGATTTTTCCATTGGAGAAAAATAATATGCAATGCAATGCAACTTAATGGTGTGCTGGCAGGCGCTGCTGCAAAAGTACTGTAGCATTGGAGTTCTGTTTTCAAATCTATGCCCAGTCGCTCTCAGAGTGGTATTCACATGCTCTTTCCATGTCTGTTCAGGCTTTTCTCCAGGTATTTCAGTTTTGCACCCACAGCTCAGATATCTGCTTGTTGGATAAATTAAGTTTTCAAATTGGGACCTTCGGAGCCAATGTGGGTGTTGGAGTGAGTGTGCCCTGTGATGGGCCATCATCCCTTCCATGACTGATTCCTTTCTTCTGCATGGAACTGCTGACATAGATTTTAGGCATTTTGACCCCAGTTTGGGCCTAGTGGATAATCCAACATAGTTTTGAACCCTGGACTTGGCAGGTATCCTAGAAAGCAATTAAAGGATAAGTTCAGTATTTCTCAAGTCTAACTTGTTTCTTTACAAATCTGCTATATATGCATTTGCCACGTAAAAGTTGGTTCTAAAGTTAAGCGCTTTCTATAAATTTAAAAATATCTTGTCAGCACTGGCACTTCATAATGCAGACTACAGGACACAGAAGAAAAGCTTAAAAATGTACCAAATGTATTATGATGGATGGCATACACGGGTGGGCATCCTAGACAGGATGCAGCATGGTCTGTTAGCTGGATGGGAGGCTAGCCCCATGATGCCACGAGAATGAAGGCGAAGGCCATCCTGTTTCACCCCGAAGATAGGCCGAAGATGCCAATGTGATAGTGGGTGCACAGGCAATCACAGCTGGGTTGGACCCTGGAACAATACTCGACTGGCAGGCCAGTATATTGGAAGGATGGGGGAAACAATCTGGAAGGATCATGGGCTCCTCCAATACAATGGGAGACAGCTTCCTTGGGTGATGTTACCTCTGTGGATACCCGCAAGGCACTCTGGATATTGTAGTTCCCTAGAACAACCTTGTCAGGTTCCATGGGGCTGCAAGGGGGTGCTGCAGGGATTCCTCATCCCTGTTTTATTTGATTTCCATTTGACCCGGAAGTACTTTCATCGGGCTATGCTACTAGCACCTGAAGTACTCCAGAGCCCTTGATAAAAGAAACCGCTTAACCTCATCGAGGCAAATCAGAGTCGGGTGGAAGTGGACAAAGCTCATCTGGGACATGTAGAGAAGGAGAAAGATTTGCATTTACTGCACTTTGAAGCCTTTGTGGAAGGTAATGTGAAAATCAGACATCTTTGTTTAAACAGGACTTGTGTCTGTGAGGTTGTGTCTTGGGTGGGGTGATCTCTGGCATTCTCTGCTGTCAACAACGTCCATTTCAGTTGTTGAGTATTGGATCTGTTTCAGCTCCCTCTCAACTATGCTAAAACAAAGGGGAAGCAGAATTATAATAGCATCAGTTGAAATGAGGGGAATGTAGAAATGTAAGAGAATGTCCTAAAATGATTTTTATTATTAAAGTGAGCAACCATTAAATAAAACATCCTAAACTTTGAAACATTCCCTCTCCAGAAGTCAGTTTAGAGACAAGGATACGCTTGAGACAGGACGAAGGAATCCCCTAATTAACCATTTGGACCACGTGAAAGTCTGAAAATCAAAAGTATAAAGGCACATTTGTACTTCTAGCTTGAGCCTACAACATACCCTGCGTAGCACATAGCCTGACACGTACCCCCTCAAAAATGTTACTGCGTTTTACATCGACACAAACAAAGATCCCTACAACTCTGACTTGATCATCTCCTTTTCTTGTGTGCTACAATAGTAGGAGAAAAAAAACTAGGAGGATTGGCAGATAATTTAGAAGCCATTGAATTCTTACAGAGGGACCTGGACAACATATAGCCTTGGGCAGATTTGTGGCAGATGAAATTTAATGTCAGTAGGTGTAAAGTATCACACATAGGAAGTAAAAATGTTAGATTTGAATGGGAGGTCTGGAAATCGAAAGTACACCTTATGAGAAGGATTTAGGAGTTGTAGTGGATTCGACACCATCAACTGCCAGACAGTGTTCAGAAGCCATTAAGAAGGCATATTAGAATGTTAGGTTATATAGCACGATCTGTGGAGTACAAGTCACAGGAGGTTCTGCTCAACCTTTATAACACACTGGTGAGGCCTCATCTTGAGTACTATGTGCAGTTTTGGTCTCTAGGCTACAAAAAGGATTAGCAGCGCTAGAAAAGGTCCAGAGAAGAGCGACTAGGCTGATTCCTGGGCTACTGGGGATGAATTATGATTTAAGATTAAAAAAGCTGAGCCTATACAGATTAAACAAAAGAAGATTAAGAGATGACATGACTGAAGTGTTTAAAATTATGAAGGGAATTAGTACAGTGGATTGAGACTGTTACTTTAACTCTTTCAGGGCTGATGTCGACTTTTGTCAAAATTCAGGAGGACAGTATGGTAATCAGCTGTAAACTGCAACAAAACTCACCCTTATGTTTTAGTTTGACTCTCTTTGCTAGATGGAAAGTTACATAGCTTTGTTGATTGAACCTCGATTCGCTACATGTGCGTCAGTAAAGAAGAGCAAACAACCTCTAAAATGGCACCGACATCTGGCAATAGAGACCAAAGCAAATGCCCAAGGAAAATATTACATGGACGTTTTACGTAATTTTGTTAAACAGGACCCTGACTTGTCGGACTCCAAGTTTGATGCAAGTGATCTGCAGATGGAGATCAAAAAACGAAAGTGAAGTACCAGCATCATCTGATCAGTCCCCAGGTGATTGTGGTGCTGAACACTTTCGTGTGGCTGATGTGCCTACAAAAGCATTTGCCTGGGAGGACCACCAATTATCATGACAAGAGGTACAAACCATTGCATCACACTGCCACTGCCAACGCCACCGCCACTCACCTGCTGTGCAAAGACAGCCAGGCAGTTGGCTCTCCGTGCATTCCTGCTGACCATCGAGGTGCCCCCACGCAACCATTGCCACCAGAGATGCCGAACATGTGCCAACAGCAGCCACAGCACACAACAACAGACTTTTTATTATTGACTTATGTGTGAAAACAATTCCTTTGTGTGCTTTTCAGAAAACTGAGTTTTTTGGAAAAAACATTCAGCCCTCAAAGAGTTAAAATGAGTTCATTAAGAAGATGGGGACACATTTAGAAACTTTCCAATTGTAAATTTCACACAAATATTAGGAGTTTTTTTTTTTTTACACAGAGGACCATAGACACTTGTAATAAGCTGACCAGTAGTGTGGTAAAAAGTAGGACCTTCAAAACTAGACTTGAATTTTTTTCAGAGGATTTAAATGAGTTTTGTTGGACTGAATGGCCTGTTCTTGTCTTGATTGTTCTAATGTTCTAATGTAGAAACGCTACCAACTAGCTTTTAGGCATGTGTTTACAGCGTGGTGTGACTCAGAAGTATAAACTGCTATCAATGGCGTAGGCTCAGTGCAGGAGTATAAATCAGAAAGGCCTCTGAAATAATATTTTCAAAACATGTTATCATCCTCTTTAATAAAACTCCTGTGTGCGTCCAGGTGTCCGTGTGTGTGTCTTCTGGTGAAGTGCGCATGCGCGGGGCCACACGGCACGTGTTCAGCCTCTTCCTGTGCATTCCCTGTGTGTGCAGAAAGAGAGAGAGAGAGAGAGAGACACACAGGTGTGTGCGCACGAGAGACAGACAGACAGACAGACACGCAGGCTCGCCTGAGAGACAGACAGACACACACACACGCACGCACGCACATGCAGGCAGGCAGGCAGGCCCGCACGATAGACAGTCACACGCGCACACACACACGCACGCAGGCAGGCCAGCGACAGAGACAGACAAGCTTGCACACACACACATACGCACGCAGGCCCGCCACAGAGACAGACACGTCTGCACGCACACACACACACACACACACACACACACACACACACACACACAGGCGCACGCGTGCATTGTTGCAATGTTACTTTTCTTGGTTGTTTATTAGATTACGGATTTTTCAAATGTTCATTTTTTTTCCCTGTGCTTAAAACTTAAAAAAAGGTGTTTTTAGCGAGTGGGTCGTAAGGCTATAGTGCAAACTCTTGCAGTGTTAGTTTTCTCTGTTGTTCAAGGTTTTCTTAGTGTTATTCAATGTTTTTACATTTAGTTTACTATTACTATGTGCATTCAATGGTATAATTAACTATATTTGTGCTTAAAATCTTAAAAAATATATATATTTACATACAGTTCATACGATCTGGAACGGATTAATTGTATTTACATACAATCCTATGGGGGAAATTACTTCGGTTCCACTGTATTACTGTCTGACAAAATTACAGGCATTTTACGAAAATACAAACCAGTATTACTGAGAGAGAAAATTAAAGGCACACAATACAGTGACGCATATTACAGCCACATGCAAGGTCCCTTGCCATTTAATATAGACTGTTCCTACTAATGTTTATGCACTACTGTTCTAGCGCCCGTTATTGTAACGGGCTTAATGTCTAGTTATATTATAAATTACTCAGGGCCCATTACTGGGTTTGTGAGAAAATATAGCAGCACCCAGTAGACAGTGCTTATCTGTAAGGTTTTTAGAATATTTACATGTCTCTTCTAGTTTGTGAAGGTGGTTTTGGATATGGACAAATTAATATGTTTTTCTCTTAATTATAGAATTGGTATTTACAGTCATTTTTATTTTCACTATGCTTTGGTGTTTATTATGACGCCATTTTGTTTTTCACTTGAGTGCCACCATTTTCTTTGACAACTCCTCATTCATGCAATGATTTTATGGCCAACATCATACTAAGTGTGACATCCAAGATTGTGGATATTCCTTAAAGAAACTTTATGCCTTGTCAAAAATGAAACACAAAGCCAGTCCAGGATGAGAAGAATACCTTTATTCATATGTATGTGGAGTCAGTCAGTCAGTTCATGGAAACACTTCTTAAATACACTTTTACACAATTACAGAAGTGCGTGATTAGTTTAATTTCTCTTGTGCTTGCTAGTTACTGATAAACAGGGCTCTTGGAATCAGGGTTCTGCTACACTATTTTGTACTGGTTTTCTCATCAATACTTGGCCATGCAGAGTAGCAGTAGGACTGGGTCACAGATCAACAGGCTTTAATAAAAACGCTTTCTTACTGTAGAGTTCTAAAGTCAAAGCTAACAGTTAACAAAGACAGAAGTCATTCAACATAATATATACTGCTCAAAAAATTAAAGGAACACTTTTTAATCAGAGTATAACATCAAGTCAATGAAACTTCTGGGCTATTGATCTGGTCAGTTAAGTAGCCGAGGGGGTTGTTGATCGGTTTCAGCTGCTTTGGTGTTAATGAAATTAACAACAGATGCACTAGAGGGGCAACAATGAGATGACCACCAAAACAGGAATAGTTTAACAGGTGGAGGCCACTGACATTTTTCCCTCCTCATCTTTTTTGACTGTTTTTTCATAGTTTTGCATTTGTCTACACTCAGTGTCACTACTGGTAGCATGAGGCGATACCTGGACTATACAGAGGTTGCACAAGTAGTCCCACTTCTCCAGGATGGCACATCAATACGTGCCATTGCCAGAAGGTTTGCTGTGTCTCCCTGCACAGTCTCAAGGGCACGGAGGAGATTCCTGGAGACAGGCAGTTAGTCTAGGAGAGCTGGAAAGGGCCGTAGAAGGTCCTTAACTTATTAGCAGGACCAGTATCTGCTCCTTTGAGAACAGGATGAGCACTGCCAGAGCCCTGCAAAATGACCTCCAAAATGAATATCTCTGACCAAACAATCAGAAACAGATTTCATGACGGTGACCAGGGGGCCTGACGTCCTCTAGTGGGCCCTGTGCTCACTGCCTGGCACCGTGGAGCTCGATTGGCATTTGCCATACGATACCAGAATTGGCAGGTCCACCACTGGTGCCCTGTGCTTTTCACAGATGAAAACAGGTTCACCCTGAGCACATGTGACAGACATGAATGGGTCAGGAGAATCTGTGGAGAACATTATGCTGCCTGTAACATTGTTCAGCATGACCGGTTTGGTGGTGGGTCAGTGATGGTCTGGGAAGGCATATCCATGGAGGGACGTATAGACCTCTACAGGTTACACAATGGCACCTTGACTGCCATTCGGTATTGGGATGAAATCTATGGACCCACTGCCAGACCCTATACTGGTGTAGTGGGTCCTGAATTCCTCCTGGTGCATGACAATGTCCAGCCTCATGTGGCGAGAGTATGCAGGCAGTTCCTGAAGGATGAAGGAATTGATACCATGGACTGGCCCCTAACCTCACCTGACCTAAATCCACTAGAACATCTCTGGGACATTATATTTCGGTCCATCCAATGCCACCAGATTACACCTCAGGCTGTCTAGGAGCTCAGTGATGCCCTGGTCCAGATCTGGGAGGAGATCCCCTAGGACACCATCCATTGTCTCATTATATGTCAGGCATGCATACAAGCACGTGGGGACCATACAAACTACTGAGTACGATCTGGAGTTGCTGCAATGAAATAGGCTGTCGCATTATTTTTTCACTTTGATTTTCGGGGTATCTTTGAATTCAGCCCTCTTTAGGTTGATCATTTTCATTTCCATCAAACGATGGGACATAACTAACATATTCTAACATATTACCCAGTCCATACCATTAGAGATATCCAGCAGGATTTTTTCCCATTGAGATCTGAAGTGTTTTCAAAGTGTTCCTTTAATTTTTTGAACAATTTAATGAAATAGTGAAAATCATATTTATCAGTAAAAGTCAACTCTCACTGCCTCAAAGTACATATTATGGAATTCTTAGTTTCTAATGCTCTGCTTAGTTTTTGATCTTGATTTCTGCCTAGCACTTTGGTTTAGTTGCTAGTGCCTTTTGATTTCTACGTATCAACACTTGCTTTCTTTTTCTGACTATATTTTTCTCCTGGTCTTTTCTGCATTATAATATTCACACCCTTGTGGCCTGCCATTTGCCTCTCATTGCGACAGAAAATTCACTGGGTAGGTGGGATGGCAGTGGTCCCCCAGCACTTCTCTGGATAAATGGGGCTAGGTGGTGACTATCAGAATATAAGTATAAATAGCAGACGTATGCAAGTGTCAGTGTGTGTCTTAGACTTTGTTATGCCGGAGAGTGTGATTGTGTAAAACAGAAAGTGACGGAAACCGATGATACTCTGATACCATAGGAGGAGACTGGTTTACCATCAAAGTGATGCACGTGATCTTAATTAATTAAAAGCTACAGTGCTGGTCTGTGACAGGTTGGCAAATTTTTTTCACAAGACACAATTCCCTTTATTTGCAAAATGAAATAGCCTTTTAGTTTTGTACACACCATATTTAAATGCATTTGTGTCATGAAAAACAGCTGATCTGTGTGATGCCGGGCTCAAGTATAAGGTGGCATTGGCTTGTGTTTGCAGACTGTATCCATCTGAGATGCGATTTATCTGCTTAACTCTTTTAGGGAAGACTTTTGTCAACACAAGGGGTAAGGGTGGATATCAGGGGCAGAGGGCAAAAGAAAGCTGTAATTGTTGATAAAACTCACTGTTACGTTACAGGTAGACCCCCTCTTGGCTTGGAGGAGGACTGTTAGACTTGTTGACTTGATGTCGAAACCCAGAGTGTGTGCGAGTAGCGTAGAGTAAGCAATGTCTAGAATGGCATCGACATCGGGCGAGAGAGTGAAGCAAATGCACAAAGCAAAATATTCTGCGCCTATTATTTATTATTTATTTTTTGTGCATTATTGATGAATTGGACTCTGACTTATCAAACTCTGACTTTGATACAAGTGATCTGGAGATTGAAAACGAAGGACAGTTGCCTGCATCAGCTGATCAGTCAACCACTGATCATTGTGCTTGACACACTTATGCAGCTGACGTGACCTACGAAAATGTTCACCCTGAGAGGACTATATGGACATCAATCGGTGGGAGACAAGCTGGCAACTGGACTTCACCAAATGACGCGGCCTGCTAGTGGACACTACCAGCCACTCAATTACTTCAAGGTGTTTTTTTTCCAGAAAGTGCCGTTCAGTCTATGAGTGATGAGACAAACAGGTATGGAATAAGTATGGGAATTGACATACTGTAGGGGCCCACTGAAGATAAAAAGGAGTGACATTTGTCATATAAATACATATTTTATGTTGATTTATGAGTGAAACAATTGCTTTGTGTGCTTTGTAGAAAATGGAGATTTTTGGGAAAATATTCAGCCCTGGGACAATAAGAAGAAAAAACAATTAGCCCTCAAAGAGTTATGATGTGCATATTCTAACTGATAGCATTCTCCATAGCTAATTTACAGTATTGTATATTCCAAAGCACGAGAATCAGATTCCAGTGTGCAGATTGTACTGCAGCATTAACAGGACGCCCTGATTACTATGGAGTAACTCATACAATGGCTGAATGATGTCTGGATAGGTGTGTGTTTCTGTAAGGATGTGCAAAACTACACCTGTGACAATAATGACTCTATAAATCTGTAATTCTTATAATGCGGAGTTCAGCCCCATTTGTTGTGATTGTGTCCTCGACAGCGCAGAGGCATTTCTGGTAGTTATCATGTGGTGGTCATTTAAGTCTCTCCATCATTCACTAGTCAGCCAGAGTTCATTCCATAAACACTGCAATGATTTCTTCTCTGTCATTAGTGAATTGGCAGAGATATTGTTTTCACTTCTTCCCATTAAGTCACCTCCAAACCTGCAGTGTCTTTGCCTGGGCGCTGTACGCAGGGCAATTGTTGTAGCTGTCAGTTGCCAGGAGACCAGGCAGGGCACTAACCAGACGTGGCTACAGCAGTTAAAACGTTAATTTAAGGATGACCTGCCTAAGCAGACTTTTGATGGCAGTGATAATTGGGCCATTTTATGGATCAGTCTACTTGCATCTGTTCTCCACAGAATGGCAGTAATAGTGAGTCTCTGTTTATCTTCTGCCGGCCTCCACTCTAAAATAGGGTAACTGGATGGGTAGCATTTGAAATTCACAATTAAGACTTCTTTAAAATATCTTTATACAATATTAAAAATTAAAGGTAACTGTCATTAAAGATGGCATCATCATTATGTAGGCATCTTTACGGTTTTTAATAAAACAAGGACAAAAATGGTCAGTCAATCAGTCAGTTTCCAACCCACTATATCCTAACACAGGGTTGTGTTGGTCTGCTGGAGCCAATCCCAGCCAGCACAGGGCACGAACAAATCCCGGGCAGGGTGCCAACCCACCACAGGGCACACACACATACCAAGCACACACTAGGGACAATTTAGGATCACCAATGCACCAAACCTGCATGTCTTTGGACTGTTGGAGGGAACCCGAGCACCCAGTGGAAACCCATGCAGACACAGGGAGAACATGCAAACTCCACGCAGGGAGGACCCGGGAAGCGAACCCAGGTCTCTTTACTGCAAGTCAGCAGCACTACCACTGCCCCACCATGCTGCTGATGGTCTTGCAACATTCCATCTTGTCATCCATTTCAACCCTCTTGATCTTTCACAGGGGTGAAAGTCTATTTTGGTGGCATTGGATGTAAGATAGGTAAGAGCCCTGGTCGGGGCCCATCTTAGGGCACACTCACATACTACATGTCAACAAGAGCTCATATTGTGGCCATTTTGAGCTGCTAGTTAACCAAACACACACTGGAAAACACCACTCAGGTACAGGGAGAACAGCGATCACTAATCACAGCACCGATGTACTCATGCAAAACCCACTTAGACAGTCAGACAGAAGTGTAAGACACTGTAGGTCAATATTAATTCTCCTTCCTTGCTCTGCAATCAAAGTGTAAAATATGGGCTTCAAGGGGTACCGGCTCATTAACAATTTGGACCCCCAGAATATTTCAAAATAAAAATTGTTGGGGGTCCCAGAAAATAAATTTTATAAGCATTTTATCCTGTTATAAGTCACTTATTGCCCATTACTGAGCTTGCAGGACAATATTATAGCAATTTACAGAGAGCTCACCACAAGCAAAGCATGAAGATTTCCATCTTTATGAGCTTCACTGGGTTTGTGGCAGTGGTCTGACAGCTGAGAAGAAAATCCTGGGGAGAATTCAAGAAAGTGGGCTTAGACTTTTAGGAGAAAAATTATAAACAGGAGCCTCATGCAGTCGTTAGTGCTTGCCACGGTCTCAGTAATTCAGAAGAGTGGGATGTGAATAATAGAAAGTGATGGAAATTGTGAATACCATGATGCCAACAGTGTTTGTATTGTAGGGGAACACATCTTTGCCCTCAAAACAGTGTGCTTCTGCATACTGTGTGCTTAACTAGCTAGAACTGCAGCACTGCTCTTGGGAAGGGTGATAAAGATATTCATGGCATACAATTACCTTCATGCACATGGTGAACCACTCATTTTAGCATTGCACACGTAGTGTCTAATTGTGCAGGTATTATGAAAAGTGGCTACTCTCTGTGATGCTACTCAGAAGAAGAAGAAGAAGGTATGGCACAAGAAGGTATGGCTTTTATTTGAAGATTGTGTATACTGATATATGATGCCCTTCACATACTTAAGATTTGCATATCCTAACTATTAGTATTCTGCATAGCACATTTATTGCATATTCCGTAGTCGCAGAGAAAGATTTCAGTGTTCAGTCAACACTGGAGCATTAACGGGATTCCTGATCACCACAGGGTTTTGTTCACACTGTCTGCAACCATTTCCAGAAATATACAGTAGAAGTTTATTTGGGCATGTAAATGCAGAATTGCTGTTGTGAAGAATTATCAGCCATATTTTGCTTTGACTTACATACGGTGTTTCCAGAGATGTATATTCCATTGAATGCTGTGCAAATTTTTTTGTGTTTTATTAATTCATGTGACTCTGAAATTAAATTAGATCAGAAAATAGATGGATGAACATTTTATTTTATTTTTTTTGGTAGTACATTATTACAATTGAGACAAAAACAGCTCACCCATCCTATCCACCTGGATGGTCTAAAATAACATCACGTCGAGATCTGAAGGTCCCCTAAAGCCCTACTCTTCATCTCACTACTTTATAATTTTTTCAATGTGTCTATGTTTTTTTACATGAAGAAAAACTACTTAACAAGTTTCCGTGCTCCTGTATTTTTGTGGTAGCATTTATTTTAAAGTAATAGCTGGGATCCGCTGTACAAATCCCTTTTACAGTTTCAACCACTTCTATCATGTCTGCATTTGTTTAAACTGAAAAGGTTCTCTTAGTCCCAGATTTAGCCTTTTTGCCTTTCTCTGGACTTTCTTTAACACTACTATGTCTTTTTTGTAATATGAAGGTGAAAACTGAACACATGCGAATCCTCACTAGATCATTATATAATTAAGCATATACTTCTTTGACTTGTACTCTTCTTTGACTTGTAACTATTCACAGTGGCTCCAAAATCCGTACTGACCCCTACTCTCTCTTCTGTTTCTTTTTCCGGTTTCTTTACAGTGGCGGCCTGCGCCACCACCACCTACTCAAAGCATCATGATGCACCAACATTGATGGACTGAAAGCCAGAAGTCTACGTGACCATCATCATCAGGTCCTTCCATGAAAACCCTAAATACAAAGAGGACCTTTGATTTATGTTAGGTAGATTGCCCAGAGGGGACTGGGCGGTCTCTTGGTCTGGAACCCCTACAAATTTTATTTTTTTTCTCCAGCTTTTGGAGTTTTTTTTTTGTTTTTTCTGTCCACCCTGGCCATCGGACCTTACCTATTCTATGTTAATTAATGTTGACTTATGTTTATTTTTTATTATGTCTTCTATTTTTCTATTCTTTATTTTGTAAAGCACTTTGAGCTACATTTTTTTGTATGAAAATGTGCTATATAAATAAATGTTGATTGATTGTACTCCGCACATCATGGTATATAATCTAATATCCTATTCATTTTCTTAATCGCTTCTGCATTCTGTCTTGATGTGATAATGATAAGTCCACTATGACTCTTATGTCCTTCCCATATGAAGTACTTTCAGTTTTCACACCTCCCGCTGTGTATTTAAATCTAACATTTTCACTTCCTTTATGTGTAATATTTTATATTTACTTACATTAAATCTCATCTGCCAGAAATCTGCCCATGCTTCTATTCTGTCCAGTTCCCTCTGTAAGTGATTCAATAGATTCTTGATTAACTGCCTTTCCACCAAGTTTGATATCATCTGCAAAAGAGCTTGCTGATTATATTCTTGTTTAGAATGTTTATGTTTATTAAAAAGAATAGTGATTTCTGGCACTTTTAACATTACCTAGTTCTGAAAAGTTCCCTTCACCATATGCCATGGTTTCTTAAACTTTTTTGTTGTGAACATAGCACTGTTATACAATACCACATTTGCTACAAGTCAATACATGAAAAGTCTGCTCTACTGGATCTGTCCGGGCAACTGTAAGTGCTGTTTTTGTACAGTGGAAACGTTTAGGAGCAACAACAGCTCAGCCATGAAGCGGTAGACGCTGAAGTGCATAGCACAAAAAATGGTTGCATCACTCACAATAGAGTTCCAGACTGTCTTTGGAAGCAACGTAAGCACAAGAACTGTGCACTGGGAACTTTATGAAAAGGGTTTCCAAGGTCAAGCAACTGCACACAAGCTTAAGATTACTATGAACAATGCCAAGCATCAGCTGGAATGGTATTAAGCAGGCCATCATTGGACTTTGGAGCAGTAGAAACCTGTTCTCTGGAGTGATGAATCATGTGTCATTATCTTGCAGTCTGATGGGGTTGGTTGATTCCAGGGCAATTTATGGACTGCATAGTGGAGGAGGGATAATGGTCTGAAGCTGCTTTTCATGATTTGGAGTAAGACCGTTAGTTCCAGTTTGTAGAAGGGTTAGGGTTAGGGTTAGGGTCTGTTCCAGCAAAACTGTGGTCCTGTGCACAAAGTCAGGTCCATAAAGACATTGAGGAACTGCACAGTGCCCTGACCTGAATCCTATTGAACACATTTGTGATGAACTGGAATGCTGAATGTAAACCAAATCTTCTCATCCAACATCAGTACGTGACTTCACAAATGCTCTTTTGGCAGAATGGGCACCAGACGCACTAGAAAATCTTGTGGAAAGCCTTCCAAGGAGAGTGGAGGTTGTTATAGCCAAAAATCAGGTAGCAATCTTCTTAATAAAGCATTAATGAAACGGGACCACCAAAAAGCTGATATATGTGTGATGGCCAGGTGTTCATAAAATTTTGGCCATATAAGCACTGTCACGCACACGCAATTAGGGGGTCGCCAACAGGCTCAACAAAGCACAACAAAACAAGAAATGGGGATTTAAAACAAAGTACTAATTCCTCTCTCCCTTATTCAGCAGAAAAGCAGAGGATTAAAGAGCATACCTTTTGGAGGTCCACCAGAGTGATGTCCTTTTCGACTCTCACAAATGGTTCCACTTCAGTGTTCGCGCCAGCGAGTGTTTCTCCTTCTGTCCCACCACGATGACAGCACTTC
Source organism: Polypterus senegalus (assembly GCF_016835505.1). Classification (NCBI taxonomy): domain Eukaryota; kingdom Metazoa; phylum Chordata; class Cladistia; order Polypteriformes; family Polypteridae; genus Polypterus; species Polypterus senegalus. Next base: position 35,922,486 of record NC_053160.1, on the reverse strand, counting down.
TGGTCCACTCCTGATGACCTCCTTTCCGGCTTCTGATTATGTCATTAATTTGTCCTCCATCTTCAACATCATCTCATTTGTCTGTGTCACTTCCTGCCATATTTCCATAGAAATCCCATCAAACCTTGCTTCATGGTCTCTAATGTCTGATTCATTCTGTGATTATGTGGAAGTAGTATGTTGGTTTCCCTTCGAGGGATTTGTAGGAGAAAGAGAGGAAAGGTTAGTGCACTTCAAAAAAAATGTTTTATGCCCTTGGTTAAGTCCTTAGCCTGCCTCATAAGCGCACGTGTCAGGCGCCCCAAACTGATCGGTCGTGAGCACGAGAGAGGGCGTCAGCATTGGTTTGAAGAGAACCCCAGTGATAAAGGATGGTGAAGCGATATGGCTGTAGATCCAAAAACCACCTTGCGACTCATGGGTTCGATTCCTTATGTAGGGCCATCCACTAAAGTGCGGCATGGTCAGTGACAAGGGTAAATTCACGTCCCAGAAGGTAGTATCTCAACTGTGTCACTGGCCATCTGATCTCCACAGCTTCCATCTCAACTGTGGAATACCTGGTCTCCCGATCCAACAGTTTTTGGCTTAGGTACATTATGCGATGTTCAGCACCATTGATGCTTTGGGTCAGCACGGCTCCTAGTCCTGTGTCTGAAGCGTCCGACTGCGAATAAAAGGCAAAGAGAAATCTAGCGCTTTTAATATGGGTGCTGACGTAAGGGCCTGCTTGAGGTCTCTGAATGCAGCGTCTGTTTCATCATCCAATACCACTAGATTAGGAGCATTCTTCTTTGTGAGACTCTCTGAGAAACAAGGCCCAAACCGGCTGTAGTACCCTGCTAAACCCAGGAAGGCTTGAACCTGCCGTTTAGTCTTTGGATGCGGCCAGTTTAATATGGTATGGACTTTGGAGCACTGTAGTTTGAAGGTACCCCTGCCAACTAGATAAGCAGAATATCTGGTTTCGGTCAACACAAAGAAACATTTCTTTGGGTTGATATGGAGTTGAGCTTCTGCTAGTGTTCAGAGTAACACTTTAACTTGCTGTACGCGTTCTTCCCACGTGCAAGAATAAATGACGTCATCTAGGCAGGCGGCACTGTAGATGTTGTGGGGCCAGAACACTTTATTCACCATACACTGAAAGGTCTCAGGGGCCCTGTGCTAGCCAAAAGGAAGGACACGGAACTGCCAGTGCCCACTAAGAATGCTAAATACAGTCTTTACTTTCTAGGACTCCGTTAAAGGAATTTGCCAGTAGCCCTTTGTTATGTACTGGGTGGTCAAGTATTATGCCTTTCCTAACCACTCGAGGAGATTGTCTGCTCGAGGCATCGGATAGGCATCAAACTGTGAAACTTGATTAAGCCGGTGGAAGTTGTTACAAAAGCTCCAGGAGCTGTCTGGTTTAGGGACAAGAACGATTGGACTGGACCAGGGGCTATGGCTCTCTTCGATAACCCCTAGGTCGAACATCTGCCGAATTTCAAGCTCTGCTTCAGCCCATTTGGCTTCTGGAAGGTGGTAGGGCTACTCCCTGATGACTATGCCACTGTAATAAAGCACAAAGAAGGCAGAAAAAGTTTGGGGAACTGCCTCCTATATTGTACAGCGTTCAAAAAATGGCTCCAGAGCAATGTCTGGTTCCTTGTCCAAAACAGGGACAACTAAAGAAAGAAGGAGTTAGGCTTTTATAATAGCCATGGAGGAAGACATGGGGTCCAGTAATTCAAGACGGTAGGGGGCGTGGTCATGCAAGGGAAGCAGGAAGTACTATGTTGGTTTCCCTTCGGGGGATCTGTAAGAAAAGGAGAGGAAAGGTTAGTGCATTCCAAAAAAAACTTTTTGAACTCTTGTTTTCCGCCCTCAGTTAAGCCCTTAGCCTGCCTCCCAAGCCAACGTATGTGACACTCCGCAAAACTCAAAGATGTGCTTGATAGGCTATTATTGACTCTAAACTGATGCAGTATGAGTAAGTATGGCAATCTGAGTTAGTGTGGCCTGTACTCGACTAGCCTCCCATCCTGCCTTGTGCCTGATGCTGCCAGCACAGACTCCAGCTCTCTGCAGCTCTTTCCAGAAAAAAATGAGTCTAGATAATAAATGGCTCAATTTAATCTGTAATGGTGCATGAAAAAAAATTCAAAGCGTATGAGGGTAATACTGACTTAGAAAGCATGCATCGCCTTTTACTACATTTTTTAGTTTTTGCTTTTTCAAAAAGTGCCACAATCATGTAGTTACTATTAAGTTTATTTAATAGCATAAAGGAATTTTGGACCCCCTAGGATGTTCTTATGCACATTTCCAACACTGAACAATGATAGTTTAATTATTTCATGACACCAGAACATTAGGATTTCATTCGCAAGATTATTTATGCAGGTGTGACATTTCCAAAAACAATTATTCTCTGTTATTCCTTCCTGAATTCTAAAATTCTTATTTCAACATACAGAAGATCAAGCAAATACAGACACAAGTAATGTAAAATAACCTAAGAAAAAATTGTCATCCATGTGGGTCCTCGTTAACATGGTGTCTATCAGGACTACTGTCATCTAACATTCTAGCAAAGCTTTTAATCTTGTATAAAGACATTACATGCAGTCATATGCGATATGATATCACTAAGATACTACAGTACTTTATTCTACTGCACACATTTAGAAAAAAAGCAAATGTAACCTAACATGATAACCCAGAAGTGGCTTTATTAACAGACTCATCATAATGACCAACATGAAAATTTCATTTTCTTTTAAAATTAAATTATGACTTGCATGTTTTTCCTTTTGTTTTTCAGAGGCTCTTTATCGCTTCTTGGTAATATGATTTAGATGGAAACAGACATTGCAATTGCTTGTCAATTTTTATTCCATGGCTCAGTCAACAGCATTCTACAAAACTCATTAAGAAATTGTAAATGTGGAAATGTAGAATATGCATTGGTCTTAAGATGTTTTACTTTTTGAATAATAAGGATCCATTTTTCTAGTCTAAACAGGATCTGTATTAATACTTACTGCAGCATTTCTGTGAAAAAGTCGTTTTTGCTCTTTGAAAAACCAATATTTTTTTTATTTATAATTTAGGGTGCCATGTAACACTTTTATATGTGCACTATAAAAAATCAACTCCATGCAATGCCTGGAAAATGAAGGCATGATCATTCTACACAAAACATAAATTCTGCTAGAAATGGGTTTAAGCCCCTGAAATATTGAAAGAAATATTTATTTATGTGTGTACTTACTCATCCCTTCTGAAATCAGCAATTACTCAACATGATTTACTGCAAATAGTGCAGTCCAACATTTGAACATTTGCAATGAAATGTAAGAATCATATCTTGTTAAGTGGTGCAACAATTTTTACATGCTATGCCAGGGGTCTCCAATTCCGGTCCTGGAATGCTAGGGTGGCTGCAGGGTTCATTCTTGTGATTCAAAAAGAAATGCATGCTTTCAAAAACGTATTACTTAGTAATAAGTATCATATTCTCATGCTGCCTAAACCACTCACCCATTTTTTCTTTCCTTTACAAATACTGTACTCCTTATGCTCTCCTCATGTCAAATGGCTGTGGTAGTCCAAGTTGGCTCCAAAATCCTCATCAGCTTGAGCCGGGAACCATCGGGCAAATGAGGACACACACAGTCGGCAAGAGTTGGTGTAAAATGCTTTTATTAAAAACCAACCAATAGTGCAAATGGTACAGTGCTTCAAACAAAGTAAAAAAATAAATAATCTATTAAGTTAAACTGATGTGTGGAGGTTAACAAGTAATACATAATCCATTAAAACAAGGTTACAAATCTTCTTAAAATGCAAGAGCTCCAATGCCTCTTTGTAAAAATCAGGCAAATCCTGAGCTTATCCCATCAGGCCCTTGCAGCCAGAGGAAATGACAGGCACAGCCAACCTTTAAAATCAAGGATTGGGTCCCTGCTGCCACCACAACCTCACTCCTCTGACTCCCGCTATCATCCTTAGCCTAAGGGCCGCTTTATACTTCACGCTCAGAAAGCATATGCGTACTCATCATGGCTGCCACACATTCCCAGTGTTCTTTTGACGCTTCCTCTTAGAACGTCCTCAGAAATTAGCATGACACGTATGCGAGTTGCAGTACCAGCAAACATACGGGTGGCATGTTTATTCAAGTTTTGGTACATGACATCAGCTTTGATGTGATAAATTTAAAGGTGTCACATACTGTCTCGACATTCTGTGTTGCTGTTGCCTTTTTTTTTTGCACCTTTGCAACAGCATCAGAATGCAAATAACTTTATTTTTAACATCTTTCTTCCCTCAACTCACAATACAGCAAAACTGGATGTTGTTTTCTCCTTGTGATGATTTCTCGCACTGACACCCGGTGGAATCTTCCAGATTTATTTACTTAAAGTAAGTGCACAAGTATAGACGGTACACTGCTTGTGTAGCAGCAGCGTCCTCAAGCACACGTGTCACATAGCGTTAAGTATATCTGTGGCCATACAATGGAGCCATCTTGAGCAACGGGTCACTCCAGCCACCTGAAGACTCTCAGCCAGAGTGACCCTCTTCATCCCCTTTGAGCATCGGCCATAGGCCCCTCCTCAGGGCTCTCTACCCGGCTGCCTGCCTCCACTCAACTGCATGCTAGTGTCTCCTGATCATGTGGTCTTATCTTATCTTATCTTATCTTACCTTTCACCTGTGTTTCTCATGCTGTCTCGTGTTCCTTCTTCACCTGCACAGGCTCTCTTTTTATCCCTATGTGTGTAAAACACCTCAATTCCAATCCATGGTACGTCAGTGAGGCAACTGGAGCTAATTGCACTCTCACATGTGAACACAATCAGCCCCAGTCACCCCATCAAACATCCTGGTGCTGCATGCATAAGCACACCCATGTAGTTAGGACCACACAATTAATTTATTTAAAAATGTGCATTGCAACAGACCTCTACCATCACAATGGCATATGCCAGTCCTGTAATTGAATTCATCCCACACCCTTTGTAGAATGTTCCACCAATAGTTGACACCATAGTCATGATTAGTTCGTTCATTACCTGAAAATCTGAAAAAATATTAAGGATTAATACTTGTAATAACTTGTTAATATGATAACGACTTACGGAGCAGTACATTTGCATGCAGGATCAAATATTTTTGAATTGGCCTGTAATCTCCTCCCTCAAATGTGCAGTAGCTTAGGCATAAATGGCAGCAAAAAACACAAAGCTGCTCCATGCACTTGTGCTCACAATCAGTAAGCTGATTGCATTTTACAGTGCTAATAACAACTGCAAGATATATATATAATGCCAAATATGTATATATAGATATACAGTCACGCATGTGTGTCAGAGGACCTCCTCAATGGCTCAAACAGGATATGTGATAACCTGCAGGGGCAAGAGAGGGCACTGCTGCTAACCCTTCTTCTCCTTTTCTCCCCACAGCTCCAGGAAACCACTCACAAACGGCACTTAGCCCGGCCCTTCCGGAAGGATTCGACTTTTGTATCTTGAGCTGACTGGCGGACTTGGCTCCATGAAGGACCTTAATTTTGAGATGGCCTCAGAGACCTTGCAATATTTTGTTATTTTGCCCACAGAATGGCCAATCAACAGCACCAGAAAGCCATTTATTTTCAATTAGGAGCTGCAGTTGTTACAATATGTCATTCCTGCATCCAGCCACTATCTATCTATATATATCTACAGTACAGGCCAAAAGTTTGAACACACCTCCTCATTCAATGTGTTTTCTTTATTTTCATGACTGAAGGCATCAAAACTATGAATGAACACACGTGGAGTTATGTACTTAACAAAAAAAGGTGAAATAACTGAAAACATGTTTTATATTCTAGTTTCTTCAAAATAGCCACCCTTTGCTCTGATTACTGCTTTGCACACTCTTGGCATTCTCTCGATGAGCTTCAACAGGTAGTCACCTGAAATGGTTTTCACTTTACATGTGTGCCTTATCAGGGTTATTTAGTGGAATTTCTTGCTTTATCAATGGGGTTGGGACCAGCAGTTGTGTTGTGCAGAAGTCAGGTTAGTTGGACGACCATTTATTTTTCAACAGGACAATGACCCCAAACACACCTCCAGGCTGTGTAAGGGCTATTTGACCAAGAAGGAGAGTGATGGAGTGCTGTAAATGGTCATGAAAATAAAGAAAACACATTGAATGAGGAGGTGTGTCTTTTGGCCTGTACTGTATATCTACATACTGTATATATATATATCTCCATCCATAGGTCTGATCACAATCTGATTATTTGAGTGGTCACCTACCAGGTAACGCTTGTGGTTAGTTGTCCAGTCAGCAAGCATCCACCAATGTGTTATTTGACAAGCAATGTATGGCATGTCTATGATCTGCTTCTTGCAACTGAGAGGACATGGTGGATGTTTGCCAACTGGCTGACCAACCACAAGTGTTATCTGGTAGGTGACCACCCAATAATCAGATTGCAATCAGACCTTTGGATGTAATACTTCGCTCTGCCAAGTAAGTCTACCAGCCGCCATGGCTCAATGTCTGAGGCTCTGCCTCAGGTTCTGACATCCATGGTCTGATCCCTGCAAGGGGAAGCAAAGATGTGCACACCAGATGAGTCCCATTTAGTGCAAAACACGTGTTGTGTACTCTTTGTGTTACTTGACAGGCATTGTATGGCATATATACTGTATATATATAAATATATATATATATATATATACAGTATATATATGTTTATACAATTTTGTTTGTGTTGCTAAAAACAGTATAAAGCAATGACTTGAGATGTATATTTATAATTTAATACAATACTGGACAATGAAAATTTTGCTTCCTGGGCACTTTTGGGTGCAACTTCTGGAATATGGCCTGCTAATCATAAATCACCTTTAGATTTTCCTTGCATGAAGTGTTTTAGATTTGTGATTTCCCTTCCTATTATAAGTATACACATACAGTATAACAACTACAACTGGAACATCTGTGGTGACGTAAAAGAAGCAGCTCTGCTACTAGGAATGCAGCTCAGATATACCAAGTCCTCCTTTTTCTCTTATTCTGATCAAATTCTTAGTGAAACAAAGTGATCACGATCAGTTAATTGGCTAAATGTTATTTGCTTTCCTGGAATACAAAATATAGAAGCTAAGACAGCAGGAATAATAATACTACAGAAAAGATGAAATGAAAATATTCTGTTACTGTCACTAGGGGGTGCTGTCTGCTCATCATAATACAAGAAATGCCATTAAGGTGAGACACACGTATAAAGAATGCTGTATTAAGTACAAGACCTTGGTCGGGTCATTTTCATTCTACAAAGACTTGAAACACACAGGTAGGTCAGAGGAGAATTCTCCAGGAAGCAAGCACTGGCTCAGCTCATCTAAAAGTTGTTTTAATTCAATATTACTTATTATTCAGTCTTATATTAATCCTAAAAATAAAAAAAAATGACAATGATCTGCTCTAATAATTTACTTATAAAAGGCCTGTAGCACTAGGGTGTTGTACCATGTCAGCCATTATAGATGTGGTGAGAAGTTAAGCAAAATGACACTTTTTATTGGCTAACTAAAAAGATTACAATATGTAAGCTTTAGAGGTAACTCAGGCCCCTTCTTCAGGCAAGATGTTAAAATATTTTAAAACTACACCTTAATTAAAGGAGACGTGTATGTGTGTCTGTTGTAGAAAATACTTAGTAAATAAAAAATGTCTTTATTTACAGCATTGGGTGGAGGCTCACTATGTGAGCAGCAAGGCCCTCCATTACAAGTCTGGTTTGTCAACAAATCCTGTTATCTCTTAGTTTCATTTACATATAGTAGCTGGTAAATATTTTCAATTTCATTAATGAGCACTCAGTAAAACGTAGATTCCAACAATACCTCTCTGCATTTAAGTAACATCCAAATGTCCCAAAATAGTTAATCATTTAAAGTTTTGTCAAAACATTTGGTTTACAGAAACAGATGTCTTATATATAAACAGTTATCGCAGAACAAAGCACACAGATAAATGTTATATAACATCTCATTTCCTAATATAAAATGTTCTGGTACTGTACAAAGGAAGTCAGGATGCCCTAGTTTATCAGGCAGGCAGTTTCAAACACCCTTACAGTGTCAACCCAGTTTCTATATCTTTGTCATTCCAACAGATGGTGCATCACAAGCATTAACACTGCTTTTATGAATCCCAAACCAAATACCATGTAACAGAAACATATACATTGCATTTGTCATTCCACCAACAGATGGTGCACCACAATTATTTATAATAATAAAATGCATTACTGCAAATGTTTGTGATGTGCCATCTGTTGGAATGACAAACGCAATGCATTTTATTACTACATGCATTACAAAATACATTCCAATAGATGGTGCACTGCAAACATTAACACTGAGTTCCATGTTGATTACTTAGACCTCTAGCAGAGCTAGTATTATTATAAATAACCATAGTCATTCTATTAAAATCTGCAATTGAAAATTCTTTTAAAAACCTCCCCCTGTTAGTTGGTTAATAAAATTGCAGTAGAAACACATAAGACCACTTATGAAAAATAAATGAATGCAATAGAGGATAAAAATGAAATTTAAAAAGTATATTTCAAATGAGGTACTTTTTGAAAAGGGTTCCCAAAAGGGTTAAAAGAAAGGATTTAAAATTAGGCTTACTATTAGGGTCCTAGGAAGGATACTTAACTTCAGGGCGCTGATCCATAATTGAAGATTACGGCTTAGATATACTATATAAAATAAGGGTAGGGGTATGAAAAGAAGACTGGTAAGTTGCGTTTAAGGTAAGGATAAGGGGTGGGACAATGAAAATAAAAAGTTGTAAGTTTAAGAGAAAGGTTAGACCTCAATTTGTCAAAGCCAATAATGTATCATTAGGTTTGCTGGTTCCTGTGTCAATAACGTTACATAAGTTTGATGTGTGGAAAGGGGAAAAGACGGAACTATATGAGGTTTAATCTGAGTCAAAATGTTTTTATTAAACACAATTACAAGTTGAATAGCTTGTTGGAGCCCAGGTTGTTGAGTTTGTAAAACTGGAATATGAGCAGCATAAATCAATGCATTTGGAAAGCAAAATTTTGCTTCTTAGATAAGTTGTTCAAAAAGGTTTAATTTGCTGCTCTGTACAATCTGCACGCTCGGCATGAGTGACACAGGATGGGTTATTTTCGCAATCACAGAAGTCCTCATTTTTTCCAGTATATGTGTTCTAAGTTGTGCTTAGTGCAGGAGTTTTGATATCTTACACCATGTTTCCCCGAAAGTAAGACCTAGCAGTAATTTCTGATGTACCGCTAATATAAGCCCTCCCTTGCAAATTAGACCTACCGCTAATCCGCCATTTTTGCATCTGTCCTGAGAGCTGCCGTATTTAGCCTAAAAGCTGCCTTGGTTACACTTAACATTGCAATAAACAAGCCATTCAAGGACCATTTGCGAATAATTACATTGAAAACAGAATGGACAGAAATCAGCGGGGGAACTTTGTGAAACCTAAACTGCAAGAGGTGGTGACTTGGGTGAAGAATTCATGGGATAAAATCACTGAAAGCTGTGTTGCCAATGCACTACAAGCAGGTTACCTGGACAAGAAGTGTTCATTTAAGGAGAGCAGTATTGCTGCACATGAGAGATTGGAGCCATTAATTCTAAAGGAATTAGAGTCAAAAGAAATCCAGGTAGGAATTGCAGGTTCAGATATGGAGAGTTATGATGATATTCTAGAAGAAGATGACATGATTGTATTTAAATAAATGTAGAAGCAGTTAACATACAGAAGTTTGTATAATATGAATAAATGTTGATTGTCAAGCCAGAGTTAACACATGAGGGGGTTCCCAAGGGAGTCTGTGACAGCGCTGCGCTGGCCGGGGCTTTTGGGGTGCATGTTTTTCCTGCTGTGGTGGCTGAGTGTGGAACAGCTTTCAACCTCGTTTTTTCTTTCTTCTCATTTTTTGTGGTCGGACAGAGGTGACTTCTTGGATAGCGGAACCCAGAAGTGGAGAGATTGTGGAGAGCCAGAGGTTTTGAGGTCATGTGGAATCGAGGTATTTTACGGCTGTTGTTCTTCTGTTTTTTAGTTGATGAGAAGAAATAAACGTTAGTACTCTGTCTGGTTCCCCTGTCATTCGTACTTTCACGCTCGTTTGGGCCCTTTACCTGCCCCCTAAGAGTGCATGTGTGACAACATATTGTACATTTTAGTCATAGTACATGATGTTTTAACTGTAAATACCATCAAAGCTCTTTTCCAATTCTACTTTGACTGCTGTGGAATCCGAATCCTTGCCATGACAACAGTAAGGAGGAATTCATTTTACATTGAATGGATTGACTTGTGCTTATTCTTACAGTTAATTTAAAAAGTATCTAAGAGTTTTCTCTTTTTATGTTTGTACTGTCCAATGCTTTGTACAACACTGATTTTTCCCGGCTTCTTTTTGTTGTGTGTCTATGGTGGGTAATTACAGAGTGAAGTTACATTGGACCTCACCATCACAGAAAACGTGATTAACTATTTCCACTTATGCTTTGCTTCTTCACCCACAGATCTGTTAGGAGTTGATACAATTGCTTGGCAGTCAAAACTGTTTGCAACATACTGTACATATTTGAGTACAAAAACAGAGAAAACCTAAAAATTGGTTATTTAAGTGTACATGGCACTACAGAGGTGTGATAGCAGTTGTCAAAGGGAATTCATATTGAAAGAAAAAAGAGAAATTGTAAAAAAGACAACCCACAAACATCCTGGCTGTGTCCATTTTGACTCTGAAAATCTCAAGCACATTCCCTCACCCTGGTCAGTGAAACGTAGTGAAATGGTGGCTTCAGCAAGATGGTCCACTGCATATTAGATGAACCCTGTGTTAAGAGGAAAAACATTTTGTATTACCCTTTGTTTTGTCCTGTTAGTGTCCCAGGTGACCCTGTTTTCCACTCTATACTCTTTATTGCGTAGACCTTAACAAAACATCTTAAATTCCATACATTTAGCCTCCATATGTTACACTTCCTTTTACACCTATGCCCTCAGGCAACAAGACAGAGCAACAATTTTACCTACATGTCATAGTTAATAAATTTTATTATAACTATTACAATACAAGCAGATAGAATGTGGCTTAATAAACCAAAACCATACAACCTGATAATGCTAGATGTGTGGCCCAATAACTTAGAGTTGCATTTGGTTCTTCCTGATGAGCTCATCATCTGCGCAGGCCCAGGCAGTGTGCCCGTCTCAGTATGTCTACTGAGACAGAGTTGTCTTCTCTTCATGGGGGAATGGCAAGAGAAAGGGAGAGAAAGGTGGCACCCGTCCACAGTGCAAATCAGGTTCACAGTTTGAAGATTTGTACTGTGATGAACTGCTGGCGGTGAGTCATGAAGCCATATTATCTGGCTGTTGGTCTGGATTAAGGTCTTTATTTAACACACGCCACAAAATGCTCCGCTCTGAGCTAGAAAACACATGCTTAAATTCAACACTCTACAAAATTATCTTAATATAGACAAGAGTTTTATGAGCAGATATGTGGACTAACACAGGGGATCCCAAACTTTTGGACGTCAAGTACCACCTGAGGTTAAGTGAGTTGGGTTGCGTACCACCCGCACCTTATTGAAAGGGAGGGAGAGCTGTAAGGGGGGGGAGTTTGGGTCTAAACCGCCCCGAAATCTGAATAAGCGTTAAAGAATTGGAAGAAATGATGCATATAATTAATGAAAAAATTTGTGCATAAATACATAATTACATAAATTGAATTCTGCCCTGATACTAAATCCTGCCTTCGACCTGTATGTGACGCAGTTACTGAAGACGGTATCGGCTTTGTGCTTAGATCTCGTGACTACGATGCTATACAGTGGCAGTGCACGTATAACAACAAACGCGAGCAGTTTCTGTGAGGCAGAGTTACCGAAGACTAAATAGTGTTGGCGTTGTGCTTTCATCTAGTGACCAAAAGCTTAAACAGTGAAGAAGTAGAAGTTGACTTCCGCGAAACGGAATTATGGTAGCGTTAAATGAACTAAATACTGATTCGAATGATAGGCTTTATTTATTCAGATGATGAAATTTCACACCACACTAAATTTGGGAATCCACGTATTATTGTATTTAGACAGTTTCATTGGTTTTTTGCTCACAACAGGCTTGTCATAAAGGGTTTTGCACAGATAAATTAAATTTCCGGGACTGCGATGCATACCACCTGAAAAGGCTCCACGTACCACAGTTTGGGAACCGCTGGACTAACAGACTGATTGGCCAGCTGACTACATCAGTGGCCTCTCTTACAGACAATGAACTTCAAAAAAACCTTACAGGACTTCCTCTGGTGATGGCTAACTTATCTCTACATTTTATTAGCTCATTGTTCTCTTCTTTCAGGGTTAATTCATCTCAGGTGTATTCATTTTGCTAACATTTGAACAAAAAGGTTGTTAAGATAAAAGAAAAAAATCACTTTGCTGTCCCAATTTAAGCTAGGGTACTCTTCAGTTTCTTTGTTACACCTCGCCTGATGAAGGGGCCTTAGTTGCCTCGAAAGCTTGCATTTGTAATCTATTTAGTTAGCCAATAAAAGGTGTCATTTCATCCTACTTTCTCCTGTAGGAAACACAGGCTTAGACATCTTGAGCTGAGATGCTTCGTAGTGTGAGTCCACAGCAATTCACCAGTTCTTTGACTCATCATTAAATCTGTTTAAATTTGTGAAGTGTCGTGAGCAGCATTTTTGTATTCCTAGTAAACTAGTAAATAGTTAACTATTCATGGTGGCTCTAAAATCCATACTGACCCCTACTCTCTTTTCTGTTTCTTTTTCCGGTTTCTTTGTGGTGGTGGCCTGCGCCACCTCCACCTACTCAAAGCTTCATGATGCTCCAACAATGATGGACGGATTAAAAGGCAGAAGTCTACGTGACCATCATCATCATCATCATCAAGCCCTTCCGTGAGAATCCTTAATCCAAAGAGGACTGTTTTATGTATGTTAGGTAGAATGCCCAGAGGGGACTGGGCGGGCTCATGGTCTGGAATCCCTACAGATTTTATTTTTTCTCCAGCCGTCTGGAGTTTTTTTGTTTTTTCTGGCCATTGAACCTTACTCTTATTCGATGTTAATTAATGTTGATTTATTTTGTTTTATAATTGTGTCTTTCATTTTTCTGTTCTTTAATATGTAAAGCACTTTGAGCTACTGTTTGTATGAAAATGTGCTATATAAATAAATGTTGTTGTTGTTGTTGTAAAAAAAACTAGACATATTCTACATGAACATTTGTCCATTTATTTATCTTGATCATACATTGCAGGGTTGCTGGTGGGGTTCAATTTAAAGTCCTGCTTTAGGTAACACAGGCTACTCTCAATCATGTACCTTGATTGCAACATCTATTTAAAGATGCTAAAAGATCAGCGTGAATTTTAGATATTGCACATGGATAAAGGAAACCTCAAAATTTCATGGATAGCTCTAGAAGCTGAAGAATATGGAAATGAAGCATAAACCAACCCTAAACTTATCCTGGTTAAGACAGACTGGAGGTTGCAGTAGTTAAAAAGTGCATAAGTAGGAAATAATTGTCTATCTCTTTCCAAAAACAGCTGCCACACATCACAAGAGCTGTTTATGATTTTCGTGATGTGCAGAAGCAAGAGACTGACATAATTTGAAATGATAAAATCTAATTACAAAGATCAAGAGAGGTGGTGTATGCTGTATCCCATACCCCATAATTCACTCAAAACTGCAGTATGGCTATTAGCCCACAGTTCAAGTGCACTCATGGCATTCAGTCATATTTGTGAAGTTCAAAAATGATAAAGGAGGATTCTTTTTGCTTATTATCTTCCCTTGTGGTGTTGTTTTTCGAATAATAATCAGGTAATTTTCCAAATATTTGCACCTTATTTAACTTTGAACACATATCATACCGCAAATATGGATATACTGCTCTTAAGAAATGAAACTTATCATTGCACATAGGATAAAATAATTGGCATATCAAAAAAAGGAACAGAGGATTGTCAGTTTCCTTATGAGCCCTGACTGATGTCTGATACACGGGGATAGTTCATGTGAAACTGGTTGCTCAGCAACAGGGGTGTCCAGAGCTGATGTTTTCAGAGAAAGTGCTGGAGACTGAGATATTGACAGCATAATGTGACTACTTTTCTATAATTTAGTGTTTCTCTTATTCAATACTGCACATGTACACTATGCAGCCATATAAAGCAGCAGAGAAATGAAGTGTCGAGGCGCTTAATCTGAGTGTTTCAGGTTTATAGAACCAAAGAAATCAGAGTCACAGCGCAATTAGCTAGGCATGTGGCCCTTTAATAAAGCTTTGGATTATTCTAGAGTCTGAACAAAATATGGATATGCAGATAAATAGATAAAAATAAATAGTCTGTAGACAACCACATTTTTGTGGTTTAACACTCCCCCAAATCCTAATCCCAATGCAGGTTGGGCACATATATTGTTCTTTTAGCTCTTGTCAGGGATGCCAGGGGCCATGACCCGGCCGGGACGCCAGGAGGGACCGGAAGTGGGTCAGAGCCCTGCCTGGATCACGTGGGGTTTGCCTTCCAGGTTGCTTTGGGGGCCACGGGTCAAGGGCATGGAAGCCTTTCCCTGTAGGGGCCCGTGGTCACCGCCAGGAGGCACCCCACACCAGGAAGTTCTGGGGGGAAGATTTATGACGGCGCCCGGAGAGCAGCCAGGAGGACAGCCGGCACTTCCGCCACGCTGGGGCGTGGCCAGAAGAGGATTGCCAGGAACACCTGGGGCTCATCCGGGTCCTGTATAAAAGGGGCCGTCTCCATTCATTCGAGGCTAGAGTCGGGTGGAAGAAGGACGAGGCAGAAGAGAGTGGAGGCGGCCCGAAGAAAGGCATTGCGGCCAGGACTGTTTGGGGTTTGTTTGTGCACGTGGTTAGGTCTGAGTGACCATTGAACTGGGTCTTTGTGACCAAATTAATATTGTAAATAGTGTAAATAAACGTGTGGTGGTTTGAAACAAGATGTCCGCCTGTCTGTGTCCGGGCCAAGTTCACACTCTTTTCTCCTTATGAAATGTATTTACTGGGCCTACAGAGTATAGGTACTGGTGCTCCTGACTATATTTGAATGTCTTTTTATTGTTATGTTGACCTATTGCTTGTTATTATGAGTATGTTATAGTTTCACCTAGCATGTCTGTCCAGTTTAGACCCATGGAGAGGTATGAAATGATTTATCTACCATCTTATTATGCGATGCAACCAACAAATAAGAATCATGAAAAATATTGCCTGACCTTAAACATAATGTATAATAACGTACATATTACATAAAAATTGAGGACTCCTATTTGAATCTGCATATGTCCAGAAGGTTTTTTGAAGTGTTGTATAGTACTATTGAAATTCTTTTTAAATAGCAGATACAAGCTAGCAACTTATGCGCAGACTTACATAAAAATGTAGGACAGAAACATATCTATCCTTAATTAAGAGGAAAGGTGTCTGAGTGTCCACTCATTTGCTATGTCTCTCTCATTCCAACAGATGGCGTATCACAAACATTAACACTACTTTTACAAATCCCATACCTAATGGCATACAAAAGACACATATGCTTTGCATAGTGCACTCCAGACGTTAATGAAGTGGTCTACATTGATTACTTAGATTTCAACCAGTCTTAGGAAGGTAGCACAGCTAGCTTAGATAATAAAATGGTAATGTGCGTGTCTGTGTGTGTATCTAGTCCCTCTGAGAAGTCTGATTGGTTAGCTTGGCTTTGGTGTGATTGGTCTGTGGCTCAGTCAAGTACAATTGAGACAGGAAGCACCAAGCAAGTTAGACTGACACACACGAGGATACAGAGAAAAGGCATTGGAGGAACACTGAGAGTCGCTTCAAACACTGGAAATATTCTCAAGAATAGAAAATGATGTTTTCATAGCAGGTAAGGAGAGCCTGCCTACCATTGGTGGCACAGGAGATAAGCAGTGTGCCTCAAAATGACACAGTCTGAAAAGCAGGATTTGTGGGAATGAGATCAAGAGAGGAAACTGCAGCCAAGACAAATTGAGACACATGAGGATACCGAAGTAGGGTGTAGGGCAAATGCTGATGATACTCATTAGACAAGAGATTTCATATACTGAATTTGATTTTAAAATGAATTCTATTATCTGTCTTCAACAGGTAACATAGCTAATAAATACATATACAGTATTCTGTGACAAGGTGCTGGGCTGGCAAGATGGTTTAAAGTCAGATGGTGCTGGAGTATTGTGCTACAAGGGAACAGGAGAAGACCACAACATAAGGGAGTAAAATTATTTCAAATCTAAAACATTACTAGAAAAAAACAAAGCTTTTAAATGTTAAGATCAAATCAAAAAAAAACTTGATCAAAAAATTTTAAGAACAAAGATCAAAAATGCTGTAAAAATCAGACAAATAGAATTGATTTCTTTAATTATTTTAGGAAAGACTCTTTTGAGAGGGTAGTCAATTTAGGACATTGTAGGACATGTAGCACCAGCTTTTTGAAGCATCACGCTGTGACGTCAGATGTAAGACTTCTAGGAACTGTCCTCCTAGCAACAGAGTGTCATGCAATAGCAAACTAATCCTAAAATGGTGCCAATTAAGGAAACAAAATGGCAACGGCATAAACAAAAAAATACAGCATTAATAAAATTCACCTTGTTCAACATCCAAAGTCCATCGTGACCGCTGAGCTGGAAGCCATTAAACAGCCGAGGAGGTGCTATGTTCAGTTTTCGTAGGGTGCAGGTGTGGGTGTACATACATAAAACATTTTGCTTACAAAAAAAGGAAATGTCCAGCAGTGCTTGGTTTTCCTAGTGAAATCTAAGCAATTTACTGCACTCATATTCCAGTTAGGACACCTAGTGAGAATGATGCTGCTTTTGTTAACCTTAAGCAACAAAATTCCACTGAGACATAGTCAGGTGTTATTGTTTCACTCCCCCTCCCACCCAACACACTGCTGGGTAGTGTTTATTCAATGTCGCAGTGCTTCACAATAGTCGATCAAGTGACTGTGCTTCATACCACTCACTGATTCACGTAGGACCCCAACCCTAGTGGTCGATTGTCTGTCCTGGCTTTGTGGTACTTCTCGGGGGAACAACACTCCCCACTCTCACATGTCATTGATCGTGTTTCACAGCTTGCTGCTCGATGCTTCATGGGGGACCAGACACCCTCCCTCACACCCCTCTGGGTCAGAGTGAATAAATTAGTTACGTTTAACAGTAAAAGCAAAAACGAGGGAACATAGGTAACATCATGACGCCATTCAAAAAGTTTCAGATTTTAAACATTTTGGATTAGGGATACTAAACCTGTATTAAGTTTAAGAAATTCACACTCCATTTCACATCAAACAACAGTTAACAATGGCACATGAACCTTTTCATCACTTCAGTTGGAATCTGCTGTCTGTGAAAGCAATTTCAGCCATATAATATTGTAAAATAGCATTTAAAACATCTTATGCACACTGCTAGTTCATGCAATTACATTCTTTTGTTACTTTTATTTTTGAATATGACTTACTGTTACAAAGATCTGTAATAAGCAAAACTGTGACAACAAAATCTCTGCTGAAGGGATTAGACAATTAAAAAAATGTTCCAGCTTCCGAGCCAGTTAAAAAAGTCTCTAAATATGTTTTGTTTCTTGTACATAATTAAAATTCACAAGGTGAATTTCTTACACCAAGCTTATCTTAGGTTCTCATAAAATAAATGTTTTAAAATTGTAATCCGTTTTTGATTGAAACCTAATACAGGGAATATTCCAAATTACCAAGTTTGAATCTCTGAAATTAATATTTAACAAAATGTTAAAGTATATCCCAAAGTCACCGACCATAAGGAATAAGAAATGCAGGCAAAAAATAGAAACTGAAAGCTTAAGCAGGGCTTTTTTGTGACGGTATGCACAACTGGTTGTGGCATCGACTACATATTAAATGATTCTATAATCAATTGTATGCTGTCCAAATTTGTACGTTCTGTGTTAAGTGGTTCTGTTACACACTACATTCATCCATATTAGGAATATCTGTAGAAAGTGACAGTAAAACCTTGGATTGCGAGTAACTTGGTCTGCAAGTGTTTTGCCAGACGAGCTAAAATTTTTAATAAACTAACTTGATAAACGAGCGAGGTCTTGCAATACGAGTAGTACGTATACGCTTTGTCCACCGTGCGTCACTTGGGGATTGTAGGTAATTGTCTCCCATGCTTGTTCTCTGTGGGCATGCCCCACTCATTTATTCAACATCCGTATGAGCGTATACTGTGTCGGAGATGGCCTTTGACCCAGCTGAAACGCCCAGGAGGACTGGAGGAGGGCTTACGCCTTCCCCAGACCATGTGGGGGCGACTGCCCTGGTACCTTTGGGGGCCACGGGTACAGAGCTTTGAAGCTCAACCCTGTAGATGCCCATGGTCACTGCCAGGGGGCGCCCCTATGCCTTTGGAGCCCTGAACCATAGCACTTCCACCACACCCGGAAGTGCTGGGGAGAAGAGGAGCAGGGACACCCAGAGTGCTTCCGGAGATGCAGCCGGCATTTCCGCCACACTGGGGCGTGTTGGTGGAAGATTGCCAGGACACACCTGGAACACATCCAGGGGAGTATAAAAGGGGCCGACTCCCTTCATATGATGACTTGAGTCGGGTGGAAGAGGATGAGGTCTCTGGAGGATGCAAGGAGGCATTTTGGTGCTGGCCAGGACTTTGGGGGACTTTTGGGGTTTGTGCACTTATTGTAATTATCTATACTAATAAAAGGCAAGCCCTCACTCACTCACTGACTGACTCATCACTAATTCTCCAACTTCCCGTGTAGGTAGAAGGCTGAAATTTGGCAGGCTTATTCCTTATAGCTTACTTACAAAAGTTAAGCAGGTTTCATTTCGAAATTCTACATGTAACGGTCATAACGGTCGATAACGGTTGACAACGTTCGCCATGTTGAACTTTCTTATTTATGGCCCCATCTTCACGAAATTTGGTAGGTGGCTTCCCTGCGCTAACCAAAACCGATGTACGTACTTATTTCAGTGGTACAACGCCACTGTCGGCTGCCATATTGAATTTTCCAAACGTCACTAATTTTCCAACTTCCCGTGTAGGTAGAAGGCTGAAATTTGGCAGGCTCATTCCTTACAGCTTACTTACAAAAGTTGGGCAGGTTTCATTTCGAAATTCTACGCGTGATGGTCATAACTGGAAGCTAATTTTCTCCATATAATGTAATGGAGTTGAGCTCGATGGCCGTGGGGGGCGGAGTTTCATGTGACATCATCACGCCTCCCACGTAATCACGTGAACTGACTGTCAACGCATTACATAGAAAACCAAGAAGAGCTCCAAAAATCACTGAAGAAAACATGCATTATACAATTGAGAAGGCAGCGAAACAATAAGAAGCGAGCGAGTGACACATATTGTACAAGCATATTCATGCCTGCAGCTACTTCGGAAACAAAGCACGGTGTAAACCTAAAGTTTAAATTAAGTTCATAGACAGGCTACCGCTGGCATTTGACATGCCCATGGCTAATGCGGGATACAAGTTTAGGTAGAAGGCTGAAATTTGGCAGGCTCATTCCTTACAGCTTACTTACAAAAGTTAAGCAGGTTTCATTTCGAAATTCTATGCGTAGTCATAACGGTCAACAACGTCCGCCATGTTGAACTTTCTTATTTATGGCCCCATCTTCACGAAATTTGGTAGGCGGCTTCCCTGCGCTAACCAAAACCAATGTATGTACTTATTTCGGTGGTATGACACCACTGTCAGCCGCCATATTGAACTTTCCAACGTCACTAATTCTCCAAATTCCCGTGTAGGTAGAAGGCTGAAATTTGGTACTTATTTCGGCGGTATGATACCACTGTCGGCCGCCATATTGAACTTTTCAACAGTCTGTTACTTATGGGCCCATCTTCAAGAAATTTGGTACGCGGGTTCCCAACGCTAACTGAATCCTACTTACGTACATATATACGTCCATAGCCTGCAGCTCAGTCACAGTGTGAGGCCGCATTGGGTCCCCCATCCCAACGCCTCCCACGTTGTTGGCTGCCTGCCTATATAAGGCTGTCCATCGCTCCTGTCTCTACATTCCCTTCCTTGCTTCTCCACGGGATTCACGTCTCCCTGCTGATAACTACAGCCTTTTTATTTAATCCACAGCTTCTCCGCCATTTTATTGTTCATTTATTACGATTATAGCTATTGTGTAGGTATTTTAGACTTACTTTACATTGTTCAGGTACCCATTTCCTTTATCATCCCAACCGTACCCCCATTAACATGTCTATCGAGGTGATCACCATCGATCAAAGAACTCTCACTTACCGAGTGGTTTCCATGCCCAGAAGATGGCACCTATCTTTTCCATTCTCTTTATTACATATTGCACGGCCGTATCAGGCTCACTCTTGATATCCGGAGGAACATTGTGTCTTATGTATTGAATGACTGGGACAGGTTCAAGGTGTGGACTGATGACGGTACAGGAGATAATTATACTACACAGGAGCATTATAAGCGTGAAATGCTTAAGTCCTTCACCTATGGCTCTGCATGTGAGTTGATGGCTGCAACTGAATTGTTCGGTTGTCTCTTTCAAGTGTACTGAAATGGCCAAATATTTTACACCTTTGGACAATCGCCAATGCCTCTTAAACATCTTAGATTCACAGGTGACGATTTCAGTAGTTGACACTTTGAAGTTTATGAATGTTTAAACTCTCAAAAGCTGGATGTGAAGTTATCGATGAAACTGGTTATATACTTACAACGCTTGACAGATGCCGAATGTCACTTCAACACAAGTCCTACAAATACTGTCGTAATTGAAACAAACCATGAAACTCAAACCGATTATGACAGCAGCAATCCAAACTGTGAGATTTGAAACAAGATTACTGTTCACATGGCCAACTGTACGTTGCATGCTTAAGAGTAAGCTCAGCGCACAGCTTGGTCATATTACAACCGGAGGGCCGAACTGACAATGTGGTATACAAAGAGATCCTTAACAATTATTGGTATATTTTCCCTCAGTTTAAATACAGTAGGTTTAAGTTTCTTCTTAATAAAAATTTTAAGGCAGTATTTCGCCGCTGCGAAGCGCGGGTATTTTGCTAGTGTATAATAAACATGTTGTGGGTGAACCTACGATGTCCGCTTGTCTGTGTCCGGGCCGGTCTCCACAACTGTTTACTATAGCATGGTGACCACGTGTGTGTGTGTGCTGTAACGTGCAAGTCCCTGTCTTACACCCCAAAACATGAGGCTGAGTCTCAGTACTTTAGCAAAACCAGTTTTATTCAGCGTGAAACAGGAACAGCACGGTTATTTATTGTAGCAGGATCTACCATTCTCCTATACAGAGACACAGCAATCAGGCAGGGTCGTGACCAGGTTAGTAGCCAAGTAATCCTGTGCTCTTGCATTTATAATGTTCCTTGCATCACCCATCGACGGCAGGCACTTATAGCTTAACCGTGAACTTTTCTGATTCACTTTTACAGAGAAGTGCTACAGCGCTGGGAGCCTGCGGGTACTTCGGGATGCTCTTCTGCGTGTTTTCCCATTGGAGGGGAATCATAAAAGAGTTTAGAAACCTTACAGTGCGTAAAGCAGTTTTTTTTATTTTGTGTCCAAGTGTAGTGACTCTTCAGGCAAAAGCAACTGTCATTGGAGAGGCTTCTTGTTAAAGTCGCAAGAAAAGAAAAAGATTCTAGTGAGCCAACAGATAGCACAGATTCAGTTAGTTAGAGTGAAAGTTGTCCTACACAATAACTCTTCTCCTCTTCCTCCTCCTCTCCTCTCTCTTGTCTCCCTCACACAATCCACAATTCTTTTCAAAGGTGATGGTTAATTTGTTTTACATATTTTTACTTTATATTTTGTATTAATCATATTTATATAAATATTTGTGGGTTGTGAAACAAATTATCTGAGTTTCCATTATTTCTTATGGGGAAATTTGCTTTGATATATGAGTGCTTTGGATTATAAGCACGTTTCCAGAACAAATTATGCTTGCAAACTGTGGCTCCACTGTACAGTTATTTGAAAGAGACACAATTCACAGAGTTCATCAGTACCTCTTTGAAAAACAGTCTGAACATCTGCAGCCTCTATTGCATGCTCTTAGTTGTATTCCAATTTCATCGAGTGAGTGCGAACATCTTGGTTTTCACAAATGAGTCTAATTGGTACCCCAATGAGAGTCTTGTTAATGACCATCTCTGCACATCTCTTCATACAATTGGTTGGCCGTCCACTCACATACTTCGATTCTGCGAGATATGTTAATTCAAGGCTGTTATGAGTACGAGTAGCCATTGACACTCAAAGCAAACAACAAATTTGGAAAACTGCATTTGATGAAAACATGCAAAAAATTTGGAACTTTCTATAAAACTCAATCAAATTAAGCACCATTTCTTTTGTGGGACCATTTAACAACTTTTTTGTAGAATGTAGAGGTCGTTATTATTTTGCGGTTGATATTCTTTGATTTTGGAAATTCTGTGTTTGTAATTTTAAACTGTCAAGCTCAACAATATACAGTACGGCACACTTAAAGATTTGTCACTTTCAAATTTTAAACATTATGTTTCGCTAAATAAAAAAAACACATAGCGCAAGGACTCTTTGCCTCTATACCTTTGTTTCTTTAAGAGGCATTAGCTCTCCGGAAATGTGTTCTTTTGAAATTGCGGCAGATTAAGTAACTTATCAATATAGTAATATGACAGAAAAGGCGATATCCCTCATATCGTGATTATGGCGGTATAAGAATCACATGAGAAAAATATACATTAGCTTACATTTACTGACGGTTGACGCGGTTACAGACGGGAAGCATATGACAGACTTTTATCCAGGTGTGGGAATCTGGTTCTACGCAGTCTGCCATTTTTTCGTCACCACGCTGAGAGGGTTTTCGGATGGCGGTCCAACACAGCTTCGAAGGGTTTGGCTGTTGTCCAAGCCTTTTAATACTGTCTGCTTCACTTGCTGGTCTTCTCTGTCTCCAAACAAGGGCAGGTAAGGACTGAATACAGAAATATCATAATGCTTACATGCCGATTCTCATTCTCCCAACAAGGAAAGAAGATTTTGTACTGACAGAGGACAGAAATACTGTTCTGTGTTTAGGCTGACTATACAATCCTCCAGTTGTCTTTGGCTATCTAATCCAATGCTTGGTTGGCAATTCTAAAAGCTGAGCCCCTGTGTGCCAAACTTAGCATGCACATGTGAATGAATACTTTAACAGTGTTGTCCAGATATAGCGACATAAATATTAAAGAAAAATGTATTATAACAACCTTCATAGTACCTCAAACCTGATCCAATCACAGCATGTGATAATAATACATTTTATTTGCGTAGTGCCTTTCCCATAATCAAGGCACTTCACTGAGTCTGAGAAAGAAACCGCAGGTATAAGTAACCATCCATCCATCCATTATCCAACCTGCTATATCCTAACTACAGGGTCACAGGGGTGTGCTGGAGCCAATCCCAGCCAGCACAGGGCACAAAGCAGGAAACAAACCCGGGGCAGGGTGCCAGCTCACCACAGGGTATAAGTAACATTGAATGCAAATGTTTCCTGAATAGAACATTAAAACAGATAAATACAGGATATACAAAGCATTAAATAGAATAAAAGACAATCAATCAGAGTAAAATACTAAATTCAATAATAAAATGAAAGCCTATCAAATAACATCATTTGTGATATAACTCACACACATACAGTGGTGTGAAAAACTATTTGCCCCTTTCCTGATTTCTTATTCTTTTGCATGTTTGTCACACAAAATGTTTCTGATCATCAAACACATTTAACCATTAGTCAAATATAACACAAGTAAACACAAAATGCAGTTTTTAAATGATGGTTTTATTATTTAGGGAGAAAAAAAAATCCAAACCTACATGGCCCTGTGTGAAAAAGTAATTGCCCCCTGAACCTAATAACTGTTTGGGCCACCCTTAGCAGCAATAACTGCAATCAAGCGTTTGCGATAACTTGCAATGAGTCTTTTACAGCGCTCTGGAGGAATTTTGGCCCAATTCTTTGCAGAATTGTTGTAATTCAGCTTTATTTGAGGGTTTTCTAGCATGAACCACCTTTTTAAGGTCATGCCATAGCATCTCAATTGTATTCAGGTCGGGACTTTGACTAGGCCACTCCAAAGTCTTCATTTTGTTTTTCTTCAGCCATTCAGAGGTGGATTTGCTGGTGTGTTTTGGGTCATTGTCCTGTTGCAGCACCCAAGATCGCTTCAGCTTGAGTTGACGAACAGATGGCCGGACATTCTCCTTCAGGAATTTTTGGTAGACAGTAGAATTCATGGATCCATCTATCACAGCAAGCCTTCCAGGTCCTGAAGCAGCAAAACAACCCCAGACCATCACACTACCACCACCATATTTTACTGTTGGTATGATGTTCTTTTTCTGAAATGCTGTGTTCCTTTTACGCCAGATGTAACGGACATTTGCCTTCCAAAAGTTCAACTTTTGTCTCATCAGTCCACAAGGTATTTTCCCAAAAGTCTTGGCAATCATTGAGATGTTTCTTAGCAAAATTGAGATGAGCCCTAATGTTCCTTTTGCTTAACAGTGGTTTGTGTCTTGGAAATCTGCCATGCAGGCCGTTTTTGCCCAGTCTCTTTCTTATGGTGGAGTCGTGAACACTGACCTTAATTGAGGCAAGTGAGGCCTGCAGTTCTTTAGACGTTGTCCTGGGGTCTTTTGTGACCTCTCGGATGAGTCGTCTCTGCTCTTGGGGTAATTTTGGTCGGCCGGCCACTCCTGGGAAGGTTCACCACTGTTCCATGTTTTTGCCATTTGTGGATAATGGCTCTCACTGTGGTTCGCTGGAGTCCCAAAGCTTTAGAAATGGCTTTATAACCTTTACCAGACTGATAGATCTCAATTACTTCTGTTCTCATTTGTTCCTGAATTTCTTTGGATCTTGGCATGATGTCTAGCTTTTGAGGTGCTTTTGGTCTACTTCTCTGTGTCAGGCAGCTCCTATTTAAGTGATTTCTTGATTGAAACACGTGTGGCAGTAATCAGGCCTGGGGGTGGCTATGGAAATTGAACTCGGGTGTAAGACACCACAGTTAGGTTATTTTTTAACAAGGGGGCAATTACTTTTTCACACAGGGCCATGTAGGTTTGGATTTTTTCTCCCTAAATAATAAAAACCATCATTTAAAAACTGCATTTTGTGTTTACTTGTGTTATATTTGACTAATGGTTAAATGTGTTTGATGATCAGAAACATTTTGTGTGACAAACATGCAAAAGAATAAGAAATCAAATAGTTTTTCACACCACTGTATCTGGACAGAGAGGTAAACTGAAAGAAGGGGTAGAATGTCTGGTTAAGGTGAAAGCCTTCCTGAAGAGATTAATTGTTTTTTAAAGGAATGAATTGAGTCAGCTGATCTAATTAATTTAGGGTGGTTCTTTCAGAGTCTGGGCGCCATACATCTGAAGGTCCTGTCACCCACAGAGTGCAGATTAGTATGGGACATAACAAGATTGACAGAATCAGAGGAGCTTAGTGGGCGAACAGGAGCATAGTGATGGAGAAAGTCACTGATGTAGTCTGTTGTGAGGCCATTTAAAGCTTTGTAGGTTAATAATAGAATTTTACATTCAACCCTGTAAGCAGGTGTGATGTGTTTGCTGTTGCTGGTTTGTGTTAGGACTCTTGCAGCAGTAATCGATTCAGGATGTGATAGAAGTATGGACACGTTTCTCAGCATTAGAAAAGGAGAGGAATGAGTAAACACGAGATATGTTACAGAGGTGAAAGTAAGACAATTTCTTAATGAGATTTATGTGGGCAAAATTAGAAAGGGAGGAATTAAAAATGATACCAAGATCCCTTGCATTAGAATAAGGTCTGATGTGATCTCCATCAAGAATGACTGAGAAAGAGCTCATTTTCTTAAATTGTGCTTTAGTGCTAATTTTCAGGAGTTTCGTTTTGTTGCAATTTAGTTTTAAAGAGTTCTGCTCTGTCCAGGTTTTAATTTCATTGAGGCAAGCCGTGAGCTGAGAAAGCCCTGATGAAGTTTCATTTTTAACATTGAAATAGAGTTGAGTATCATCTGCACAAAAATGATAACCCAATCCATAGCTACGAATTATATGGCCAAGGTGAAGCATATAAATACAGAAGATCAGAAGGCTGAGGACAGAGCCCTGAGGAACTCCTTGTGTGACTGGCGCTGAGCTGGACCTGCTGTTGCCAAGACTAAAAAACTCTTGCCTATCGGTCTGATAGGACTTGAACCACTGGAGGGCAGTGCCAGAGATACCCAGCATGTTCTCCATTCTGGACAGTAGAATGTCATGTCTGACTGTGTCAAATGCTGCACTTAGGTCTAACAGAATTAATATGCTGGTTTGTCCAGAGTCTGCTGCCATAAGCAAATCATTGGTTACCCATAGCAGAGCAGTTTCACAGCTGTGCCGCGCCCTGGAAGCAGACTGAAAAGTTCCATCAGTTTATTAGAGTTTAAGTATTTGGTGAGTTGGGAGGCTACAACACACTCAAGAACTTTTGACAGAAAAGGTAAGTGGGAAATAGGCAGAAAATTGTTAAGATTGTCAGCATCAAGACAGACTTTAACATTGGGGTTACAGAAGCAATTTTAAAAATGTCAAGAGATATATTTAGTATCGTTGTAACAGTCAGGATTATGGCATGAAGGCAGGATTTAAGTAGTGTGGTGGGGATGGAGTCCAGTACACAAGTAGTCGGCCTCATCTTACAAAGCAGGTCATTAACAAATGCAGATGTGACTGGTGAACATTTAGGAGAAAGCTGGATGACAAGGAAAGATATAAATGGGTGATGTATTCATGCTGATTGAATTATTTAGATTTTACCATTTATTTCGAAAAAACTTTCATTTTATTGCAGGAAAAGTGGAGGAATTTTCCATAGACTTCAGTAGAAGAAGTAGTTGGGCCAGATGCAGGTTGAAGTAGTTTATTATCTACATAGAACAAAATCCTTGGGTTATCATGGCCACTTTCAATTATTCTGCCATAATGGGTGTTCTTGGCTGCAGTTAGTGCTTCTCTGTAAGCCATTTGATGGTCAGAGAAAGCCTGAAAGTGCAAGATGAGGCCATACTTATGTGACATTCTCTCAAGGCGTTGGCCAGCTACTTTTACAGACTGTACTATCAGTTACACCTTTTCAAGTCAACAGTATATTTCCTTCATCTCTCCTTTCTTGTTGATGCAGCCAATTTACGTATCCAAACGTCCTTAAAACATTAGAAGAACTCTTTTTAGCTAGATGATTTATGACATGCTATTAACACAACAGCCTTCTGAAACGTAATAAAAAGATTATCTGATTTTGCAAATGAAGGAAATGATGACAACAATGAACAAAAGAGATGTTTCGCCGTATAGGATCAAATAGGAGAGCGTGTTACAATTAATGATTGCGGCTGCTGGATCTCGTTGCCTTAAGGATGCTGGATTGCACAGGGCATGACAGATTTCTTGACTCATTCACGACTTTTTAGCAAGTTCCGTATCTGCACGTTACTGCGAGTTTTAATTTAACAGCCAAATCACATGCTGCCTGACAATGCTGCTGGCTATTCAAAATTTTCCAGGTATGGTGCATTCAGCTGCAGTCTTGGCCTGTTTTTCCATTCTGTCATGATACGACAAACACAAACTATTTGACAGACAGGCCTCTCTTCTACTTGCACGTGCCGTACCGCCTGGTGTCCTTCTTGTCCTTCTGTCCTTGTGGCCACATTGCAGCTGAGTGCTCATTGATTGTTAACTCCGGTATTGTTTGATTTTGTTTTGCAGAGTGCTATGACAGAGTAACAGGGATGTCACACTACACACCTGACAGTCATGGGCATGTGCTGAAACTCTTCACAACTCACTACGTTTACATAAATGAAAATCATTGGAAAAGTTGTGTAGTGTGAACACAGCCTTAAAGTGCTGAAATGACTGACTAACATAGGCACTGACCATTCCATTATAATGAACAATAAGAACAAATAAATCAAACTAGCAGTGTGATTGAATGGATCTTTATATCAAGATAGGATTTTTTTTGGCAATTCATAGTACTGTAAGTAGAAATGAGTACACTACAGTATGTAGGGCTAAACGGGATGATCTTGCAAAATCCTGTCTTATGTTTTTGTTCAATTTTCTTGCAATATTTATTTGATCTTGTAATCTTATTATTAACTTTTTAATGTGCTTTCTGGTGGTGTAAATCCATTGACCAATAACATATTGCATATAGAACCAACTATTTCACCTGCAGCAATTTTATGTCAACTGCATTGTAATGCAATTTGCTAATAGCAAAATAAACCATAATAGAAGACCCTTCTTGTAAAATTAATAACAAGAAATAAT
This sequence comes from Polypterus senegalus, assembly GCF_016835505.1. Taxonomy (NCBI): domain Eukaryota; kingdom Metazoa; phylum Chordata; class Cladistia; order Polypteriformes; family Polypteridae; genus Polypterus; species Polypterus senegalus. Next base: position 35,893,924 of record NC_053160.1, on the reverse strand, counting down.
TTGAAAAAACGTCAGCCATCTGGGCCTAATAAATGAGAAAATCATAGCTGCAGGATAGCAAGTTCTTACGACACCAAGTTGCTATTTCTTGCCTGATCTTGGCTCAGCTTTACACAAATATTAACAAGCCGACAATTACAAATGTATGAAACACAATAGCACACGTAAAAAGTGCAACTGGCCAAAAGTGCATCAGAAAACAATTGAAGGCAAATTACAGCAAAGCCAGGGACATGCACAGCAAGCGGTAACGTTTGGGAGCCATTGTATTTATAACAATCATCTGTTAGTAAATGTAACACTCATTCACCCATTCATCTTCTCAAATCACTTTTTTCCATTACAGAGTCATATGGAACAAGGCCAGTTCATACCAGGGGACTTTGGAGTCATTAGTTGTCTTTGTACTGCTGGAGAGAACCTATTTAGACAAAGACAGAAGCATTACATGTCAGACAGATAGTAACAGAGTGGGATCCGAACCAAAGCCGCTGGGCTAATGTGGCAATGGCATTAACCACTGTGTTGCCACTCCACCATGTTCTACTTGTGTGCAACAAATTAGACTCCTCAAGTTCAACAAAATGTACCATGGCCATCATAGGGTTAGGGTTAGGGTGAGAAAAGTGCTATATAAATGTAATGAATGAATTATTATAGGCACTGTCTCTGGGGGGGCATTGGACAGCTGCACTCTCAATCCTAAAGTTGGTTGGAGCAATACCCGTGAGTCTCCGAAAAATGCTAGAGAACAACTTTTGATGGTAAAAATGAATTGAAAAGTCGGTGCCTACTGCATTTAAGTCTTTGTGTTGTAACTGGCTACTAAAGCTACTGCTGGTGAAATAACTCAGAATATGACTCAAAAATCTGGTACTATTTTTTGTTTGACTATGCCAAAAATTTTGCAAGCAATTATATCTGTCCAGAATCTGCAAAATTTATAAAAATGAATTCACCAGACAGATGTGACCTGGTAGACAACCATGAATACCAGGTGCAAATTATTTACAGTGTAGGATGTCTGTTCATCAAGTTCTCAAAGATGCTTTGTGTGGAATCATCACTGCCAGATCTACATGTAGAAACCCGTGGACACGAGAAAGGAACCACTTGGCAGGACTGTCTCAGAAAAATATGTGTCTTTCAGGCTGGCCTTGTCATGCGTTCTTTCTGATCTCCTGGTTTTGACCTATTTCTGGCTTTTCCTAAATCTCCTGGCACACTCTTAAACCTTGTCTGCTAGCAGACCCAACAGCAGTAGGTTGTTATGCCTAAATGATGGTTGAAAATATAGAGAATGAGAATGAAACGAAAGTCAGTGCATAATTTAAAAGCCATGGATCTGTCCTATATTTCATCTAATCCCAACAGTGAAGCCAAAAATCATAGTCAATAGTTATGCAGCAAAGGATCTACAACCAGAAAAATGTACATCACAATAAAACACACACTAGCTCACAGAGATTTGTTTTGAATATCCACAAACTTTGATGGTTAGGAAATGCATGGCACAGATCTTTACCCCGCACACTTCTGGTTGTTAATGCCAGCAATGTTATTGCAACAAATGGCAGTACCCACAAACAAACATGGATTTTCAAAAATTTGAAAACAGGCACAACAAAGGGCTAAACATTTATAACAAAAGTAAATGATAACTTACAAACACAACAAAAAATCTGGAACCCAACAAGAACAAGGAAATCATAGTAAATACAAGTGCAAGGAGGTTATGCTGAAGCTTTATAGTGTATCTGGCGAGGCCTCATCTGGAGAACTGTGTGCAGTTTTGGTCTCCCACTTCTGGAAAAAGGCCAAACTAGAGCGACTAGACTGACTTCAGAGCTACAGGGGATGAGTTATGAGGAAAGATTAAAGAGCTGAACCTATACAGTTTAAACAAAATAAGATTAAGACGTGACATGATTGAAGTGTTTAAAATTATGAAGGGAATTAGTATAGTGGATTGAGACTGTTATTTTAAAATGAGTTCATCAAGAACACAGGGACACAGTTGGAAACTTGTTAAGGGTAAATTTCACGCAAACATTATTACGTTTTTCTTTACACAGAGAACCATAGACACTTGGAATAAGCTGCCAAGTAGTGTGGTAGACAGTAAGAATTTAGGGACTTTTAAAACTTGACTTGATGTTATTTTAGAAGAATTTAGTGGGTAGGAATGGTGAGCTTTGTTGGGCTGAATAGCTTGTTCTTGTCTGGATTATTCTAATGTTCTAAAAACAAAAATATCAAGGAAACTAAAGATGAGTAAGACATAACACAAATTATAACACATATGATTTTTTTAAAAAAATGTTGCTCCTCCTGTTTTTGGTAATTTTAATAAATCATAGAGAACATACAGTATATATGCACTGGTAAGTCTGAGTGGTAGCTCTCCAAATGGCTTGTCATAAGTATAGATAGAGCAGGTAAAAACAAGAAATAAAAAAATAAAGCCTGTACATTAACAATAATGTAACCTCATAGAATAGGTGGAAATTGAACTAAATTACAGAGGCAGCCATAAAAAATGCATGGTATGACCTCTGCTCACAGTATTTAATGTGTAAGCTACAGCATTACCTGCTTGGCTTGCAAAAATTACCAAAAGGTGGTGCTTGTGATGAAGCATTTGTTAGTGATACGATTGCTTCATTTAGTCTCTCACTGTACAATTTTGAATCCATTTAATAGGAACTTTGACAGTTACTAGATCACTATGCTATAGTTCTTTTGGACAATCTTTTGAAGTGTATGTTCTGACTATATGAAAGTTTATACAGTACTTCATAAAAAGTTGTAATATTTTACACTTTCTCTGAAAATCTGCATTTGTAATCACAGTGGAAAATGCTTACCTTTTAAAAACCTGTTAACATGAAATATATTATTAAAAGAAATGAATATCTATAAGGATCTAAATATTATATACATGTCTATGGTGTTGATACTCATAGTGTTACTGTAATTAATTTTTTTTGCTAACATCACCTTGAATTTGAGTTTTTCCATTGCTACAATGAGAAGGCAGTGTGGTGCAGTGGTTAAGGCTTTGAACTTGAAATACTGAGGCTTTGGGTTCAAATCCCACCACTGACACTGTGTGATCCTGAGCAAGTCACTTCACCTGCCTGTGCTCCAATTGGAATAATAAATGTAACTAATTGTTTTGCAAATGTTGCAAGTTGCTTAGAATAAAATCATTGGCCCAATAAATAAACGTAGAACTTGAAAGCTATAGCAGCTAAATAGAAGAGTAGCCATAAAGATGTGGACATTGACACAAACTGATGAACATACAGAAGCCTGGTCTACAACAGAATTAAAACTCTTGCAGTTGTTCTTTATACTCCCTGCTCTCTGCCTCAGTAAATCCAAATGACCATCAATGCACTAATAATCAAATTGCCCTTCAGTCACTCAGAATATAGAACCAATGTAGGAAGCACTTCAAGACAGAGAAGCTCTTATCTGTTGCACCCCTGCATGACAACACAATATTTAATATTTACAAAATGTCTGGGATTAATAAATGTAGAGACTTGTACATAGATAATATTTTTGCATCCTACGAGCAATTAAACTTCAAATTTAACTTCTCATCAACACAATTTTTCCACTACTTTCAAGTTAGACACTTTGCTAAACAGAACCTGCCCAATTTTCCTCACCTTCCAACTATTTCTATTCCAGAAGAAATATTGATCAGTATTGAAGACTCGGATTTATTTATAAAAACATTTTAAAGTCCCTCCCTTTTAAAGATCCCAGGGTACAATTGGGAATGAATCTTTCACTTAATACAGAAAAGGAGTTGAAGGCAGCCATGCATAGAATACACGCTAGCTCCATATGTGCAAAACACTCAGTTATTCAACCTAAAATGTTCTATCAAGAACATTTGTCTCAATTAAAGCTATCTAAAATGTTTCCAGGGCAAGACTGAATATGTGAGCGTTGCAATCGAGCTCCAGCCTCACTAGGCTAATGTTTCAGTTATGCACCAAATTAACATCATTCTGGACAAAAATCCCTGAATGCCTATCAGACAGCCTTGGTTTCACAATCCCTCCTAATCCATTAACAGCTGTGTTTGGTGGACTCCCTGGTGGGCTTGAAGTGGAAAAGGACAAACAAACTGTAATGGCCTTTACTTCATTATCAGCACATAGACTTAGTGAAAATGTCAGAATTTAATTGTATCTGGTCCCTTACCAAGATTATATAGAGGGGATGTAATTTATAGCAGATTGCATTCCTTTCACTGCTGGCTAGAAACCTGGTGTGCAAATAAAAGCATAGCGTTTGTGAACAATTGGGATGATTTTTGGGAAAGGCCTGGATTTTTCAGAAGAGATGGTCTTCATCCTAACTGGAGGGGATCTTATGTATTATCCCAAAATATGGCAGCAAAACTGCCTGGTTGACTGATTAGAGCACCATCCAGGCCGCAGTCATGTGATCTTAAATCACAGGCTGTTGTTTATCCCACCTGTTATTTTCCTGAAGCTGTTACCCATAATCCCTGTTGTGGGGCATCCAGTAAATTTAGTCTTGAAACAAACCATAAATTAATTGATAACCAAAAAATAAGGTGTATAATTAGACCAAGGGATAAAACCAGACACTCCACCAGGGGCATCTGTAATAGAAATTTAATTCAAATTAAAACAAAAATATATCAGCAGTTCAGAAAGAACCATGCAGTTTTAAATGCTGTTTATTGAACATTCGATCTCTTGGCACTAAAGCTGTTTTGGTAAATGATATATATTAAGTACAAAATCTGATCTGTGTCTTCTTACTGAAACCTGGCTTAGTAAATGTGACACTGTTCCCTAGCTGAGGCGTCACCAGATGGATACTGTTCCTTCATAAGTCTAGAGATTCTGGTCGAGGAGGAGGCCTTGGAATAATTCATTGTAACAAAATGCAAATCACTCCTAAAAATTTAGGCAACTTTACATCCTTTGAGGCATTCATTTTAAATATTAAAACAGATTCCAACACAATTATAGTGCTAGTCTACAGACCACCAGGGCCATATTCATTGTTCATGACTGAATTTAGCAACCTTCTGTCTGATTTGGCTATAAATTATGATCACGTAGTTCTGATGGGGATTTTAATGTACACATTGATGTGGAAACTGACACTTTTAGCAAATGTTTTACTTATTTGTTAAATTCAGTAGGATTTTGTCAGATTGTCAAAGGTCCAACTCATAATCATAACCACACATTAGATTTAATTATAACTTACAAAGTTGAAATTCAAAATTTAAATATTACTCCATTAAATGTAGTTATTTCCGATCACTTCTTAATTACATTTGATTTAGTTCTGCCCATGCCAGCACTCACAGATTAAAACAAAGACAGTGCGACATCTAGATTGTAATTCTGCTTCAAAATTTATAGATACCTTGAGTAAGTCGAGTGTAATTGTGGAAAACCATTTAGATCAGTTAACATCAAATGTAAACGTGGAAAACAATTTAGATCAGCTAACATCACATTATAATGTGACCTTGAGAGATGCTCTGGACACAGTGGCTCCCCTAAAACAAAAGTGATCAAAGCACATAGAAACTCTCCCTGGTTTAATGAAAATACTCGAGCTCTTAAATTAGAGTGTCGAAAACTGGAGCGCAGATGGAGAACAACAAAGCTACATGTCTTTCAAATTGCATGGACAGAGAGTGTTAATAAATATAAAAAGCCCTCTTTAAAGCTGCTCAGAATACTATTCTACATTAATAGATAGCAATAATAAAAATCCTAGGGTACTTTTAGAACAGTGGCTAAATTAACAAATGGGAATTCAGATCAACAGTGCAAAATACCAACAGATATTAGCAGTACAGACTTTATGAACTTCTTCAATGAGAAAATTAAAAATATAAGATCCCAGATCTCAGCATCACAGTACAAACCAAATACTAGCTTAGCAGACCCCGTCTCACATTGCAATCAGAACTTTAGTAATTTTAATCCTGTAACTGAGCAGGAAGTCTTAACTTTAATTACTAAAATGAAGCCCACTACTTGTTCCCTAGATCCAGTGCCAACAAAACTAGTAAAAGTGCAATGGATGTTCTTGCAGCCTATTCTAACCATTATCAATAGTTCATTACTGCATGGCACAGTACCTGATGCACTAAAAGTGTCAGTCATTAAACCTTTACTTAAAAAGTCAGACCTAGACCCACACATACTAAATAACTATAGGCCTATTTCAAATTTACCATTTCTCTCTAAAATACTAGAAAAGTAGTCGCCAGTCAGCTTCAGTCACACCTGACGCATTACAATTTATTTGAGAAATTCCAGTCTGGCTTTCGCACTGGTCATAGTACAGAAACGCACTAACACGGGTTGTAAATGACATTCTGATATCCTCTGATGAAGGAAACTCCACTGTAATTATGTTGTTGGACTTAAGTGCAGCATTTGACACCATTGACCATTCTATTTTACTGCACAGGCTAGAAAAGATGTTGGGCTTACAGGCCCGTGCTCGCTTGGTTCAGTTCTTATTTATCAAATCGATTCCAATATGTACAGAAATGTGCTGACAGTACTCCATCATTATACACAGAAGTTCAATATGGTGTCCCGCAGGGTTCAGTACTGGGACCTTTACTGTTTTCACTTTACATGCTTCCACTGGGATCTCTCATTAGGAAACATAATGTTAATTTTCACTCGTATGCAGATGACACCCAGTTATACCTTTCATTTAAATCAAATGAAGTTTCTCCGATGTTGTCTTTAATTAGTTGTGTTAGTGAATTAAAGGAATGGATGAATGAGAACTACTTGTCTTTAAATACAGATAAAACAGAGATGTTAATTGTTGGAGGGAATGACGCTGATCACAGCAATATTTTGTCATCATTTAACTCAGTTGGAATCCCAATTAATTTAACTGAATCAGCCTGCAATCTAGGAGTTATCTTTGATTCTAGCATGTCATTTAAAGCACATATTACAAAGTTGTCCAAAACATGTTTTTCCATCTTAAAAATGTTAGGAAATTAAGGGCTTTCTAAATAAACAGGATTGTGAGAAATTAATTCATGCATTTATCTCTAGTAGGATTGACTACTGCAATGCGGTGCTCACTGGCTGTTCAAACTGTTCTTTATACAGCCTCCAGTTAATCCAAAATGCAGCTGCAAGAATTATTACAAGAACAAGAAAATATGAGCAACGTTTCAGCCATGGAATGGCCAAATGGGGAGGCAGCTTGATGGATGAGGTCTCCAGGACTCTAAAAATATCTAAATCTTATTATATGATATCATCTACTGATAAATTCTGCTCCGTACTTCTAAAATCTTTATTATTATGTTGTATTAAGGATTTGTTCTGTTCTGTGTATTGTATTGTATTGACCCCCTACTTTTGACACCCACTGCACGCCCAACCTACCTGGAAAGGGGTCTCTCTTTGAACTGCCTTTCCCAAGGTTTCTTCCATTTTTCCCTACAAGGTTTTTTTTGGGGAATTTTTCCTTGTCTTCTCAGAGAGTCAAGGCTGGGGGCCTGTCAAGAGGCAGGGCCTGTTAAAGCCCATTGCGGCACTTCCTGTGTGATTTTGGGCTGTACAAAAATAAACTGTATTGTATTGTAGACTGTATTATCTTGCTCAACTGGAAGAATCCTAAACCATCACTTTCAAATCAGTGGGCAACTGATGTCCTATACTATCTGAAATTGGAAAAAATCACATTCTCATTCCGAGGATCTGTTCAAAACGTTTTTAAAATATGGCAGGATCTAATCAATAACATTTTAGAATAAGCTTCTATATCGGGGAAAGGCTTACTCTTCCTTCCTTGTTGCTTTTAAAGATTGTCTTTGTTGGCGAGCTCTCCTTTCTTTTGTTTGAGTGTGGGTTGAATTTTGGTTTTGTTAAGTTTGATTTGATTGTATGGATTGTTATTTGCTTTTAATTAAAATTTCAAATTTTAAACATTATGTTTCGCTAAGTAAAAAAATACGTAGCGCAAGGACTCTCTGCCTCTATACCTTCATAGTACCTCAAACCTGATCCAATCACAGCATGTGATAATAATACATTTTATTTCTGTAGTGCCTTTCCCATAATCAGGGCACTTCACTGAGTCTCAGAAAGAAACCGCAGGTATAAGTAACCATCCATCCATCCATCCATTATCCAATCTGCAACATCCTAACTGCAGGGTCACGGGTGTCTGCTGGAGCCAATCCCAGCCAACACAGGGCGCAAGGTAGGAAACAAACCCCAGGCGGGGCGCCAGCCCACCACAGTAATTAAAATCAATAAAATCAAAAATAGAGCAGCTTAAATGATTATTGTCTATTCTGGAAATTAGAGTTCAAGCCTCCCATAAGGTAAATATTTTGTCTTAAAATGTAGATTTTTTTTAACAATATTGCAAACAAATAGAACAGTGAATAACATAAGCACTATATTGATTTTTGGCCTCAAAGTAAAATTGTATTCACTATGATCAAAATAGTCAATAAAAAGTCAATCAAATTTAAAGACCAATGAAAGTGAATTATAACAACGTTTCTGATATTAAGTATTAAAATGCAATTATTAATTACAACTGATAATTTCAAATTGATTGCATTTTTGTAAGTTGTCGCTGAGTCTTGACTGGGGTTTGAACGTACGTCTTTACTGGTAGTGTGCCATTTCAACCTTTCACTGCTCCACCTGGTAGTTTTTTTAAGCTTGTGCAGTCACATGACTAAACATTTTAACTGTATGATTACAAACATTTTATCAGTAAGATTACATAATAATGTGGTATTCTTTGTTCATTTTGACCATCTACTTTAATAAAAAAAAGAAACTAGCATCTATTGTGTTATGTTATCATTACACAAAATGGAGCAAATCAGGCTATTTGTGAAGAGTGTGATTCAGAAACTTGGCAAAAGCACCAAAAAGCTATTCAAGTGACAATGATGTATTAATGAAGATTTCTCATTGTTAGTACGTTGCATCGTTCCTGATTTTAAAAAGAAAATACATTTACCCTGGGACAACAAAGAAGATCTCTATCTGATCAATGTGTAAAACAGCTGTAAAGCATCACAATCAATTTTGATTTATCACCTGTGGCCAAAAATTTAACACTGCTGGATATTCAGCTGATGACATATCAGTCTGAGGAATTTATTGTTGCTATGGAACACACAATATTTATAATACACTGCACATTGCACTTTAACTCTTGATTTAATGTAATATCACTGGGTGGTGCTGATCCCCACTTGATCATGATAATGGGACGTGACAGAACAAGGCAAATCTCCACGTTTTCTTTTGCTTTGAGGTCTGTCATTTATACACAACAAAAAGAGATAACAATACAAAAAGATGCAGAAATCCACACAAGATACTTAATATCTCTGTGAAGCAAATACTCACAGGAACAGTGGGGGCATCCTGTGAAGCAGCCTTGCTTGTTTTATCTTTTGTGGCCATTCTTGACATTGTCGTGTGGCGCCTAGAGCAGTTCATTTTAAACACGGCGTATGAAGTTCAGTCCCCAGCATGGACTCATTCTGTGACCCCCAAGCGAGTTGCATAAACTGTCTGTGTCTGAGCTGTAAAAGTGTCATGTGGTCAACTGCTTTTTAGCTCAGTGCTTGGAACGTCTCTGGGGGTGAGTTCCCTGTGTAAAGGTGCCATATAAAATAAAGGTTATTAGTTTGTCTTGTTATGTGCTTCTCTATAGCACCTTCCATCCCTGGCATACTAAAAACTCTCTGTCTCTTTCACAGTTTCTTAGATTCCACCGTCTCAGCATTGATGAGACTGGCTTCTGTAATAAAGCACTCAGAATGAGGAGTTTCTTTATTGATTAATGATGCCCTTCTCATATTGTGGGCAGGGTCCTCAATCAATGCAGGAGAAGACCTCATAACACCCACTCTAAGAGGAACCCTAAAAATGAAATCTGCATCCCGCTGGTCCTCCCATTCCACACTAACACTCTATTGTATCTCTAGGACTCGTCATTAAACAAAAAATCACCATTTTTCAGACTGATATTAGTTTGTCTTGTTATGTGCTTCATCTCGAGAATCTCATGTCCAGTGCCAGGCTCTAGCCTGCTTTGTACACTTGGTTTAGGGTTGCCTCTGGGACCTGTTTATATAAAATGTAGTTGAATATTGGCTACATGTTTGTAAATGTTTAAAATGCTCCAGAAAGTTAGACATGAAATAACATACACGCATACATACATACATAGAGTGTATTCTCAAATGTTCCGAATGCAATTCAATGATTTGTGCGGCAGGAGCCTATCCTGGAAGCATCAGGCACAAGTCAATCCATTGTTGAGATGACTAAATAATGTGTGATTTGAAGAGATGTTATAGGAAAACACCAGAACTGAAAAGCTGCAAACATGTCTTGACCCAGGATCATGTAGCTTATAAAAATTACAGATTAAATAAAGGATTGTTACATTATAGCTGGCAAATTTCAAGAAACTGAGTACAAAATATCGTCAGTATTAAGCAACCTATTTTGCACTTTAACATTCTCATTTGCTTTATTTTTGCTGTTTTATATTTGTGTTTATTGTCCATATTTGGCATTTTCTTTCTTTTTGTATTATTCTTTGTTATTGCTGTTTATTAATCATCTTATAAACAGGAAGAGCATCAGAAAAAAATCAGTAGGGGATGTCTGACGTTTTAAACGGGTGCTGATATTTTGGTTGAAACTGAGCAGTTACAATTACCTAAGTGCAACTTTACTTTTCGCTTTCAGTCCCAATAAACAGTGCAGTAATAACAAATGCAAATGTGTTATTATGAAATCAGTTTGATTCTTTATTTAATGGACATTTCAATACACAGTACACTGTACACAGTCATTCCTAAACACGAAGGTCTCATTACCCTCAGACCTGCAGTCAGACATCCAGTCCAGAATCCTCCCATGATGACTGTCATCAGACTGGCAGGACTGGTTCTTACCCTCAATGCCATCTCTTTTAATAAAAACTGTTTTCAACAGGCACTGCAATGGATACTAGAATGAGACCTGAATATACCAACATCTTTGATGGCTTGGTGGAAGAATGTTTCTTTTTTTCCTATTTAGACTTTGCACCAGCTCTGTACAAAAAATATGTTGACTGTTGTGTTGGGGCCACCTCTTGCTCCAGAAGCCAAGTACAGAATTCATTATTGACTTTACTATTTCCATCAATTTTTAGAACCCAATCTTTTTTTCAGCTTTCTAGGACTCACACAATTACCTTCTCTATAGCACCTTCCATCCCTGGCATACTAAAAACTCTCTGTCTCTTTCACAGTTTCTTAGATTCCACCGTCTCAGCATTGATGAGACTGGCTTCTGTAATGAAGCACTCAGAATGAGGAGTTTCTTTATTGATCAATGATGCCCTTCTCATATTGTGGGCAGGGTCCTCAATCAATGCAGGAGAAGACCTCATAACACCCACTCTAAGAGGAACCCTAAAAATGAAATCTGCATCCCGCTGGTCCTCCCATTCCACACTCTCACTCTACTGTATCACTAGCACTGGTCATTAAACAAAAAATCACCATTTTTCAGACTGATCCCTACATAGGAGCCTTTTTCCTAACCCTCTCTTGATCTCCTTCCATCAATCACTTAACCTATGCAGACTTTTCATCCACAGCTCTCTTAACAGAGGAGCGCCACATTCCACTAAAGGCACTTTGTACTCTAACAGGGGCCACTGTGTCAGTTGTCACCAACAATACCCTTGTACCTGGTTCCTCTTGTAATTTCAGTATTAACCAACAGTCCTCCTAACAGTGTAAAAGACTTATTTATTGCATTTCTTGAAGGAAGTGTCCCACCATTGACATAGGAAGAACAGGGAGACAACTAGCGGAACATTACTGGAGGAACAACTGAGCCATTAAAATCAAAGACCTGACAAAGCCATTTGCATAAAACTCCACATCTTTTGTTCATATCCACAGCTCCCCATTGTGTTCTTTCACAGGTCTTCAAAGACAGTTTTCAAAGATAAACAGAAGAGACAAAGATCATTCTAAGTCAGGGGTCAACTATTTCTCCAGGTCTTAATGATCGACTAACATTTTAATCCCTCCATTCATCATCACTAATGGCAGACTTTTCTTACCTGCTCTCACCTTTTCTCTTTACATCTTCCATGAGTTTGTTCCCTCCTTCCCCAACTGTTTATGTTACCTGCTCTTTTCCTTTTTACCTGATGAAGGCTATACAGCAGAAATATTGAGTCTTTAACCTTGTTTCCTTTTCAAGCTGAAAATAACCTTTAATCTGATTTTTCAATTTGTTCTCAATTATACCTGTTCCAAAAAAACACAATATCTTTAACTACAACATAGCTTTTTCTTTGATTTTCGGCTGCTCCTGTTAAGGGTCACCACAGCAGATCATCCATATCCTCCTGTCTTCTGCATCTTGCTCCCAGGCGCCCATCAGCTGCATGTCCTCTCTTACCACATCCATAAACCCTCTCTTAGGCCTTCCTTCTTTTCTCTTGCCTGGCAGCTTTTTCCTCAGCATCCTTTTCCCAATATACTCAGCACCTCTCCTCTGCACATGTCCAAACCAACGCAATCTCGCCTCTCTGACTTTGTCTCCCAACCTTCCAACTTGAGCTGACCCTCTAATCCTGTCCATCCTTGAACACCCAATGCACATGTTAACATCTTTAACTCTGCCACCTCCAGCTCTGTCTCCTGTCTTTTTGTCAGTGCCACCATCTTCAACTCATATAACATAGCTGGTTTTACTACCATCTTGTAGACCTTCCCTTTCACTCTTGCTGGTAAATGTCTGTCACAAATCACTCCTGACACTCTTCTCCATCCACTCCGCCCTGCTTGCACTCTCTTCTTCACTTCTCCTCCACAATCCCTGTTGCTCTGTTGCTCAGAAAAGCTGCCACTGTTTGCAGGGGCATTCAGAGCCACCACATCTATTAATGAGGTGCACACTTCATAATCCTGGATTATAAAACTGCAACTAGTTTGGAATGCCTCTATTGATTTCCAAGAAGTAAACACACCTTCTTATGATTTAAGACGCCCGTTCCATCTTGCACTCTTGTTGAAAGACTGCACAGTTCTAAAAGTCTTGGGAACAACTCGCAGCAAACTAAAATTCCCTTTCAGATTTGTGTTTGGAAAAGCTGCTATTTGGAAACCATGAGCTAGTATGTTTGCTTTGTTTTTGGTTTTGTTGACTATGCAAAACTTAATTTGATTGCAAAAAGTTCACAATTACGTAATATATGAACAAATGTAAATGAGTTGCATTTAATACACAGAAATGAGGAGGCCTTTGTATGCCAGAGTTCAGCAGTACATATTTAATTTAAAACCAATAATGAAAAATATATGTCTTTGATTTATTTATTGCTTTGCCGTGATTATTAATTTGAATTTCCCCATGGAATTTATAAAATTTACTTAATCTTATCTAATATATTGAAAATAGACATAACTGCTACTGTGTGCTTGTCTGTAAATGCACATTCAATTTCAGATGTGTCCACAAATGTTCTGTAGTATTTTAAGAGATATTCTTGCTGAATATGTTTGAAAGGTTCATACTTTTTTGTGAGGTAATAACAGTAATATAATATCTTTATATATAATATGCTACCGTGGCTGTTAGTTTGTCTGTCCAGGATTTTAAATTACCTGTAGCTTGCAAACCGTTTGACCTGGAATTTGGTACACATATAGTACGTGATGTCTACTATCCACTTTCGGGGTGATGATTGACCGCCAAGGTTATTCCTCTTTTTATTTTTATTTTATTTTATTGTAGAATCATCTCTCAGTAGTGGCTAGCAGGGCGGCCATGTGGCACATGCATTTGGGCGCCGTTCTCATCTCTAATCTTAAATCATTCTTGAGGCAGATTAAGAAAATTCAAAATGAAAGAAAACGTACTAAGTAATTGCAACACAAACACTGACTAAATCAGTTTTTAACACAAAAAGATATAGAATAGAAGAAGCGGGTCTCTGTGGTGGAGAAAAGAAGAGCTGTTCAGGAAGCAGCAAGTGCATCAACCTCCGAGCAAACGAATGGTAAACGTACAGAGAAAGAGGATGAAAACTATAAGTCAAGTGTATTCACTGCATGTTATCGTACAATACGCCATTAGATAAATAGATAGATAGATAGATACTTTATTAATCCCAAGGGGAAATTTACATAATCCAGCAGCAGTATACTGATACAAAGAAACAATATTAAATTAAATAGTAATAAAATGAAAAAAAATTAAAATAAAATTAATGTTCGCATTTACTCCCCCGGGTGGAATTGAAGAGTCGCATAATGTGGGGGAGGAACGATCTCCTCAGTCTGTCAGTGGAACAGGACAGTGACAAAAGTCTGTCACTGAAGCTACTCCTCTGTCTGGAGATGACACTGTTCAGTGGATGCAATGGATTCTTCATGATTGACAGGAGTTTGCTTAGTGCCCGTCGCTCTGCCACAGATGTTAAACTGTCCAACTTTAATCCTACAATGGAGCCTGCCTTCTTAACAAGTTTGTCCAGGTGTGAGGCGTCCTTCTTCTTTATGCTGCCACCCCAGCACACCACCGCATAGAAGAGGGCACTCACCACAACCGTCTGGTAGAACATCTGCAGCATCTTACTGCAGATGTTGAAGGATGCCAACCTTCTCAGAAAGTATAGTCTGCTCTGACCTTTCTTACATAGAGCATCAGTATTGGCAGTCCAGTCCAATTTGTCATCCAGCTGCACTCCCAGATATTTATAGGTCTGCACCCTCTGCACACAGTCACCTCTGATGATCACAGGGTCCATGAGGGGCCTGGGCCTCCTAAAATCCACCACCAGCTCCTTGGTCTTGCTGGTGTTAAGGTGTAAGTGGTTTGAGTCGCACCATTTAACAAAGTCTTTGATTAACTTTCTGTACTCCTCCTCCTGCCCACTCCTGATGCAGCCCACAATAGCAGTGTCATCAGCGAACTTTTGCACGTGGCAGGATTCCAAGTCATATTGGAAGTCTGATGTATATAGATTGAACAGGACCGGAGAAAGTACAGTCCCCTGCGGCACCCTGTATTGCTGAACACAATGCCAGACCTGCAGTTCCCAAGATGCACATATTGAGGTCTGTCTGTAAGATAGTCCACAATCCATGTCACCAGGTGTGAGTCTTCTCCCATCTCAGTCAGCTTATCCCTAAGGAGCAGAGGTTACTGGTTTAGTATAATACACTGCTTAAAAATTTGGATTATTTTGAAATACTTTCTATTATTTTTAACTAATATGTAATAGTTTATTAGTATTTAAAAGTAACTTACAAAAACACTGGACAGTTTTTATTAATGTTGATGCCAAATAAATACGCTGTACATGACAGCCACAAGTGTTGTGAACTAAAGCTCATATCACTTACAAAACAAATAATACTGACTCAAAATAAAAATAAAATCGCAAGTAGGTACTGATTCATGAATGCTGAGAAATTTCTGTAAAAGTTCCAAAACCGCTATTGTTATTGCTTCTTACAGCTTTAAAATATGAAGTGAAGTTTGAGTTGTTGCAAATTGGAGAAATGAATGCTGACACTGCACTGAACTCATGCAAGTAAAAGCGTTCAAAAATCCTTTCATCTGAAACTGAGGGGACAAAACAGATCAGCTCAGAGGGCAACATCCCCTTTTGCACAACCCCTAACTCTTCACTGGGGCAGCTTATGAATAATATTTACTTGAAAAACCAACAGGAAAACACTTAATATTTCTAGTCGCTTGTCCTTGGTAGCTGGCTGATGATACTTCTTTGTCCTGATAATAAAACAGCTAGCAGTGTAGGGGGAACTCTGGAGCAGATTTGGTAGAGAGCGCACAAAGCCTTGTGGCAGACCATAAACCACCTAGCAGTGCACTAACCTTACTCGGCAGAACTCTGTGTGCACTCTGTAGGAGCACTTGTTTGTACCAGACACTGGTTCTGGTTATGTATACACTCAGGTACACAAAGGTTTTTGTGAGAGGTGAGGGGACTCGGAGATGAATGACAAAACCCTTCTGTGAAGTCAGACAAGCGTACTCGACATGATTGAAGTGTTTAAAATTGTGAAGGGAATTAGTATAGTGGATCGAGAATGTTACTTTAAAATGACTTCATCAAGAACGTGAGGACACGGTTGGAAACTCGGTAAGGGTAAATTTCACTCAAACATTACATTTTTCTTCACACAAAGTTATAGACACATGGAATAAGTTGCCAGGTAATGTGGTAGACAGTAGGACTTTTGGAACCTTCAAAACTTGTCGATGTTATTTTGGAAGAATTAAATGGAGAGGACCATTTGGGCTGAATTGCCTGTTCTCATCGAAATGTTTCCAATGTTCTAATGTTCTATTAACACTTATTTCAAAACAGACCCTAAACTGATGTATATTTGATTATATTAAACTCATTTGTGAATCACTTTAGATAAAAACATCTGTTAAATGAATACATGTAAAGGACTGTAAAGTAAAGGAAAGGAGCCTGTGTACACTCAGAATGCCACTGGTGAAGTTTAGATCCTGTCCTGAATTGTCACTCTGGTAACTGCGTTTCAACAAGCAACAGTAGCAGAGGAAAACAAGTTAAACTAAACAACGAAATTAAGGAAAGAAATAAAGGAGTTCAACAAAAAAAGTGACAGGTTTAGGCTCTGACAGGCTAATGGATTAAAACCTTTTTAGTTTACAGCAGAGAAGGCAACATGAAGACCTAAATTAAGTCTTCAAAATTGAATAAGGCATCAGTACACTTTAATGTATCCGTTGGCACTATTTCAATTAAACAACAAATCACAGACAAGTGGAAATTAAGGGGAAGTGCATTTTGTTAGGTCTTTTCCAGTTTGTGATTATTGCTTTGTTTATTTAAAATTGCTGGTTTCTTCAACACTTTTTTGCCTCTGTTAAAGGGTTTTAAGTAAGGATTTTGTCCTTGGGTTTGTTCGCTTTTGGATTGCCATGTTGGCATCTTTGTTTGCCTTTTTTTTGCTCTTTTGATCATCTATACTAATAAAAGGCAAAGCCCTCACTGACTCACTCACTCACTCACTGACTGACTCATCACTAATTCTCCAACTTCCTGTGTAGGTAGAAGGCTGAAATTTGGCAGGCTCATTCCTTACAGCTTACTTACAAAAGTTGGGCAGGTTTCATTTCGAAATTCTACGCGTGGTGGTCATAACTGGAAGCTAATTTTCGCCATATAATGTAATGGAGTTGAGCTCGATGGCCGTGGGGGGGCGGAGTTTCGTGTGACATCATCACGCCTCCCACGTAATCACGTGAACTGACTGTCAACGCATTACGTAGAAAACCAGGAAGAGCTCCAAAAAGCACTGAAGAAAACATGCATTATACAATTGAGAAGGCAGCGAAACAATAAGAAGCGAGCGAGTGACATATACAACCATATTCATGAGTGCTGCTACTTCGGAAACAAAGCACGGTGTAAACCTAAAGTTTAAATTAAGTTCATAGACAGGCTGCCGCTGGCGTTTGTCATGACCATGGCTAATGCGGGATACAAGTTTAATGAGAGGACGCAGGGTATAAACGACAGTTTTGATCACTTTCTAGCTAAGTTCAAATTGCTGGTCAAAGGCTGTGCTTATGCAAATTCCGAGAGACTGTGTTTGTGGGGGGATTGACAGTTAAGGCGGGTGGAGGAGTGACTTCATCATCTCCCCTCCCATTCACCTCATTTCGCTCTGAGCTGAGCTCCGCGGCTAACGCCGTCTTCCGAAGCAACTTCGTCACACTGCCACCAAATACTCACAGAAAAATCCACAAGTTAATACACACGCTGTCTCTAGAGTTTCTCCACACTGAATCCTCCAGGCACTACTTACAAAAGGTTACATTGACAATCGTGTTACGTTATTTTGAAAATGTTTCCTTTTCTTAGCACAAGCACAGCTGAGAAGCTTCGATGCATGTGCTCCATAACGCGTTAAAAAATAATGCATTTAGTCACACTTTGCATTACAAGCAAAGGGGAACTTTTGTCAATGCATGATTTCCTGGTACACCGATTACATTGATCAGCGGTTCCCGATTCATTTTACCCATGCACCCCCTTGGTTTGAGAAGAAGTATGAAAAAATATGAGGTTAACACAGAAAAACAGATCACAAATTCAAGCTTAATGAATAATCGATTCGCCATCAATAATTGTTTTGGTAAAGCCATACTCAGTGTAATCCTCCCTCCATTTTATAATTTTTCCACCACAAGCCATGATTAAATGAACGGTAAAAAAGTAAGAGCGAAGCAAGGGTGACTTATTCAGGCAGGCATATATATGACAGCAACACTCATGACAATGTCAGTCATGTTACGTTATTATTAAAATGTTTCTTCCTTTTCTTTTTCATTACTTCTTTAACACACTACTTCTCCGCTATGTAGCGGGTATTTTGCTATATATATAATATATGAATGACCTCCAAAGAGCACGGAGACTTTTGATATCATGAACGTGTCTGCAAAAAGTGGGGTCTCCTGCCCAGCAAAAGTTGAGCAGCCGGCGCGTGTGCATAGCTGTGCCGGCCTTTGAGACGCTGACTGCGCTTCTGCCTTAAGTCAAAGTGAGCACTTTTAATTTTTTTCATCCTCCCCCTGAGCTATAGCCCAGACAAGTGCAAACACGGGATCCCTTTTCTACACTGCGGCAAACAAATATTAAGGCGATTCACACTTTCTTTTGCACGCATACGATTATGAGGTCGTCAGCTCGGATTATGAAGACACGCACAGGAGTGGAGGACTGACAGTGTCATCACAGCCGATTAATGGCAGGGACGTCTCACCAGTCTACACAAGACCCACCACAACTGTCCCCAAAAGGCGATCATAACGTCAGCGAACACATCTCTCTATACTATATAAAAGAAAAAGGCAACTTTCCTTTCTTTACACCTTTTTTCCTTTTATCCCAAACCAAAGCCTTTCTCTCTTAACACTGCAGAGGACACAAAACTAATTTTCTTTAATTACTGGTAATGCCGGTAAGGCACATTACCAGAGGCAGAAATTTGGACGTTCACATAGAAAATGTAATTTCCGTCGTGTAGCGCCTTTCAAAAGGGATCTACTACCGAGAGATGATCCATATACATTTTAGCTGCTGTTAGTACTACTTACCTGTTGTGTTACACAGTCTTTAAAATGTAGTTTACCCGCAATCACTCCAGTAGTGCTCAATGTACCTGTACTTCTTAAAACATTAATGTTTTACTGTTTAATAACTTATAGACTATATTTTATTATTTTTCCCTTGTACTCAGTGACCAATGCTATACACACACACATATAGACACATACATATATATACACATATATATACCTGTGTGTATGTTTGCATGTATGTGTATATATATATACACACACACCTATCTACATATATATATATATATATATATATACACACACACACACACACACATACATACATACATACATACACACACACACACATATATATAATTTGTGTGTGTGTATGTATGTATGTGTGTGTATATATGATGTAGATAGGTATGTATATATATATATATGTGTATATGTAGATATGTATATAGATATAAAGATATGTATGTGTATATATATGTATATATGTGTATATATATGTATATATATATATATATATATATATATATATATATATATATATATATATATATACAGTCACCTAAAGGATTATTAGGAACACCATACTAATACGGTGTTTGACCCCTTTCGCCTTCAGAACTGCCTTAATTCTACGTGGCATTGATTCAACAAGGTGCTGAAAGCATTCTTTAGAAATGTTGGCCCATATTAATAGGATAGCATCTTGCAGTTGATGGAGATTTGTGGGATGCACATCCAGGGCACGAAGCTCCCGTTCCACCACATCCCAAAGATGCTCTATTGGGTTGAGATCTGGTGACTGTGGGGGCCATTTTAGTACAGTGAACTCATTGTCATGTTCAAGAAACCAATTTGAAATGATTCGAGCTTTGTGACATGGTGCATTATCCTGCTGGAAGTAGCCATCAGAGGATGGGTACATGGTGGTCATGAAGGGATGGACATGGTCAGAAACAATGCTCAGGTAGCCTGTGACATTTAAACAATGCCCAATTGGCACTAAGGGGCCTAAAGTGTGCCAAGAAAACATCCCCCACACCATTACACCACCACCACCAGCCTGCACAGTGGTAACAAGGCATGATGGATCCATGTTCTCATTCTGTTTACGCCAAATTCTGACTCTACCATTTGAATGTCTCAACAGAAATCGAGACTCATCAGACCAGGCAACATTTTTCCAGTCTTCAACTGTCCAATTTTGGTGAGCTTGTGCAAATTGTAGCCTCTTTTTCCTATTTGTAGTGGAGATGAGTGGTACCCGGTGGGGTCTTCTGCTGTTGTAACCCATCCGCCTCAAGGTTGTGCGTGTTGTGGCTTCACAAATGCTTTGCTGCATACCTCAGTTGTAACGAGTGGTTATTTCAGTCAAAGTTGCTCTTCTATCAGCTTGAATCAGTCGTCCCATTCTCCTCTGACCTCTAGCATCAACAAGGCATTTTCGCCCACAGGACTGCCGCATACTGGATGTTTTTCCCTTTTCACACCATTCTTTGTAAACCCTAGAAATGGTTGTGCGTGAAAATCCCAGTAACTGAGCAGATTGTGAAATACTCAGACCGGCCCGTCTGGCACCAACAACCATGCCACGCTCAAAATTGCTCAAATCACCTTTCTTTCCCATTCTGACATTTAGTTTGGAGTTCAGGAGATTGTCTTGACCACGACCACACCCCTAAATGCATTGAAGTAACTGCCATGTGATTGGTTGATTAGATAATTGCATTAATGAGAAATTGAACAAGTGTTCCTAATAATCCTTTAGGTGAGTGTATATATATATATATATATATGTCCAGTGTAGGCCAAAGCCTGCCGTCAGAGTAGGCAGTCAGGCTGCCTTGGAGTGAACTTTACCTACTAGGCAGTCTGGCCTGCTTTTTTGGTTCTGTTATGGAGGTCTGACATTACTTTGGCCATTTCATGTGCTGCAATCAGAACACACTGAAGAAAGAAGCCAGTAAGTACTTCTTTACACAGTAAATATAATAATTTGTAACAAACTTGCATGTAATGCAAAAAGTGTCTGAATGAGATTCTGGACGAATTTAGCTATTAGTTAGCTAAATGAGTCTGATAGATTGAATGGTCTCTGAATTTTCAGATTTCTTATATTTCTTATGTTTCTTAATAGTGTTATTTATTGAAGTCAAAAGACTGACTAATTTGTATTGAACTTTATGAAGTCAGTCCTCCTATGAGCCTTTGTTTCTGTATTAATTGAACTCCATTAAGTTAGGTATCTACTTGCATTTCTGTTTCAGCCCACTCTAGTTGTCTTCTCTGTATACTGTACAGTAGTTCTTTTAGGTGTTGTCATGTTTCAGTCGGTGTGCTTCCTGGCTTAACTATATTTTCTTTTCATTGTATCATGTCTGTTGGTTCTGAATTATTTTGTAACTTTAACCTGATGTTTCCTGAAGCTATGGATCAGTGTTATGTAAGAATATGGAGGGATGTTTCCTAGTTTGTTCTTCTAGGAATTAACTCATTAAAGTGACAGTTGTGTGATTTAGGACATGAATTACTTGTTTCATGTCCTGCTGCACCATTTCCTTTGGGATGAGATCTTAACCTTGACATGGCCCTTTCTTCGATTGTTCTTCTGTATTCTTGCTTGTGTATTTCAGACCACTGGATTGCTATGCCACTCTTGGAGGGGATGGCCTGATGTTCTCTAGAATACAAATTCAACATTGTTTCAATGACATTGAGCTACGAACAACAACTTTTCTTCATATAGCACTTTTAAAGTACAGTACATAGGTACCTGAAAGAGCGTTACAATAAAAGAAATGTCATAAAAGTTACAAAACAGTAAAAAACTAAACAGTAATTGTTAAGAAAAGGTTATTTAAGACAAAGGGAGAGTTGGGGTCAGTCCATGCTGCCCAATTAATGAACACAAATTTAGGGGAAAAAGAAAAGTTCATCAAAATTACTAGGCATCTATTCGTCATTTACAGGCTACATTAGCTGGTTCTTCCTCAGGTTCCATTTTTTCAAATAGAAATTTCTCCCATCAAAAGTGTATCCTTCTCAGAGGTGAGCTGGTAAGTGAATGCGGACTTCTGATGTGGTCTTTCATTAAATAGGTCCTGGAGTGGAAGCGGCAGGAGCTCCTGGTGAGACCCAGAAGTGATGTCAGGCGTTGTTTCTGAACTCATCTGGTCTGCAGATTAAATAGAAGGAGGTGTTAGTGGCCACAATGCTAAATAAATGTCTTTGAGACTGAGGTGTCAACTTGCCAGAGCCACCCTATATGTACGTGTAACTGTAACTGTAAGTATGAAACCATAGGTTTCCAGGTTAATACAAAATACTGTGGTCGGTTAGCCAGGGAAATGAAGAAGAGAAGAAGAAAACAAAAATCTCCAGTCGTCTGTAGCCATGTGGGGTTCCAAAGCCAAAAATACCAGCCAGCCCCCGCTGGTCATACTATCAAACATGAATATGTCAGTGATTATTGCTTACATCAATATGACAATAATCTTATTTAGATTTGTGCATTGCTCAATATTGATTCACAGCCCCACAGGTCACTACAATGTGCTTTGATCAGATGGAAGTGGAGCAGAGTGCCACAACAAAATATCTAAAAAAAAAAAAAGTTGTGATTAGTGATTAAACTAGAGAGTTGCATTTATAATATGAGACAATCCTCAAAAGGAAAAGAAATTAAGGAAGAAACAAATGAATGAATAGTTTTTGAAGTGCTCAGCTGTACTGGCTTTGTGTACCTCCAGTGAAACTTTACAAAACACCAGCATGCTTATATGCTGATGTTTGGTTCTCTGGAAGTAGATAATTTCTCCAGAAGACCAAAAAAATAGACTTATCTGTCTATAAAATATTTTTTCCAGACCTCTTATTGATTTTCCAAGCCCAAATTTGATTAGTAAGCCCTGGTTTTGTCTTTGGTACTCTTCCATGGATTTTTGCCAAAATGTAGTTCTAACGTTCTCTGTGATCTCATGAAAAAGTGTATACCCAGGATGACCACTCTTTGGAAGACTGGCCACTGTCACAGGCCATCTCTGTTTGGACATAATAACCATAATTTTGTGGCACAGAGTACATTATGTGTTACAGCTTCAACTTTTGGCTACATATACGACTCTTGTTATCTCCTCATCCCTTTTATCAAGCCCTTGTAGCATTCTGAGTTTAACAATCAGAAAAACAAGCAGCTTTTAGGTATGGCCCTAGGCAATTCAATAGTGTAGACAAAGGCTTATGTTTATTTTCCTATTTCTATTGTTTATGAAAGAGCATTTTTAACTTTTTTTTATTTATATGTGATTTCTGTTATTCTTTTTTTTTTTAATATTGTTTAATTATGTACACTACTTGTCTTCTGTGGGTGGAACCCAAGAGGCGAGGCCACCATGATGTCACCTATGAGGGGCCAACCCTCAGCCTTTATATTGCTCTGTGAGGTTCCTTGTTAGTCGATTATAGTTGAGTGCATTTCATTTTAAGTGTTCTTGTGGATTTTTGCCCAGCCCTTAGTTACTGTCCACTGGATTTCAGATTTAGACTTTGTATGCCTTGGATTGAGTTTTAACCAAATTTTTGCCTTTTTTTTTTTGATCATTTAATAAATCCTTTGAATTTAAAGAACATTGATTTGTACTTGCTCTTTTAAACCAGAGGTTTACAGTCATGCTCTCTCTTGGAAGGCAATTTTTGTGAATTTTGCAAATTTAAAGTATTCTGAATATTTGAGGGCCCCATTTTTAGCCTGTGCAGGCCGTAAAGCCTGCCTTTTGAGATAACGATCATGATAGATAGATAGATACTTTATTAATCCCAAGGGGAAATTCACATAATCCAGCAGCAGTATACTGATACAAAGAAACAATATTAAATTAAATAGTAATAAAAATGAAAAAAAATTAAAATAAAATTAATGTTAGCATTTACTCCCCCGGGTGGAATTGAAGAGTCGCATAGTGTGGGGGAGGAATGATCTCCTCAGTCTGTCAGTGGAGCAGGACAGTGACAAAAGTCTGTCACTGAAGCTACTCCTCTGCCTGGAGATGACACTGTTCAGTGGATGCAGTGGATTCTTCATGATTGACAGGAGTTTGCTTAGTGCCCGTCGCTCTGCCACAGATGTTAAACTGTCCAACTTTAATCCTACAATAGAGCCTGCCTTCTTAACAAGTTTGTCCAGGCGTGAGGCGTCTTTCATCTTTATGCTGCCACCCCAGCACACCACCGCGTAGAAGAGGGCACTCGCCACAACTGTCTGGTAGAACATCTGCAGCATCTTACTGCAGATGTTGAAGGATGCCAACCTTCTCAGAAAGTATAGTCTGCTCTGACCTTTCTTATATAGAGCATCAGTATTGGCAGTCCAGTCCAATTTGTCATCCAGCTGCACTCCCAGATATTTATAGGTCTGCACCTTCTGCACACAGTCACCTCTGATGATCACAGGGTCCATGAGGGGCCTGGGCCTCCTAAAATCCACCACCAGCTCCTTGGTCTTGCTGGTGTTAAGGTGTAAGTGGTTTGAGTCGCACCATTTAACAAAGTCTTTGAAGCTTGTCTGCTCCTGAGACTGGCCAGTGAAGGTCTGATCAGGGTTTTGCACATTTTGAGGTCTGTTCACCCCTATTTTTACTATTTTGCACTGAAGCTTCATAACACATACAAGTAATTCCTGAAGGTGAGGAGGCGTTAGATGAAGGGTTTCATGAGAATATGTCAGTGATTATGTACAGCTTCTTTACTCATTGATCCACCTTATTTTTCACTTGCATGATTATGTAAGATCATGCAACTGAATGTTATCTGAATGCAGTCAGTATTGCAGGTGCAATTTTATGGTATACATCTGTTCTGATTTAGGAGTATCAAAGTACTTAAATCCAAACAGATTCCCAAAGTACTTCCGGAATGCATTAAAAAATCTGAAAAATATGCCATGTCAATCTGTAAATGAGATTTCATTGTCTTTCACTAAGGTGATGGTCCATGTAAATTTAATTAAGTCATCATTTAACAGGGGGACATCAGTTTGTCACCTTTGACCTGTTTATAAAGTCTTTAAATCATCTGATTTGTTTCTTTTTATCCTGTTGATTATGTGCAGAAGTGTATTTTGCTTACTCCTGTCTTACATGCTGTAATGCTCCACAGGCACTCCAAACGGACAACAGCTTGAGTAATACTTTACACTGGGGAAAGATGACGGGGGGCTTCTGCCATTGCCATTTAGATAGCCATTCAAAAGTATTTTCAATCTTCGTTAAAGTAATAACAGAATGACTTGAGTTAAATAATAGTTTTCAAGGCCTGTCTGAAGCATGGAAATTGTTTTGACTGCCATGGCATCATTTATGATTTATCATTTGACAGCTGTAATGCTACCACATAATTCATCTGGTGTCATCTGTGAGCGCTTCATCATGGCTTATACAGTATGAAACTTTCAGCCACACGTCCATTTATAGAGAAATCGCCAAGAGAAAAATAACTCCTATTTTCAATCAGCTTATGAGATATACCTCATAAAATATCACATCAGACAATGCAGATTCTTCTTTGCAAATAAACTACAGTTCAGAGGAACCTCCCTGCAAGAACAGGAAAACTGCAAAAGCTCCCCATCGATTTTGTTCTACTAATTGTTACTCATTCATTCTTTGTCTATCCCTTTTTAACTTCTGCTAATTAATCACCATTTTCTATATCACCTCTGCTTCCTAAGACTAATTCTGGGTTTGGGAGTGGCTCATGAGTGCCACATACAGGTGGATTTTTGGAATTATTGCATATTTATCACAAATAAGAAAACCGAAATATCTCATTGATGCAAGCCTTCAAACCCTTTGCTATGACATTTGAAGTTTGTCTTAGGTGCATCGCATTTTATTGATCATCATTGAGATTTTTCAACATCTTGTTTGGAGTCCACCTGTGGTCAATTTAATTGATTGGACACAATTAGGATAGGCTCAGTACAACTGCATGGCAGCTTGAGTGGGGAGGTGTGTGATAAGAGGCCTGTGGTGAATCCTGATTTTTAAAGAAGTAATTGGGTCCTGGAGTGTGCAGGCTCTGAACAGGTTTGGGTGTGCGCATGCTGGTGCCACTTCGAGATTCATTTGGGTGCTTGGCTGATCACGTGTTCACTTACAAATGCGAATGGGTCAGTCAAGTGCCTCATTCACACTTTGGAGTAGGCGGAGAACAGCACCTGCACCCAATCAGGCAGTATATTGGAAGCCTGCATGGCAGAGAGCGGATCAGATCAAAGAAAGATGAGAGAAATGAACAAATGGAGGTTAAGGAACGAAAAAGAGACAGGAATGGTGAGGAGCCTAAAGAGTTGAGGAAGGCCCTGTGGAAGCAAGCAGCAGGCCTGTACTTGAGTGCGGCGCTGGAGAAGAGGTGGTCCTTAGTGCAATGAAGGGGAATAGGAGTGATCCTGTGGTGCAGCATCTCCATTCTGATGCTGATGGACTGGCTGTGATGGACATGCATGGGGTTACCAAACCTGGGATAAGTGGATGACTGCACCTGTCGGTAGGATTCTCCTCAGCCTCTCACATCAGGACCTCACAGCATGTGGAGACACTGTCATCCACTTATGCCGGGTTTGGCTTCCTCTGCCATGTCTCCCTCAGCCAGTCCATTGGAGTTTAGAAAGAGGCATTGGGCTAATGCATGTTTAAATAGAGAAACCTTCCTGGGATTTTAACCTCATTTTTATTGATTTATTTGTTGGATTTTAACCATGAAGATTCACTTTGCTTTAATGAATTTATTTAGTTAATGATGATCTTTTGCACTGCACTTCTTGAAACACTGTTTGGATTTAATAAAAGCACTTGGCACTCCAACCCCTTGCTGACTGTGTGTGTCCTAATTTGCCCGGCTTATCTTAATTTATTCCTATCGACGGTTCCTGGTTGAAGAAACAAACACCCCTGTGTAATGAAGAGGTCCCCAAAGCTGACAATGTGTATCACACCAAAAACCAAGTTATGAGGTTGAAGGAATTGTCTGCCGGCTTTAGAGACAGGCAGTGATCTAGAGAAGGCTACAAAAACATTCTAAAACATTGAAGGTTCCCAAGAGCACAGCCATAAAAATAATAATTATGGAGGGCCCCCATAGTTCTTAAATGGAAGATGTTTGTAACAACTACAACTCTTTCTAGAGCTTTCCACCTGATCAAACTTAGCAATCGGTGGAGAAGGGCTTTGGTGAAAGAGTTGACCACAAATCTAATAGCCACTGTAGCTGAGCCCAAGAAAGCCTGTGTGGAGATGGGGGAAACTCCCAGAAGCACAAACAACACTGTCACACTCCACTTTTTTGTTCTTTATGGCAAAGTGGCCAGATGATGGGTGAAAGCCTGTTTGGAGTTTGAAAAAGGTATCCGAAGAACTCTTAGACTATGATAAAGAAGATTTTCCTGTCTGATGAAGCCAAGTTTGAACAGTTTGGACTCAGTTCTAAGCATCATGTCTGGAGGAAATCAGGCATTGCTCAACATCAATGTAAAACCATTACACCTGTGAAGCAGGATGGTAGCAGTATTGGTCTCAGTGTTAGGGCTAGGGAGACTATACAGGGTTGAGGGAAAGTTGAATGGCGCAAACTACAGAGATAACCTTAATGAAAACCTGATCCTGAGAGCTCTGGACCGCAGACTGGGCTGAATGTTCACCTTCCAAGAGGACAGTGAGCTTAAGCACAAAGCAAAGATGACACAGGACTTGCGTAGTGTCAACTCTGTGTATTACATTAAGTGGCCCAGCCAGAGAACAGACTTGAACTCAATAAAACATCTCGGGAGAGACCTGAAAATGTTCACCAATGGTCTTTACCCAGCTCGACAGAGCCTAAGAGGATCTACAGGGGAAAATGGAAGAAAATACCCAAAAACAGAATTGTGCCATAACCAAGAAGACTTCAGGCTGTAATTGCTGCAAAACAGCTTCAACTAAATAGTGAGTAAAGGATCTGAATGCTTGTCTCAATGTGAGATTTCAGTTTTTTATTTTTAAGAAATTTGCAGAAGTTCCTAAAACTCTGTTTTCATTTTGTCATTCTGGGATACTGAGTGTAGCTTGATTTAAATAATTTTAATATTAGGCTGCAACATAAGAAAATGTGTAAAAAGTGAAGGGGTCTGAGTACTTTCTGAATGTTCTGTATATATACAGTATATATATTGTAAGATAAGCGCTATATAGCGCCTGACTCGACACAGATTGGACACAGGAGGCACGTGTAAAATAAAAAGACTTTTATTTCTCTTCAGCTGGAGGGCACGTCTTCCCCGTAATCTCCCCAGCCACAACACAGTCCCAAACACCAGTAAACACCAGTACAGCACAAGCACTTTTCTCTTTCTTGGCACCACCACTCCTCCCTAGCAATCTTGTCCTCCTCCACCCGACTCTGGCCGATGAGTGGTGGTCGCTGGCTCCTTTTATAGGTCACCTGGAAGTGCTCCAGGTGTTTGATCACTGAGTTCCGGCGGCACATCCAGGTGTGATGAATCTGTTGCCCACATAGGCTCAGGAGTCCCAAACACAGCACCCCCTGGCGGTACCTGCAGGACCCAACAGGGATGCCCCCAACTCCATTTCCCAGGGAGCCCTGTGGGAAACCGAGGCACTACTCCATCCCAGGGGGGCAGCCATCTAGTGTCCAGGGGGAGGTATTACACTGTCCAGGGCTGCTCCCCTTGAATATAGTGTGCAGGGGCGTCCCGGCTGGGCATTGACGCCAGCCTGCCACATATATATATATATATATACAGTATATATATATATATATATATATATATATATATATATATATATATATATATATGTATATACTAGGGGGCTTTGCCCCCTGCTCGCCTTGCTCGCCAGACCCTGGGCTTGCGCTACATGCTAGCCTCTTTGTGGTTCTGCCACTTGCGTATGGGGATGGGGATGTACAATTTAAATAGATTGTTATTTTCCTGGGAAATCTTTACATATACATAATAGAACTAACTATTTTACATTACAGTGAGTAATTAACCATATTAAAAAATAGTAAAATGTAATAATTTGAAAGTAAATTATGGTTCATATGGCATTAGAGTTATTCGTTGCGTAATACGATTTTGTTTTGTTTGGCTTTGAAATTAACACACAAATACTTTTTAAACTTATACTCTAACTGTAAAACTTCAGTAAAAACATTTTTTTAAATAAAATTTTCATCAATATCGCATTTACCGTAGATCCCGTTATATAAGCCGAGAATTTCGTCCTAGATTTGGGGTTTGGGGGTCGGTTTATACAACGAGTATCGTTTCAGATTCAAGATTTCCAGTGCAATGCCGGTTTTGCCGATGAATACGGAAGTAAATAATGACGAAACCACAGAGCCATCTTTCAGATGAAGAAGTAACTTTGCATGCTGGTACTTTAAATTTAATAAAGAATTTATTCAAAAAAGTGTTCTAGTTGTTGATTTTATTAATAAAATTTATAATAAATTATCGGGAAGTTTAAAATGAAATTTTTTGTTTTGATTTACGATCAACATCTTGCGTTACGAAATGGATGCGGTCACGTGTATCCGTTTGCGCGATTGTAAACAAACAACCGAGAGCGTTAGTAGCGTCAGTCGGAGCCCAGATACATGTGTTTGTGGATGTAATTTCCGTCATTACAGTGATTTACCTATATATATATAATTCATTAAGACCATGCAAGCAAGACACATAATTGCTAAGGAAGGAAGAGAAGGTAAAAGAAAGTGATTGCAATCGAAACGAAGATGGACATTGTGTGGAAATATCTCCTCCCTTCCTGCAGCCCAAAGATGTCAAATTAAATGGTGAGTACAGTATGAAATTGTTTCTAGAATAGAATGCCTTTTATTGTCACTATACGCATCTACAATGAGATTAAAAGCAGCTCCTTCAGTGCAGAAAAAAGTTCTGTATAGGGCTTGTATGGTTGTTTTTTAGCTTTAGCATACGCGGATCTGCGGCCCCGCTTCTGCTTTCTTTCCCTCCTCCGTCTGTGTCGTCTCCTAGACCCGACAACAATCCACGGAGAGCCCGCTGGTCTCGTTATGTTGTCTGGGATGTTGTGCGTGTGATGAAAAACACTCGAAACAGATGTCTGGCTCTGGACACCGATGTCTATAAGGTTCTGAATGGTGTAGCGGATGTTCGCCGAACCGATCGTGCACAAACAAGGACAAAAAAAGTACAAAAACAACAAAAAAGTGCACTGAAAAGGAGAGCCCTGAGCCGCTGCGACCATGCGTGCCGCCATGCTCCTAGCTTAATCGAAGTAGGCTAGGCATTTTTATAACTTTTTAGTTAGTACATTAGAAAAATTATTGGTGTTTTGGTAAATTATGCACATTATATTATATATCAAAAATGCCGGCAGTCTCAAATTCTCGCCGATAAACATTATAAATATACCCGAAGAGACACTTTTAAGGTAATTTAGAAAATTTTGCTTGGAGAAGGGGGTCGGCTTAAATACCGGTCATCGGCAAATACGTGTAATTTAGTAGGTAGAGAAGGGGTTCGGCTAATATACCGGATCGGCCTGTATTCCGGGATCTACGGTAATTTTTAGTCTGTGTTTGGACATTCATCGTGACAACACAACGTATAACTGCCTGTGATTGAATTTCATTTCTTTCTCTCTATTAAATAAAATTATTTTTTCAAATGTTTGGCTCTGAGGTTTGTTAATTGTCTTTGCAAATGCTATTCTAATGGGAAACTGTTAACATTTTAATACGAATGGCGCATCAAGATCTCCTTTGTTGTCTAGTGTTATCCCCTGAAAATGTACTACATTACGATTCTTGGATACATCCTTCCTTCTACACTAATTCATGTGGAGAAAGACTGGGCAGTGTTAACGGCTGTAGATATTCTTCGGAATATAATAAGTTGATGTTTTTATCTTCTACATGATCACCACCAACTGTTTCAGCATAGTCTATTGATACGCATTTAACCAATTTGCAGTGCAACCGATTGACATTGTTGGCATTAATTTGATTGACTTCATCGTTTCTCAGTGCTAGGATTGCATGTGTACTTGCATGTGTACGATGAAATTCTTCAATAAGATTTGGACATAATATGATTTCTTTAATTGGGAACTTAAAGTGAGGAAAATGTTAAAAAGTATAAGAGCTGAAAGAGCAAGAACTGTGTCTGTCAACAGCATTCACATGAATGAGAGGTGAGACTACCGTGTGTGTGGTTGAATATGGTTTAGAGGAGGGCGTGACTTGAAAAAATCTCATGGCCAAAGTCTTGTCTTGCAGGACTTGAAAAAAATCTCTTAAAAAAAGTCTTGTCTCGTCCCAGGATTTTTTTATATAATATATTTAATAATATATATATATAGTAACAAAAGAGACAAGGATGGGCTGGCATCCCAGTTGGAGCGGATGCTGTTCTGTTACATGGCCAGGAGGCCAATACAATGGATGGGCAATGGGATTGTGTGTTCTGGTGTCATGTATTCCCCCAGTACACTGGGTGGCATCATCCCTCTGATTATTATGATTCATCTTTCCTTATTTTGTCGCAATAAGTAATGGGAAGATGCCTGGATGTAACTACTCCGTGGATGATATGATAATGAATGGATATATTATCCATATGTTTTTTCGAAGGAACAACATTTTTTCCAAGGTATGAATTTATCAGGGTTAAGAAAACATTTAACCTCCAAAACACTTTAAAAGCTCCTTGACTTAAATGGTGCGTTAGGGTTTACAATGTGCTAAAACTTAACTTACTTAATATTCCCAGACTGCTTATAAAATAAATGCCCAGAGGTTAAAAAACATCACACAGGTTAGTGTATGATAAAACCTGGCAAAGAGCAAACCCCTCTGTGTTTATGGGAGTAAACATTTGGCACCCGTGCCGTATGCCATTGGTGTTCTTTTACAGACAATTGGGGCTCTGGTTTCCATTAGACGTCTCTTTAGGTTTTACTGTTTTTAAATGCAGTATCATAGTCCACTTTCAATAGGCTTCAGGAATGCCTTCAGATCAGTTGAACTGCACTGGAGGTTGCTGAAGGAAGAGGAGAGAAACAGCAGGGGTCGTCTGCAGAGCAACAAGGAAAAACAGCACTCTCTGTCAGGGGCATGCCAAAATATGTGCTTCACAAGTGTGAAATATTTTCAGGCTGTGAAGCCTTCTCCTTTAAAACATTGCTTCCACTGTTTCTTTTTCCCGACCTTTCTGAATGGTTACATTCCTTTCACAACAGGACACTACATTAAAATTTGTAATGATATATGGGGGTACGTCATTGGGACAAACAACTTGGCAGGCGTCTCTGTTTTACCCTGCGATTTACAGCCAATATGAATTGCCCAATAACATTACGGTTCAAGCGTTAGGTGTCACATGTAAACTCTAAGGAAAGTCGATCCCTGGAAAGGTGGGAAGGACTTCTCAGCATGTCCCCAACAACAAGGCATTGTTTGATACTGGTTGGGACAAGCAAAGTCAAGAGAGACAGGATTGGCATCTAGATAAAGCCTGCATTCTACTTGAAGAAAGATGTGAGATTACCTGCCGTACCCACCCTTCGCTATGAGGAATGCTCATGCTGGAAATAACATTGTATGTGTGTCATAACATAACATAACAATCATCCATTTAAGGGTTGTGGGGCAGTTCTGTCAATGCTGGAAGCATTTGGTTAAAGGCAGTGAGCACTTGTGCAGGTCCAGTTTAGAATCATGTAACTAACCTTATACACATGTCTGTACAATGCAGAGGAGAACCCCAACACTGGAGGAAAAGTCGTGCGTTCAAAAGAGACACAAATTCCACACAAACAGAGGCTGGGGCAAAGGATTTGAACCCAAGATGCTGAATCCATGAGGCAGCAGCACTCACTGCTGTACCACAGTAGGTATGGATGACCTGCTTATTTTAATGATTTTAAATAGCTGTATGGTGCTACCTCTAAAGTTATTACCATTTATGCAATACCCTTTACATTTCATTTTAAATTAAATCTATATTTATATTAAACATAAATATGTTCTGAGATTTTTCAGGTGGGGGCGGCATGGTGGTGCAGTGGGTAGTGCTGCTGCCTCGCAGCTAGGAGACCCAGGTTCACCTCCCGGGTCCTCCCCGTCTCTGCGTGGGTCTCCTCCGGGTGCCTCCCACAGTCCAAAGACATGCAGGTTAGGTGAACTGGTGATCCTAAATTGGCCCAAGTGGGTGTGTGTGTGCCCTGTGGTGGGCTGGAATTGGCTCCAGGAGACCCCCGTGACCCCATAGTTAGGATATAGTGGGTTGGATAATGGATGGATGGATGGATTTTTCAGGTGACGAAGACAGAAGTTTTGAGGTAAGGTAGTTATACTCATTAATCATGGCGCTGGAAAGGGATAACATGTTGCATGTTGATTAGCTCTGTACACATGACAATAAGAATCTTACAAATCCCTCAATATATTTGGCTTGGCTCACATACTACACCATGATCCTTGTGTCATATGAAGAGACCAAACTGGCCTGTTAGTAACCCATACATTTGGGCAGCTCAGTTTCTCACCATGTAGTAGGAGTGGGCTGTCATGGCAGCCCTCCTCACCCATAAAAGGTCAAGGAAATCACACATAAATTAAAAAAAAGTATCAAATGATCTTGCTGCCGCTCTGGGCCTTGTACAAGTCCTGAAGAGATGGAGAGAGATAATGAGAGATGGCACATAAAGGTGGGCTTTTGTGATGGAAAATAGCAAATGGATTTACCATCCCACCTAATAATCAGGGATCAGCACCTGTAGAGGAAGATGAAGAGACTCTGCAGGTTTGTGGTTATCTCTGTTCATTTTGTACTTGGCATACTTTTAGCATCATTTTTATATTTTATACAGATGCCACTTATCATTACCTATTCCATATCCAACAAAAATCAGACTTTGCTATAAATAATTAAAAAAAAAGGGCATGGTCAAAAATACTGGGACCCTTAACCTAATATTTTGTGGCACAACCTTTAGATGCGATCACTGCAAACAAGCAGTTCCTGTAGACTTCTGCACCCGTCCACAGCATGTTTCAGTTCTTTCCATAGATGTTTGATCAAATTCAAATCAGGATTCATAGAAGGACACTACATATTAGTCCAATGTTTAGTCCTTAGCCATTCTTGGGGGCTTTAAGCTGTGATTTTTCGGTTATTATCCTAACTGGAGGATCCATGACCTGTGACTGGGCAGTATGATTCGCTCGCTCGAGAAGGTCTTGATAGTCTTGAGAGTTCCTTGCACAAACTTAAGGCACTTCATGCCAGATGCAGCAAAATAGCACCAAAACAAAACTAAGCCTCCTCTATTTTATTTTATTTATTTTTTTGAAAGCTACATTTTTTCATTTGTGGACATAGAGCTAATGTGACTTGCCAAAAAGCTTCAGTTTTGAATCATCTATCCAAAGGCCTTTCTCCCAAAAGCATTGTGGCTTGTCAATATGCATTTTAGCAAATTCCAGTCTGGCTTTTTTATGCTTTTATTTCAATAGTGGGGTCCTCTTTGGTCTTCTTTCGCTGAACCCACTGACACTCAAAAAGTGATGAATGGTTTGATCAGACCCTGGTAGACCTTGACCTTGGAGTTCAGCTTGTATCTCTGAGGAAGTTGTCCTTTGGCTTTTTGTCTGCTATTCTCACAATCGTTCTGCCCATTTTGAGGTCGATTTTCTTCTTGCAGACACATCTAGGGAAATTGATTACAGTCCCATGGGCCATAAACTTTGTCAAAGGAACATCAAGCTGCTTGGTGCCTTTGCCTTTAACATGCTTGTCTATAATTTTCTGTCTGATCTCCTCATACAACTCTCTCCTTTGCTATTTCTTGTCTATGTTCAGTGTGGGACACAATGACTACTCTTCTCCATTTAAAATAGGCTGAATGAATCTAATTGAAGAAAACAGCTAGTGTGAAAAATCACACTAATTCAGTTATTTATGATCCTTTCTAGGGATACCAACAAACGTGTCCAGGCTGTTTTAGAATATCTTGGGAGAATAAGAAATACTTTATCTCTTTTCGCACTTGCTTTGCTTTATTTAAGGACATGCAGGTACACAAGGGACAATTTATTTTCTTTTAATCACTGTTCAGGAGGCATATAGCACTTGTTAAATGAGATGTAATGGTATGAACAAATTTGTCCACATTTGTATATTTTAGCCTCCTTTGAATTGGTCTAACTTTATGCTCTCTAGTTCACCACAATGTGTTATAAAAATAAAAAGCAAAAAAAAAAAAAGATAATAATAATAATAATAACTAGGGGTTTCGCCCCCTGCTCGCTTTGCTTTGTTTTTCTGGGTACACACTTTTAAGATTTTTTTTTTTCTTTTAATTGTTGCTATTTCATTAGTTTCACTTTTATTTCAGAACTTCTGTAATAACAATATTTGGAATCTTTCGAGTCCCAATGTGCTGAATCTTTTTAATGAGGTCAGTGAGACATGCGTTTAATGACTTTGTACCATAATTTAAGATAGGTTTCTCACAGACAAAGCAATCTACATCATCAGCAGTTTATAATTTTTTTTGCAAAGTAACCAATAAATGCATGTGAGGTAAGGCTTATAATATTTACATACTTCAGACATATCACCTTTGTTCATATATTTGATCTCTATTCGCCTTTTCGTTATTTCTCCGAGTAATAATTTCTCTTTCTTTGCGCTAATGCGGTGTTTACTTTCTTTGTCTTCACACTGTCGCTTTTTTCTGTTTTCATATTCTGTATCTTGCTCTGCATGTGTTTCGTGCCTGTGTTTTTTTTGAGTCTTTTGAATTCCAGTTTTCATTAACTCTAACCTGCTCTGCATGTGTTTGGTCCCCTTATTTTTTAACCTCTTTATGTTTTACTTTGTTTTCTACTCTCTTTTATTTCTGACCTCGCTTTATCCTGCATTTTTATCAATGACACCTGGTCCGCGGTGATTATTTTCCCTTTTTCGAATAATAATTTCCGTTTGTTTGAGCTACTGCGATCTTTACTTTCTTTTTTTTTATACTTTCTAATTTTCCTACTTTCATATTCTTTAACTTTCTCCACATGTGTATCACACCAACGTTTTTTTTTTTTAACTTTTCGAAATCCACTGCTTCCATAATCTCTAACCTGCTCTGCTTGTGTATAGCGCAAACGTCCGGATTGGACATGCTTTTTTTTCAATTCCACTTGTTCCGGGCTGATAATTGCTTTCCTTATTTTCTCTAACGCTTTTGAGTCTCTTTTCTCCGCGCTGCTTTCTTCTTCACTTAGTCGTCTACATTTTATTTATAACGTATTGTCCTTATACGCTTTCTATGCGCTGAGAGCCCTGGATCTGTGTGTGCTCGAAGCCAAAACACGACTGAGTGTGTTGCTGCCCGAGCTCTTATTTGATATTGGTTGTAAGTAGGGCATGTCTTGCAAGAATCTCATGTTCTACGTCATCGCGAGATGGTCCTGGGTCAATCTCTTGGCACAAAGTCTCATGTTTAAGGTTCCCGCGAGACACTCTGTGGCCAATTTCTTTCGTCTTGCGGGTCTTTGAAGTGCCTTCCGTGATCTAAAACGTGAAGATCACATCTTGTCGACCTACTGTTTCTCTCCACGATTTTTTTTTATAATAGAGAGATAATCTCATCTCCTATTCAATACTCTGAGAAAGTTAAGAAAAGCAATAAATTGACTATTTTATTTTTCGTCCTGCCAGTAGTGTAATAAGTTATGTAACTTGCCAACTAAATATAAAACTACTACACAGTAAATCTCAATATTAGACGGTCACATTAATATTAAATCTGCAAGTGAAAATATGTGCTGGAAGAACTCCAAACCTTGTGATTGCTCAATCTAATGGACATACTCCTTTTCATCGTATTACATTTAAAAAATGTTGCCATCTATTCCTGCTGAGTATATTGGAATGTAAGCAAGATCATTTTCGATTAGATTGAAATATGCAAAGAGAAATCTTAACCTTAAATAAACCATCCATTTTTTAAACTGACTTTTTCCAGTCTATTACAGAGTATTGCATAACACACTTATCCACCCACTCATACCAGGTAACTTTAAGCTTGTGATTAGCCTTACATGCCCATTTTAGGGAAGTCAACATGCATGCTTAGAGATGTGAGATGGCAATAAATACTTTTTTTTTTCTTTCTTATCTTCCTCATGAGACTAATATTCAGGGGTATTGTCTATATGGAATTTACACATTCTCCAGGTGTCTCATGTATAAAACTTTCCGTAAATATGTATACTCCAAAATACAGGTAAAAGCATCCACCAAAAATAATCTGATTTATAAAACCTGGCATTGGCACATTTCTATGCAATTTACCTTCGTAAGTCACACTCATTTTGTGAATGTGCATACCTGAACATACCTCAAGTCCTGCCTGGTTGCCACTCTGAAACAACCATAAATGGACTATGCAAATCAACCTCATACACATGCAATCACAACACTGCAGCTTTTCATTGGCTGGTAGAGCAGCCTCGCACCTGAAACATCCAGCCACTGCCAATTGCATTTGAGGAGTTCTATGGTGATCTCTGCACCTCATTGTAGCACCTCCTCCTCTGCACTCTGCAGTTGGGGAAAGATGTAAGGCGCCACCATCAGATTTATAAAACCTGGCGTATGCACATTTCTATGCAATATATTGTTTATTTAGCACAATCACCTGGTAAATGTGCATTCGTGAACACACCTTGAATGCTATCCTGAAACATCCATATAAGGAGCATGCTAGTCAACCTCATACATATGCATATGTCATGATACTGCTGAAATTCATTGGACGGTAGAGCAGCCTCCCTCCTGTCACATCAAGACCCCACCTCCTGCATTCAAGAGTATCAGGCTGTGCTCTACAAACGAGGGTACAAAATCATACATGGCATTATAGATAGATAGATAGATAGATAGATAGATAGATAGATAGATACTTTATTAATCCCAAGGGGAAGGGCCTCTCCTCTGTGCTATGGGAGTCCGGGAAAGGCATATGGTTCTAGCATCTGAAGGGAGAGCCAATATCATCTGTTACAATGAATACTACAGGTCATAAGAAACACTGAAGGTTCAGCCAGTCACCTGACCAACAAGCCAGTCCTCTGATCAATGCTATTTTACTTCAGCATAAATGAAAGAAATGACTGTAGGGCATGGTTTATACCCTACTGTTCTGGGATCGGCCTAATCACTCTTACATATACTTTCTCTAGCACTGCTGTCTTTTTTGAAATATGGAGACCAAAACTGTTTTATAGTACAGTAGCTCAAGTACAATCACCCTTAACTTGTATGCCACACATTGGCCCTAACATCTTATTAGCTTAATGGCTTTGGTACATTGTCTGGATATTCTCTCCCATGGGAGGCTCTAGAGAAGAGGTAAGATAGAGGACTGGTTTGGACAGGATACAGTCTCTAACTTCTCTTCCTGTTCCTACCCTAGAGTGGAGGATTAGCCAAAAGAAGACCAGTAACCTCACTCCCAGCTTGTTTTGGAAGTCCTACCTCTTATGGTTCCAAGCTTATAAAAGAACAGAGTGTGCTGGAAGTTGGCGTTCATTATCACACTCACATCCACCAGAACTAAATTAGCCTGCAAAAGCAACTACTGAGAGCCTAGTGCTGAAGTGTCTACTTCAAACTGTTTCTGTTTATTTTCTTTTTCTCACACTTTGCTATTAAACAGGGTCCTCTGGTAGATCCCAAGCCTTTATTTTGTACTGTCACATTTATCTTCACAATATAGATAATAAAACTCCTTGCTCCGTCTTACAAGGAGTTCTTTCAATTTTCAAACCCGTCATTTTGTTTTCAAATGTAACATTTCTGCTTGTTATGTGCAACATAAAAGTTTTTATTTAATGTTTTTACTTCTATTTAATTTCATTTGAAACAAACTTGCCTAAGTCTGAATTCTGCCCTGGCCCATCTTTAATGATCTGGACGATTCTAGGTTATCTGCCATTCCGCATAGATTGGTATCATTTAAAAACTAAATTGGCTTGCTATTTATATTAGATAACTGGTATTTATATTAGAAAGAATGGGTATGATCCCTGATGAACACCACTTTTAACACCACCTAATTCTGAAAGGGTTCTTTCCAGTGTTTTAGAGAAAATGGCACCTATCTACATATTGCTCTTTGATTTCCCACTTCTTTCAGTTTGATCACAAGCCTTTCATTATGACCTTATGGCTGTCTGAAAATCAAGATAGACAACATCATGTCCATCTCTCTGTTCATATGCTATTGTTGTTTCTTCATGGAATTTCACCATATTAGTGAAACACAACCTCCCTCATCTAAACCCATGTTGACCACACACTGATACACCTTATCTTGCTATGCGTTGATCGTTCACTTACTCAATTGTTTCCATTTATTTACATGAGATGCATGTTAAGATTCTTAGTTTATAGTTGGTTGGATTGGCCTGATCAAGTCAAGTCAGGTTTATTGTCATGTGTATTCAGTACAATGATTCTCTTATTTACATGTCTCCTCAGAACAGTTGACAAAAATTAAAAAAAACACCATAAATACAAAAATAAATAAAAATAGCTTTATTGATCACACTTGGTAGCAGCAGTATAGAAAGAAAAATGGAAAAAGGAGATGGTCATGGTAAAACTAGTGAAGGTCAAAAGCAGAAGAGTGAAAAATGAGTAACAGAGCCTAGAAATAGAAACAAAAATTGTAGTCAATATTCAGAATAAGAGAGAGATGGAACATCAAGAATTTACAAGCATAATGAACCAAAACACAAGCTGCAGATCATGGTCAAAATGACATACATAGTTCATTACAAGATTTCAAAATAAGATTCAAAGAAAATAATGCTAGCCTTTTGAGGTCGTATCCATTGTCACACACGTGCGTATGGGAGGCAGCTAAAGGGCCTGAAAGAGAGTAATTTCATGCCAGACCAGGGAGTGACGGTGTATGCTAACTCGTTCTCTCACTCCTCTGCAGACCTGTAATGGGAAATTCCACCTGGCCCCAATGATGTCACTTCTGGCTTCAAAGACGCAATTTATGGTCCCACCCCCCCAGAGATGATGGCACTTCCGGTTCCAGCCCCAGAGATGACTTCACTTCTTCCGCTCTGTTTTAAAACTGCCATCTTGGTGCCAGCAAATCAGTTCTATTCTGGACTCTGATCTATACACTTCAAATTGCTATTATTTACTCCTTTTGCAGTCAGGAAATAATACACGGGTGGCTTTTTGTTGATTTTGTGACACCATACACTTGGAAGAACTGAAGTGTTTGATGCCGACCTTTTGACACTGTGATGTCTCGTTTGGCACCATGGGAGAAAGGAATTTATTTTAACATAAAAAAGCACTTCAATTCCAAAAATTAATGAAACAATTACATTTCTTTTCCTCTAAAAAACAATATTCCTATAGCACATTTTCATGCAAAGTATGTAGCTAGTGTTTTGTAAGATGTAAAAGAGAAATTTACAAAGAAACAACTAAGATAAGGTAAGAAAATTAATAAATAAGTAAAAAGAAAAAAATAAATAGGTCTATACAATCTTATAAAACATAGATATGTAATTAATAGAAGGGTTTAGTCCTTATATACAATATTATAATGTGCCTCTTTGAATGTGGTGATAAGGTCAGATGGATGGAAGGACAAAAAAAAAAGAAACAAAATCTGCAGGGGATAAATGGGAATAGACCGTTCAGCTCCCACTTGTCCTGTCTCGGCAGGAAAACTAGTTTCTTGAATAAACC
This sequence comes from Polypterus senegalus, assembly GCF_016835505.1. Classification (NCBI taxonomy): domain Eukaryota; kingdom Metazoa; phylum Chordata; class Cladistia; order Polypteriformes; family Polypteridae; genus Polypterus; species Polypterus senegalus. Next base: position 35,852,887 of record NC_053160.1, on the reverse strand, counting down.
AGGAAATGCAGGTAAAGGGTAAAGCAAATGAAAATAAAAATAAAATGAAGTGACTGAACCCCAGGTGACAGGCACAGTCAGTAAACAGGCATTAAGTAGAAAACCAGGCAAGACACAAAAAATAATCACAAGAGCTGTCAAAAATGTAAGGAAGGTTTTATTCGCAGATCGGTTAAGATTCAGTGCAAAAAACATGACCTTTTATCCCGTCTGCTGATTAATTCAAGGTCACGACCCCTGGAGACCACGCCCCTAAAACATGGCACATGACCCTGACAACAGTACAGAACAGGAAAAGGGTATAAAACCTCAAATTTCACTCTAAATCATGACACCACTTGGCATTCTACCTAACATAAATGTTCTTAAATCATTCCTCATTCTTTCCAAGCATCATCTGAGAGGATTCAATGTAGTTGATCTTGTGGACAGCTGGAGTTACCTGTGCTAATTCCAGCATCAGATGTTTCTGCACAGGACTCTGATCAGGTGATGGTGGCACAAACTGATACCAGAGAAGAGCCGGAAAAGAAAGCAAGAGAAAAATAGAGATTAGTAAAGATTATTAATCCCTGAAGAATATGATAATTCTATGCCCAGATAGAAGGTTTGGGACAGCCATCCGTATAATGTGCAGAAAGCTATTTTAAAGGTTGTGAGTTGTTCATTCGACTGAGTCCAAATCAGAACTGTACTATATAGGCAAGATGGAGGCTTTAAAGGCCAGTAGGAAGTGATATCATCAGATGCAGGCCTGAAGTGGCTTCAACAAAGGCAGCGGAATCCTGTGGGATTTCCCGAAAATGGTCTGCAAGGGACTGAGAACGACAGTTAGTTCACCCTGCTGCCCCCTGGTCGGACATGGAATTTCCATTATTCAGGCCCTTTAGTTGACTCCTACTCGCACAAGTGTGACAATATATATAGTGAGCTGGGGGGCTGTTTGCGTGTGTTCACGTTAAAAAAGATGCTGAAAGACTACCTTCACATTGCTCCCTTGCTTGCTGGGCTTATTTGTGGCTGATCTATCGCACAATCTGCGCGGTGCTTCGCAGACTTAGAAAGTCAGTTTTTGATTGATTGTTTGCTTTTCTCTCTCTGTCTTTCCCTGCTCCTGATGCGCATTCCTTTGAAGAGGAAGATATCTTTGCATTCTTTTAATTGTGAGACGGAACTGTCATCTCTGTCTTGTCAAGGAGCACGTTTAAACTTATGAAAAAGGACACATGTTTGTTTGCAGTGTTTGAATAAAGTTCCTGTCTCTACAACCTCCTGTGTTTCTGTGCAAATCTGTGACCCAAGCGTGACAATATATACAGGGAAGCAATACATCATAGGAAAAGTCGTGATATTTCACAATCCCATTGTTAATGTACAGCAGCCAATGAGATATCCTCAGGTGTTTTTGATGAGTTCTGTTTGAGGGGCAGGAATTGTTACTGGACATTTTGCCCAGATTTTGGAGCTATGATATTATTTGTCAGGCAATAACATTCAGAAAATCCTATGCCTGCTGCGGGACATGAAATCAAAGTTTACATTTCATTTATAACTTTTCATTACATTTGAGCTTATCACTTAATACTTTCTTTTATTTCAATTTCACAGACAATGGAAAATTGGTAATGTGTTAAAAATGCAATAAACAGACTAGTAGATATTTGAACCTATGAAAAACAGGAAGACAAAAGACCTTAGGGATTGTAGCCATACTCATTATGTTTTTCCGCCAAGGACTATTTTATTACAAGTAAAACTGTAATAACAAGACATTTGGAAAAGAAATAAATAGCTTTTGCTACTGTTATTCTGCAAACAAATGTAAAACAGACCTACAATTGAAAATGTTGTGCAATGTATAGTTCATGTTAAGGGAAGACTTTTACCTAGTTAAGAGTTTTGGGGTGAATTTCACAATCTAGTATTTTCTTTTAGGAAGTTGTATCACCAAATTGCTCAAATCCACCATAAAAAGAGAGAAAGGTGCCTTATATATTAACAAACACAGTAAGTTGTTGACAAAAATCGAACACTTAGTTCTATAGGTGGGCCACACAGGAAAAGAAACACTTAAAGAACTCAACAGCCATTTTGTTGTCTGATTCAGATCCGTAGTTAGTGTGATCTCCCTTACTCTTTCAAATCTCTCACCTCCCACGCCCTCACATTGGTTGGCTTCTCTCTACCCTCCTTTCCTCCCTTTTATGACCACTTTTGTCCTGTTGTCCCTTGTGGGATTTGGACTGTTCACTAGAATACCTTTTGGGAGTTAATAAGGGTATCAGATTGTTGTGCTAGCGTAGATCTTTCCATAAAATAGAAAGAAACGTAAGAAAATGCAAGTGTCAGAGATGTGTTCTAGGTAAATGGGAAAGACAAAGTCGGACAGACAAGTGGTTCATTGCAATGGAGAACAAATACATGAGTCATAACAGAAAGGACAAAATGAAAGTCAGATTAGTCAAAAAAAGTTGTGAATCTGTGCTGAACCTTTTTACTTCTTTTTTATTCAATATGAAAATCCACTTTAGTTGGGACTCTCTTGTTGTAAAGCTCTTTAAATTGGGTGAAGGTTGAGGGATAAGTGTAATGGATTATGTTTGGAACAAGTTATTGAGGAGACCATTCAGTCCATAAAGCACGTTTTTTTAGCTAATAGCTAAGCGCTCTCAGTATCTCATCCAGGTGCTTCTTAAAGCTTGTCAGGGTTTCAGTTTCAACTATATGGCTTAGTAGTTTGTTTCAGGTTCCTACAACTCTTTGGGTAAAGAAGTACTTTTTAGCTTCAGCCTAAATGCACTTTCACTTAATTTCCACTGGCAGGTCTTTCGGCTCTAACATGTCCCAAATGGCTGTCATCCTGGGCCTTTCACACATAACCAGTGGTTGAAGTGAGCTGCTTGAATTTCAATGTTTGTGGGCTGGCACCATTTCTTAGCTAACCAGTGAGTATTGGCACATCGATGTTAATTTTCACAAATGAACCTGCTCTTAGATTGACCGTGAATGTTTTGTGATGATCTACTGTATATTTCACCATACCAGTACTTTTTCTTAGCATACCAGTGAGTACCGCCACCTCTTTGTGAATCTTCACAGGACTACCCCACCCAACTATCTGGTCGAACGTCACTGTATTGGCATATACAGAGTAATGCCAGTAATTTGATTCTCCTTCAAGCACTGCACATAATTTCAAGGGTTCATTAAGAATAGTGTGAAAAGCAAAAAAAGTACCTGTTGTAGGAAATTCTGTGGATAAAATCAACATGTGGATCTGAAGGGTCAATTAAGTGACTCCTATAAGCAACCAAATGAGCAGCAACCAAACAAATCTCATCAGATCTCATCAGAAATGAGTGTGACATGTTTCCTAATAATTATGTCTTTGTTTTAATAGTTTTAGTAAAATAGAAAGCGGGAAGAGTTCAAACAAAAATGAAGAGAAAAATTGACAAAGAAAAGTATAAGTTCTTGTATAAGACGTTTCAGCTTCAGTCTTAAACATCTTGTTATACTGTTCATGCTCTCATCAGGCAGGCTATGTTCCCATCAGACTAATTAACTTTCTGTTATTATCGATAGAGCTGAGAAAGTTCTATTACATGTTAGCTTAATGAGGGGTAAAAGATTATACGATTGTCTAAGGGACTAAACAAGTAGCTACATGACGTTAACATTCCACTCTACTTAAGCAAACACTTATGTGAGTCTTAGCATTAACATTAACTTGTGAAGATTGGTTCTTACAAACGTTAACTCAGAATGTGCTACTTATTGTACTTTGTGAGCTACAATCATGTTGTGTGGCGATTTTGTCAGGGAAAAATAAGAAAGTGGGTCTCCTGTGGGCACAGAAGCATGAATATTGGACTGTTGAGGAGTGGAAGAAAGATGTCTGGTTGGACGAGTCCAGGTTTCTTTTGCATCATTTGGATTGAAGGATCAGAATTTGGAGTTACAGCTCTCCTGTTTGGTGTCAACAGTGCAGGGTGGCAGTGGCAAAGTATTGACATGAGGAGCATTTTCCTGGAACACTTTAGGGTGCCAAATGGCCATTGAATGTTGTTTGAATGGGAAGGCGTATCTGAATATCCCCTCGTGGCTACAGTTTATCCACATACAGATTTTACTGAACCATGTCATATGGTATATATCGTCATTGAATAATTCTAAGAACATGACAGCGTGTTTTTATTGTTTCAGTGGCCAGTGCAGTCTTCAGATCTCAATTCATCGCCTCTCTAAGGGGTCAGTTGGATAGGACTGCTGGCAGTAAGACTCTGCAGCTGTCCAGTTTGCAGCATTTGGTTCTGCACAACATTCCTGAACAACTTATCCAGCACCTTTAGACAAACGCATGGTGTTCTGAAGGGCAATAAAGGTGCAGCACATTACTAGGTAGGTGTGATCCCCTGATCATCGCCAAACTCAATTCTCTGTTTTGGTTCTTTCACAGGGCTTTAAAGACACTTTTCAAAATAAAAATAGAAGCTAAGCTCATTCATAGACTGGGATCACACATCTCTCCAGGCCTTAATGACTATCTAACTTTTTAAATCTCTCCCTTCACCTTCTCTAATGGCAGCTTTTTCTCACTTAATCTCACCTTTTCTCCTTTCACCTTTCCTTGCTTTGTTGCCTCCTTCCCCTCCAATAAATGTCATCTGCTCTTTCCTTTTTTGTTATATACCCGATTAAGGCCATACAGCAGAAACAGTGTGTCTTTAACCTTCTTTCCTTTTCAGCATGGAAATAACCTTTAACCTTTCTTTCCTTTGCAGATGCACAGTGATATAGCTCTACACTAACTCTACTAGACAGGTGTACCTAATAAACTGGTAACTGGCAATAAACGCTGAATTATCCTATATCTGACATTTTGGCTTTTTTGCTTTGTTTCACACTTACTATTTCATTAGCTCAATTGCTTTCATTTAGCAAAACTATTTTTGTTTTGTTATGCAACAGATCACTAAGAAAGGCGATCAGTTGATCAATTGGGAAACCTTTTCGAGACACATTTTAAGAGTTAGCACATAGAAAATGTTTTGTCTCAATTTATGAATTTTGTTGTTCTAAATGGTGAACTTCACATATAGTGTATTATTTTCTTACAGATATGGAGTGTGATTTTTATAGAGTAAACTGCAAGTTGATGACAGAACATAAGTACATAATAACAAAGCATAAGAACACATTTTCCAATAATATGTAATGCCAAGTTTAGCTCAGTTTGGAAAGTGTCAAAATTACGAATCCAGGCCCTTTGGTGAAGCTGTAATAAATAAGCAGAAATCCTTTTTAATGGAAGAAATTTGAAAACCATGCCAGATTTTTCCCATTGTTGTTCAATCAAAATGTGCTGAGTTTGACTAAACATTTATTATCAACGTCTCAAGCAGTTTGGTCTTGCAAAAATCAAATTACAAGGCGAAAGTCCTTTGAGATTTAGCCATTATGCATTTGGAAGTGTTGCAACGACCCCAGAGGTATTGAAAAACAGCAAATATGTCTGATTATCCCTGAAAAACCACTCACAAGATCTTCTTGTCTATCATATTCTTTAAAACACGCACAGTGGGAGTCACAACAGAGCAATTTCTGCTTGGCCCAATTATCTGTTTTATCATTACATGCCTTAAAGTTGGCACATCACGTCGCAAATTGGCGTGAAGGAAAAGCCTGTATTCCTCTTGGTTGTGATCACATTACGCTCTGCTTGATATGATCTTGACAAGAAGGTTGACAATCTGCCGTCATGTGTTAGCACAAAGAAAACCATGATGATTGTAGAACAGATGCTGTTAAGAGCGGCAAAGATTTTTCTGACATTACTGAGACTGATATGAAAGGAAACACGCTTATCAGCTGGAACAAACAAGCAGCGCAACTCCAAGAGGACTCCTAAAATAAGGAGTGGGGGGTGTGATAGGCTGAATGGGCCTTTACTGTTTTCGTAAGCTCTGATGCCATTGAGAAGAGACGATAATCTTTGAGATAAAAGGTTATCATGCATTACAGAAACTACAGTCAAGAATTTATTTCAACCTTTCATTCCAAAAATGTGGCTGCCTGTGATAAGAAAATCATTTTGTTTTATTCTTTGCTTTCATATGCCTTTTCCTCTTTATACAAAGCTTTATATAGTCAGATGTCAAAAGGAAATAAAAATGTTTTTCTTGAGGTCCGGATTCAGATAAATTCTTTGCAATTTGAACTTTACCAATCCATTTGCTACATTTTTATAAGCAGTACATTGTCGATTTATATGAATAATTATTCTCTGTTGTTCATGATACCTGTTAGGTGCCTGCTGATTTTTTCAGATGCCTTTGCTAGAAGCTTTTCTGTCTGGTGTCTGGATGGTGTGTAATGTGAGCTGTAGCAGGGCTCCTTTAACATAAGGAAACATGGCAGGACTGTATGTTAGTGGACTTACACAGGGCACTGCACTGACATGGAATGACACCAGGCAGCTGAGAAGGAGGACCACTTACCAGAAAATGGAATGAGCTTTGTGTGACTATGGGTTAATTTGACTACACTGCAGCAAAAATATACAAGGACCAAAGGAAAAGGCTGTTCAAATAACCAGACCATACAACCGCATTTCTCTCTAGATGAGAGATTATGCCCTTCTTTTAAAACCAAGTTGCTAGCTGAGGAGCAGCTCACCAACATTGTTAGCAGCATGAGTCTTAACTTATGTCTATAACTAAAAAAGCACCCAGTCACAAAGTTAAAGATTAAAAAAACCATATATGAAAGTACTTAACTATTCAGCATTTACACAGATAAAAACATATATCTAAATTACCAAACAAAGACATGCAATTAATTGTAGAAACAGAAACATACAGTTGGTGCTAACAATTGAGAAAGATTAAAAAAAAACACTGTTAACATCATTATTAGCCTAAGTAATGCATTCTTTGGAATAAGCAAAGCTCATTTTTTATATTTAATCAAACTAAACTTCTGCTACTAGTAGTTTCATTCAGCTACTGTAATTTGTGCCCGCATTCATTGGCGTACTTGTCAACTGTTCAAATGCCATTGCTGTTACAGATTCTAAGTTTGCACAAAGGAACAAAGTCACAGTCAGCCACACTACTGATGAGGATTGCTTCAGACAGAAGCTGTAGAAATTGGGAGAATCATCCAGCAGCAGCCAGAGGACCTGAGAACAGAAGGACTTCCATGACACAGATTACAATGGCTACTGTGGCACACAACTAAGGAGTATCTCGCAATCATCTCACCTTATAACAAAGGTGCTAGGGTCTCATGTATAAATGGTGAGTATTCACAAAAATGTTGCGTACGCCCGTTTCCACACTCACATTGTGATGTATAAAAACTAAACTTGGCATAAAGCCACACACATTTTCACACCAGGTCAATCCCTTGTGTACTCAAGTTCTCCACTTGGTTTTGCAAACTGGCGGCACCCAATGTCAAAGGAGTGCTACTGTTCCCGTATGGTTTTCCTTTATTTTTTAGATTCACATCCCTGACGCTGCTTTATCAAATACACTGAAATTAACCGCATATCATTTATTAGTTTAAGGTATTTGATTGTAATCAACCCATAACCATATAATGGTTCACAGAATGGCCAAATTATTCCAAATACTATAGCTGCTTTAGCGTTGTTACTATCTGTTTTATCTTGGTAGAGTAATATATATTGCTCTACTTTCCCCTATTGTATTATTAATATGTAGCCTTAAAATGCCTAATCTCACAGACTTACCACTGTTTATAAGGTACTAGCAAAATACCCGCGCTTCGCAGCGGAGAAGTACTGTGTTAAGTAATGAAAAAGAAAAGGAAACATTTTAATAATAACGTAACATGATTGACAATGTGATTGCTTTGTCATTGTCATGAGTGTTGCTGGCATATATATATATATATATATATAGCAAAATACCCGCGCTTTGCAGCTGAGAAGTAGTGTGTTAAAGAAGTAATGAAAAAGAAAAGGAAACATTTTGAAAATAACGTAACATAATTGTCAATGTAATTGTTTTGTCATTGCTGTGAGTGATGAGTGTTGTTGTCATATATATATATATATATACAGTATATATACACACACACACACACATATAAACATATATATATATATATACATATCCACACATATATACACATATATATATATACACACACACACACATATATACATACACACATATATATAAAAATATATATACATACATATCTACATATATACATATACACACACACACAAACACACATATATATATATATATATATATATACATATATATATATACACATATATACAGTCTTTGGGGTGCGAGCAACTGTTGCTGGGGGTGCCAGAATCCATGAAGGAAGAAAAATGAAAAACATTATTTGTACAAAATCTTAATTTATTTATCCATTCCTAAATAATTAAATGGGCAGGCTATTTCGTATCAGTGCAATACGCTGCTTGTTAAAACGGATAACTCCCGCTCTTACGTGCAAGTCTGCGTGGATATTATGAACTATCGTTTCTGTTCAAGTTCTATTTAAATTTTAAATAGAAGGAATTTTTATTTAGTCAACAGAATATTATTCCGGAATAAATCAACTCAAACCTTAAATAACATAATATTTTTCTCTCCATAAAAATATATCCTGTCTAAATATCAGAGCTGGACGCCTAGCATCTTTTTTTGGCAACAAGTTCGTTTCTGTATGGTGTGAGGTTCTGTGTTGTGGAGATTCTCAGGATGGAGTGCAGGTGCTCATCAGTGAGGCGACTCCTGTGTGCTGTTTTGTTAGTCTTCATGACTGAGAAGAGCTTCTCACACAGATATGTGCTACCAAACATACACAAGGTTAAAGCTGCATGTAGATGGAGCTGGAGCATTTGTGCGGGAATGGAATGAATAAACTGTGCGGGCCCTGCAATATCGTACTTTGCCTTCAGTGTGCCATTACACTGCAGCTCAATCACCTCCATCTGAATCTGCACAGGTGCAGTTTCCACAATGAAGGCAAATGGGTTGCGAAACAACTGAAAATTCTTTTTTTGTTCTTCAAAGTCACCAAAGCACCGTGCGAACTCAGTGCGCAGTGTGCTCAGTTTATCAGAAAAATGCGTATTTGGGAACACCGTTGTGCCGACTTGGTTCAACATTACTTGTCAACAGGGAAAGTGGAGCAAGTTGCACTGGTGCATTTGTGTCTCCCATAAAAGTAGCTTCACTTGAAATCACTTTGTGATTTTACACAGGTAAAAACGTCTGCTGAAGTGTCAGATTCTTCTTTAACTCTTCTGCTTTCTGTATCTTGTGCATTGCATTCAGGTCTTTCAGGTTATCTTGATGTTTTGTCTCATAGTGCCATCTTAGATTAAATTCTGTAATTACAGCCACATTAGCTCCACAAATGAGACACACGGGTTTACTGGCAATGTCAGTAAACATATACTCAGCCTCCCATTGGTTTTTAAAGGCTCTTTGTTCAGAATCACCTTTTCTCTTCGGAATCGTGTGGGCTAGCTTCGCAATAACTTGCAGCATCATAAGCTAGACTTGATTAACGTGGTAAGTGTTCGGCAAGGCAGCTGAAGCGCTGCATTATGGGATCTGTAGTTTATTGTGTTACCAGCGCTTCATCTCCTTGGGCCATTAATAACAATAATACAGTATATAAAATGATCTCGTGGGCCAGATTTAATTACACGGCGGGCCAGATGTGGCCCGTGGACCTTGAGTTTGACACATATGGACTAAATAGAACTTGAAAAGATATATTTTTTCAAATGTGATCGCGCAATTCAGATCGAGTTGACGCGCACTACAGTACATCGAGCCCGCGTGCTATTGTGGTTTTGCCTGTGTGCCTCAATAAGTTACCCTCCCCTCGCTCTTACTTTTTTACCGTTCATCTAATGAATACACTGAGTATGGCTTTACCAAAACAATCATTGATCGCGAATAAAGTATCCATTATTCTTAAAGCTTCAATTGGTGATCTGTCTTTCTGCGTTAACCGCATATTTTTCATACGTCTCAAACCAAGGGGATGCGAAGTTAAAATGAATAAAAATGCATGCGTACATACTCAGTGCATCCCCTCTCGGGAATCGAACCTCGGCGCTAGAGGCGAAGCCTCTACTATTGCGCCACGGTGTGTGGTTTGTCTATTTGAGCGTAGCAGTGTAATTCGGTTTTTGTTCAGCACTCTTTGGAACTGTTGCTTTTTGTCTGCGCACTGCGTCAGTTCACGTGAGCCAATGAATATGGTTTTATATGTCACTCGCTCGCTTCTAATTGTTTTGCTGCCTTCTTAATTATATAATGCATGTTTTCTTAAGCGCTATTTGGAGCTCTTCCTGGTTTTCTACGTACTGCGTAATTACGTGGGAGGCGTGATGATGTCACACGAAACTCCGCCCCCCACGGCTTTCGAGCTCAACTCCATTACAGTAAATGGAGAAAAATAGCTTCTAGTTATGACCATTATGCGTAGAATTTCGAAATGAAACCTGCTTAACTTTTGTAAGGAAGCTGTAAGGAATGAGCCTGCCAAATTTCAGCCTTCTACCTACATGGCAAGTTAGTGGAGAATTAGTGATGAGTCAGTGAGTCAGTCAGTCAGTGAGGGCTTTGCCTTTTATTAGTATAGATTATTATATATAACTTATCCTCACCTTCTCTTCAATATCTATAACCTTAGGCAATTAGATGTAGTAAAAAGACAAGCAGGAGTTAAGTTACACATAAAATAATGTATTACTGATAATATTCATAAATAATAACAAAATGCAAATACATTTGAATATTGGCAACCATACAACCTGATTAAATGGTGATGTGTAACTCAGGTGGCACACAGACTTGTAGTTACTTAAAATGTCTCTAGTTAAGGCATAATTGGTGCTCAGCTTTCAGCCACATGTGTGTTCAACATGTCTGCTGAGCTGTGCTCTTCATTGTGTTGTCTTCATCAGTTCATGGTGTGATGGTCTTCATCAGTTGTTAGCAAGAGATGCTTCTTGTTCAGATGTTAGTAAGAGAGATGCTCTTTCATCATATGTTGGTTAGTGAGAGAATGTGGTTGAGCAAGCAAATTTATGGGTTTTCTGTCCAACCCCTACAGCCAATAGTACATAATGGTACTTAAAGGCCTCTAAGACAAGCCAATTCCAAACAGCCATACCTCAGACCAATGGGGGAAATAGAACATCTTAACACCTACCACCCCCCCAAGACCATATGTTAAGCTAACCTGGCTTCCTTGCGGGTGTTGAAAGACTGGTTTAAGTCACATCCCCCAAATCCTGTCGTAAAATTAGTCGTAAATGGGGGGGCAAACACGAATGCCTCTCACCAAAGTAACACTAAATTACATTGCTTTGCCTAAATTACAAATAAAGACATACAAAACATTTATCAAGTTATATGTAAAATCTCATATCACAACACTATCAATGCACCATTGAGTATTTCAACCCACTATTGTATCTGAGTGTGGAATCACAGCTGTACAGCAGCTGATCAGAAAGCTCTACTGCAGATTGTGTTGAGAGCGGGGAGAAATATTGGGCTAGAGCTTCTAGCACATGCTGCCTCAGCCATGGGCACAGTCTATTTGAACTTCTCCCATTCGGCAAATGCTTCAGAGCCTTTCCTGTACAGACCTCATGATTCAGAAACTGTTTTACCCCAAGAACTATTAACGCACTCAATCAGTCCATCAAGTGCTCCCAGTAGAACTGTTTGTACTTATAAGTACAAATGTCTTACTGTAAACTTGCACTACAGTTGTAATATTGCACAACCTGAGGCACTTATGCTTTCAGATTGTATATTTTCACTGTTTTTTACCCTATTATTATTATTGTTGTTGTTATTTTACCATTTTATAGGAAAATAAGTTTATGGAGATTTGCATATTGAATCTCAAAGTACTATACAATAACAATAAAGGAATTCAATTCAATTGAAAGCATGTATTTAAAGATGATGACGACTATCTTCTAAGTCAAGTTAGATTTCCAGGTGCTATCTTCGTGGAGCTCTTGATATCGTTTTAAAGATGAAATACATTAAAGTATATATATTACATTATACAGATACATTTTAAACTTCATTTAAATAATGTATGTTGTTATTGATTAAATATGTGAAGACTTGGTGGCGCTGCATCAGTGATGAGCTGGTGCCTCGTTCAGGGATTGTTCCTGCCTCGTGCTGTATGCTAGAAATTAAAACATGTATAAAATATTATTCATGGACTCCTCATGTTCCGTAACAATGACCTGTAAATGAAATCGACTTGAAGGATGCAGAAGCACTGGCTGCCATAAGTGCTTCAAATGAGCTGGTGCTCACTGGGACTGGCAAGTAATGAATGTGTACTGGTGCATACTGGTACTTCTCATCATGCTTGTCCCAGTACCAAACCATATTTAAAAATAATGCCCTTACACTGTGTTTGCACTTCCTGGAGGTACCAAGTTCTTTGAATTAGTTTCTGTAAATTGGCACACCTTCTGGCCTCCAAGGATCACTGAAGACATTGTAATAGTTTGAGATATGTCAGTGATTTCTAAATATTTACTTATCACTTATGATTTTTATTGGTCTTTTTTATGATTTATTTTCCATTCCTTTCTATGTATGATTGGCAATAAAGCTTCAAAGCACCTCATGCCTTTCTTTTGAACTGCGTCCTATAAGTTGGGTGAAACACTTTGCTGGCCTAGAAGGGTAAATGTATAGAACAGAGCAGGAGAAGAGCTTACAGAAGACTATCCAATTAGAAATGGGCAGAAATTGGTGCAAACAAGTTAACGTGTGCTGAAACCATTTGATTGAAACTTATTTAGAACACGTGGTTTCCAGTGCTTATATGACTTTCATTGTGATTCTCGGTGGCTCCTCATAGAATAAATAATTTGTAATGCAATGGAAAATGCAATAGATAATATAATTAGATGTAAATATGTATATGACAAAAGTGTTCTTTTCTTCAAAGAATGCATCAGATTTAATGTTTCCATACGTATCCACAAACCACATCTGCTTCTCAATTCCAAGCCATAACTGGCAGTAGCCACAGGAAGACTAAGTAGTAGTTTTGGTCTCTGGGTGACACCTAATCACCCTCCAGGACTGACTGACTAGCATGTGTGTGGCAGTGAAGTCATTTCCCAAAACGTTTTCTGCTTATGATTTAGTGGATGTTAAAACACCACTTCCATAGTTGCTTCAGACAGTCACTATCATCATCAATGACTTACATCTGTTTAGCAACATTTCCATTAATAATCAAATAAAACTTGCAATATTTGATTTGTAATCAAGACAAAAATGACATTTCTTCATTAACAGACAAATTACAAACAAAGGACTAAGAACATGAAAACAAGTTGGGCAGCCATGCAATTTCAGATTAAATGAAATATTAATGTACATTATATATCCAAAAGTATGTTGACACCTCTACAACTATGTGATTTCAGGTGTTTCAATAGTATCTGTTGTTAACATGTCTATAAAAGCAAGGACAAAGCCATGCAGTCGCCATTGGCATACTTTGGCAGTAGAATGTGTTGTACTAAATAGCTCAGTGACCTTAAATGTGGCAGGAAGCAACCTGTAGCACAAATCAGAACATGAAGTTTCTGCACTGCTAGATCTGCCCTGGTCAACTGAAAATGCTACTTTTATGAAGTGGAAGCATCTAGGAGCAACAGCAGTTCAGCCACTACGTGGTATACTATGCAAGCTTATAGAGTAGGGCCAGCAAATAGTGCGTAAAAGTGTGTAAAAATCACCCATCTTCTGTTGCATTACCCAGAACAGTACTGCTTCTGGAAGCAACCTCAGCAAAAGAAAGTGTTAAGATCACTATGTGCAGTGCCAAATGTAGGCTGAAGTGGTGTAGAGCATGCCACCATTGGACCCTGGAGCAGCAGGAGTGTGGAAAGATAAATCACGCTTCACTATCTCGTACCCTGATGGAACGATGGAAGCTGGGTTTTGGAGATGCCAGGAGAACACTACTTTCTAGACTGCATAGTACCAACTATAAAGTGTGGTGGAGGAGGGATAAAGATCTGTAGCTGTTTTTCAGAGTTTCGGCTAGGCCCCTTGGTTCCCGTGAAGGGTCCTCTTAAGGCTATAGCATGCACAGACATTTAACAAAGTTTGGGGAATAGCCTATTTTGTTCCAGCATGACCATGCCTCTGTGCACAAAGCTAGGTCAATAATGAAATTGAGGAGCTCGAGTGATCTGCACATATCCCTGAACTCAACTCTATCAAGCATCTTCAGGATTAATTGGACCAATGATTACAAGTAAGGTCTTCTCCTCCAACCTCACAAATGTTGTTTTGTCTGAATGGACACATTTTTGCACAAACACTTTCCAAAATCTTGTGGAAATCCTTCCTAGGATAGTGGAGGCTGTTATAGCCCCAAGGTGGGGGGCGCGTCCAACTCCAAATTAAAAACTATGATTTTGAAACGGAACGTCCAATCATCTCATATAGGTGTGATGGTCAGATGTCTACAAATGTTTAAAGTAAATTCAGTAAAAATGCATGTATTTTACAAAAACAATTCAAATAAATAAACAAATGCAGACTTTTTTTAAAACAAAGATTTAGTTTATTAATGTTTCTGAACAAAAATACATCTAATAAGATAAATGATTCATGACAAATAAAAAAATGTGGATAGTGTAATAGGAATATTTTTAAAACATAAAAGAATGATGTTTCTATTTAATTTTATCGAGTTCCAGATGTTTTTACTGTCAAGTAGAAACAAGCAGAAAGACATATGGAAAATGTAGGCCAAACACCACTTCAATAGTCACAGTAACTACTCATGAAGTCATGCTTCTTTCTAATATATTGGCTTATAAGAATTCTGTAGATGGAGCACATGTGCTTCAGCATTAAGTCCAACTAAATGGTGCATTTGTTTCTTTTGGCGGCCCAGTTTCTAGAAATAGCTTATGCAAGATGAAGGTGAAATGAAGGGTCTGCTGCTTGGCTTACCCACCATGATAGAATGAGGAGATGAACAAAATGAGAGATCTTAAGATCAGAACCACCACTTCTCTGGACTGAGAAAGGTTGGTCAAAATATTTTGGGTATGTAGCTAAGAGGCATCGCCTGGACACCCTGCAGAGATTATACCTCGCATGGAGGCATCTGGGAATGCTAGGAGAAGCTGAAAAATGTTGCTGAGAATAGGATGGCCTGCTCTGTCTAGTGACCGTCATGTGGACTGAAAGGAAGATGAAAATGATTTATTACTTTCTTTATCCCTAGCACTTTGCCCAGAGGGGACTGGGCGGTCTCATGGTCTGGAATCCCTACAGATTTTATTTTTTCTCCAGCCGTCTGGAGTTTTTTTGTTTTTTCTGTCCCCCCTGGCCATTGAACCTTACTCTTATTCGATGTTAATTAATGTTGATTTATTTTATTTTATAAATTGTGTCTTTCATTTTTCTATTCTTTAATATGTAAAGCACTTTGAGCTACTGTTTGTATGAAAATGTGCTATATAAATAAATGTTGTTGTTGTTGTTGTTGTTCTTCATAATGATTTGGGGGTTCCGAAAGAGCCTGAATTTACGTTCAGTTACTACTTTTGTTAGGACACATTTATTTTTTAAGATCATTTTTATAACATTACTGACACCATTTGTTTATATTTAATTTATCAATGTTATCTTTTCTTGAGTGATATCATATCTTTATCATTTTGTGTGTTTGTTATTTATGGTTTTGGAGATCGTTGGATGGCAAGTGTATTAGGATACATTTTGATTTTCAGAGTTCTTATATATTTTTTGAGTCACTGCGTTTGATTCTGACATTAATTTGTGTCGATTCTCCTTTGTTTTGATGGTTTAATATTTTTGGACCATTTTGTCCACCATCTTTGTTTTCCCACTTGTCACCATTTTGGAGCTCTCGTCTTTAAGACAAAGGCATATGGTATTAGGGACGTATTCTTTGAAGTCATGGAATGACATGAAGGGTTAAAAAGTCCTGATGGTAATCATTTCCTTATCCCAGGAGAGAATTTAAAACCCTTTTCTAATCTAGTTCTTTCAGACTCTTTTGCTAATTAAATTTTGGTTAACATCTTCTTTGATCTTGTTTTTTGACCACAAATTTAGCCTCTCATTTTGGATTTAATGCACATATTTTTTTGATATCCTGGTATTGACCCTTTTCTTTTGTCCTTCATTTATTCTCCTGGCTCACTCTCAAACCCAGGCTGTTTGCAGACATGACAGTGAGGTGCACTTATGTACTACAGTACGTGACATGCAATGTCATGATGGTCACATTAGAAGAGAAGGCTGCATGGTATTAAATGTATCCCAGCTTGTTGGAAAATAAAGGAAAGTTCATTTGTCTTTTAAGGATCCTTCTACCTAGTCATTTCTGATATTGATTATATTTTCTGGACTACAAATTTAGTGAATTTATTTAAGGATTAAGGATCAATCTTTTGCTTCCTTTTTTTCAAGAATCTATGTCATAGCTTCCCTGGAGTCTTTTCATATCATTTTTGAAATGTTTAGCAACATATTTCTCATTATTTATATATTTCACTTGATTTGTGTGGTGATTTTATATTGTTTATGGTCACCATGCACGATTCTAGTCATGTGATGCGGATGTCATGTGACAGTGTGCGTCTTTTTTCTCTCCCTATAAAATATGGTGGCTCACAGCTTCTACTATCCTAGTGTTGGATCTTTCCTATATAAAAAACAACTTTGCCATAGTGTGAGTTGGAGAAAAAAAAACAAATTAGTTTTAGGATATTGGGCCTTTGGTCTTCTTTGTTTTGACTTTGTGCTTGCCATGTGCTTCTGTTTGGGTTACTTGACTTTCTTGGTTGTCTCTATAGTACTAGGGTGTTGTACTGTGTTAGCAATTATGAATGTATTGAGAAGTCAAGCAAAATGACACCTTTTATTGGCTAACTAAAAAGACTATAATATGCAAGCTTTAGAGGCAACTTAAGCCTCTTCTTCAGGCAAGATATAAGATGTTGGTGGTTTCTAGCATTAGACTGCTTCATCTACCCCTTGACTAAATTTTTACTTGTGTCACAATGCTTTTTTTCAGTTTCCTGATATAACTCTTAATTTCTCTTTTACTGTTTCGGCATGTGGTGTCTCTTGCAAATCATTGCACTTTTAACAAAGCTTGTACTAGGAAAGCATTTTACCTAATGTGGTTTGAAATATTCTCATACAGTATATCAAGTTAAGGTCATCAATACCCTGTCACACACGTGCACTGAGACAGTCAACAAGCCCTGAGGTGAGTAAATTATCATTGGATGGGGGGTTGTTATATGGTAATAATGCCTCTCCCTCTGAACTTGTAGAACAAAAGAAGATAAATAAACCAATACCATCATCAACAAACCACTTCCTGGAAAACAACACCACAACAAATCCCACTTCCGATCCATCCATGATGACGTCACTTCCGCCCAGCCCGAATGATATCACTTCCGATCTCGTAATGATGACACCACCTCCCGTCCAGAATGGATGAATAGTAACTTTCTCAAGTTAAATAAAGAGAAAACTGAAATCTTAGTGATTAGCAATAATGGATACAATGAGGCTATTAGAAATAAACTGGATACATTAGGATTAAAAGTCAAGACGGAGGTAAAAAGTTTAGGGGTGATTGTTGACTGTAATCTGAATTTTAAATCGCATATTAATCAGATCATTAGGACAGCATTTTTTTACTTAAGAAACATAGCTAAAGTTAGACCTCTTATATCACTGAAAGATGCTGAGAAATTAGTTCTCGCGTTTGTTTTCAGTCGACTAGATTACTGTAACGCACTCCTCTCAGGACTACCCAAAAAAGACATAAATCGTTTGCAACGAGTGCAGAATGCAGCTGCTAGAATCCTAACTAGAAAAAGAAAATCTGAACACATCTTTCCAGTTTTAATGTCACTACACTGGTTACCTGTGTCATTCAGGATTGACTTTAAAATTCTGCCTATGGTTTATAAAGCCTTAAATAATCTCGCCCCATCTTATATATCGGAATGTCTGACACCTTATATTCCAAATTGTAACCTTAGATCTTCAAATGAGTGTCTCCTTAGAATTCCAAGAACAAAACTTAAAAGAAGTGGTGAGGCGGCCTTCTGCTGCTATGCACCTAAAATCTGGAATAGCCTGCCAATAGGAATTCGCCAGGCTGATACAGTAGAGCAGTTTAAAACACTGCTGAAAACACATTACTTTAACATGGCCTTTTTATAACTTCAATTTAACTTAATTTAACTTAATCCTGATACTCTATATGTTCAATTTCCTCATAATAACTATTCATGGTGGCTCTAAAATCGGTACTGACCCCTACTCTCTTTTCTGTTTCTTTTTCCGGTTCCTTTGTGGTGGCGGCCTGTGCCACCTCTACCTACTCAAAGCTTCATGATGCTCCAACAATGATGGATGGATTAAAAGGCAGAAGTCTACATGACCATCATCATCATCAGGCCCTTCCATGAGAACCCTAAATCCAAAGAGGACTGTTTCGTTTATGTTAGGTAGAATGCCCAGAGGGGACTGGGCGGTCTCATGGTCTGGAATCCCTACAGATTTTATTTTTTCTCCAGCCATCTGGAGTTTTTTTGTTTTTTCTGTCACCCCGGCCATTGAACCTTACTCTTATTCGATGTTAATTAATGTTGATTTATTTTGTTTTCTTATTGTGTCTTTTATTTTTCTATTCTTTATTATGTAAAGCACTTTGAGCTACTGTTTGTATGAAAATGTGCTATATAAATAAATAAATAAATGTTGTTATCCAACCTGAATGACGTCACTTCCGGTCACACTGATGACGCCACTTCCGTCCAGCCCGAATGATGTCACTTCCGGTCACACTGATGACGTCACTTCCTGCCACATCACCTCCGGAGGCCATTTTACCTACTGTATAAAAGCCCAGCCATACTGTACTTGTCTGTCGAATGTTTTGATCTTTATTTAACTCAATTTGGACCAACAAATCACTGTAAAACAATATAAGGGGCTAATCCCCAAATCTTTATGTTCGTTTGTGATCTTAATATCATCACAACCCAGACAGTTGAAGCCCCAGGCAAGGCACATAGTCTTTATTTCACCTTGTGTATAATCTGTAGAAATGGTCTACTTAGACAAAGAAGTATAGACAATAATTTGCATTTAGATAGAGCATCTGCTCCGTATTTATCTTGTACTTTGTCAAATGGTGAGACTTTTAATTAGGAGAACCAGAAAATCAGTTCTAGCCAAAGATGTAAGCAGAGATCATAACAAAGGTCAAAGTGAATTTTCAACAAGCCAAAAAATCAAAACCCAATAACTGTGGTAAAAAAAAAAGTTGCCTGAGAGAATGAAAAGAAAAATTACCCTAGTCTTTTAGGAAGTTATCCGTAAACTCGGACAGAAAATGGCCACCAGTGTTGAACTGTCAGTAACTGATGACAGGTCACAACTTCTGGGGCCACATCCCTGCAACCAGGAAGCTGTCTTGATGATGAACTCACAAAATAACATGACAAAAAGAACACCTAGTACACCCTGCCAAAGGACTGTCTAATATATTCTGAATCAATATTCCTCAGAATGTGGAGAAAAAATGTATTTGAAGAATACAAAATCTTCAAACTCTGCCGTGTTGTAACAAATGCTACTGTTGCTTTATTTGTGCAGTTTAATTGTTAACTAGTGGCACCAGCATTTGTTTTTTTGTTGTGTCGGACAGGACCTGCGACATCATCGAGGTGACAGGATATAAGGCTGTCTCCAATGACCTTACCTTATCTGAGTTTGCGAATATTAGTACTGAGTGGCCAGTGTTGACAAAAAAGATGAAAGTTAAAGCCAAAAACAAGTCATAATCAAATTATCAGTCTTGCCAGTAGAGCCAACTTGAATCAGAAAGTAAAAAAAAGGATGATAAAATGACACACGATCATCAGCAACTTATACCATCACGTATTGTGGCATCAGAAGCATATTGAATGTGATTATATGACCAAACTCAAGAAGGTGTTGTGTAACACATGCCACATGGGCTGGACAGGCATCCCGGCTAGGAAAGGGAGTGGACCTGGAAGGAAGGACCGGAAAAGGTGGACGGAGAGCCCATTAAAAATGGGAGGTTTTTTATTCCCCCAACACGCTAGATGGCAGCAGCCCTGGAGGTTGGTGCACAGTAGGGAACCAACAGGGCATGCTGGGATATGTAGTCCGGCATAGAAGCCCTACTGGGATCATTGGGTGCCACGAGAGGACACTGTAGGGAGACAAGCACCCAGTTATGGACCCAGAAGTGCTTTCATTGGGCAGTCACCCTGGTACTGGACGTACTCCCGAGTCTGTAATAAAAGGGACTGCGCTCCCTTAATCAGGCGGGTCGGAGCTGGGAGGTAGTGGAGCAACGCTTGTGTGGAGGAGAGTAGTGCAGTAGGATGGAGATATTGTGAAAGGAACACTTGTATTTTGCTTGTGCTTGTATTTAAAATAAAACCTTCGATTGTTTGAACCCGGGACTGTATAAGTGCGTTCGTGTTGTGGTTTTGGGCTCGCTGACGCCCTGGGGTTCATCACAAAATAAAATGCAATAGTAATTAAAATCAACTTTTACATTTTCAAACCAATCATGGAAAAAGGAAAATAAAGCATACACTTATAGAAACCTTCAAATGAGCACAAATACCTGTGTAACAAACGCTAATTATGACACTGCCTTATTGTGCCTTAACAGCTAGAGCACAAGCCCAGTGTTTTGCCTTTCTTTTGCCTTTTTGAGGTATCCATACTTGTGGAAGGATCAGTCAATTAACCAAAGCTGCAAATTAAAAGTTAGTGCCCTCTTCAAAATCATTGCACCACCATGCCAACCTGTCATGTAAAGTGACAACACACCGAGCAGAAGCTGTGTAAGTGTCTTGCACAATACATAACGTGCACTGGCAAATCTGCAGCAAGCAGCACACTTTAAACTGAAACTGATGTGATGTAGAAGCAGGATGAGAATTATTTACTTATGACAAGAGTGACTCTGTGTCAACCACAGAACATGATATACAAGGCCCAAAGGGAATATTTATTTTCTTCAGCATGTGGCTCGCTGCACTCTTTCATGGACACACACGCGAGGAATACATTGTAGCATAATAACATGCAGCTGAGGGTGAGATCTTGGCTGTTCTGTGCAGGCCTGGCTATGCAGAAGATTCCTTTCTCTATCCTTGGCGGGTATTTTTCCTATGTGCCCCTGTGTACCAGAACTCCTAGAATGCTGAAATGTAGCTGTTGCCTCTTCTAGTATTGCCAGGGAGTCACCACCGTACCATATAATTATAGTGTAGACTCACCAGGATAATGATTGGGGTCTTTCCACTTACAGTGGTTTAGCATTAGTGTTACTGCCTCAGAGCTCACAACTTCACGGCCCCATCTCTGTCTGTCTGTGTTGGATTTTCTCCCACATCCCAATGTAATGTGCGTTAGGTTAGGAGAATGCATAGCTAAGTTTGGAGATTGCATGTGGGTAAACAAGCCCTACAACGAGCAGGGCCACCCCTAGAATGGTGCCGGAGCTGAGGTACCTCAACCAGTGCGCAGCCCCCCTGTTATGCTCATACATTTAAAATAAATAAGAGCTTCAAGGAGTCTTTTTCATATAGACTTCAACTTCTGCATTAAAAATAATGGGAACTTGTCACGTTTTACTGGATATATTATTTATCAGGAAGAGCAGCTTTATTTGCTAATGAAAAATATTAGGAAGTGAAATGCTGTTAGTGCATTATGAGTCATTAACATATCCGTGTCATTTACAGTAACTATAAAAAGTATTCACTCCCCATTGGAAGTTTTCACACTTTATTGTTATACAACATTGAATTATAGTGGATTTAATTTGGAATTTATGACACGGATCAACAGTAAAAGACTCTTTAATGTCAAAGTGAAAACAGATCTCTGCAGAATGATCAAAATTAATTCCTAAGCTTCTTCCTGTACAATTTTAAAATCACTCAGTGCCTCTTTAGTAGTTCCTGTAACTGCTTGGAAAATGTTCGCTCTTTCGTCATCTGTAGCTTTTTTCTTCTCCCCTACTGTTTCTAATACACTTCACCACCTCCTTGACCATTCTTTTACTGCTAAATGAATTGGATGATCTTCCTAAATTACGAGTGTGGCCATTTATTTTATGCTCACTCCCATCTCTCTGATTTAGTCAGGTTTCTGTTACAGATATTACATCATAATTATGTGCAGCTACATATAACTTCAGCTTCATATAACGTTTAATCTGCTAGCATCAAGGAAAGCAAGTTCTATTGCATTACTCAATTTATTTTGGCTTTTCACTGTAGCTTTTAATACTGTTATACCTTGTTGAAAAAGAAAGAGATGAAATCAAAAATGAAAAACACGCCAAGGTCTAAACCATGAGATTAAGAATCAAGACATCAAACTAAATTACTAAACTTGAATTGTAGTCAGAAGGCACAAGCAGTAAATTCGGGAAACCAATAGAAGCAAGAACAATATTGCAAGAGATTCTTAACCTTTTATTCACAACTTTGGATGAAGTGACTAATGAGCTTCCAGGTTATGAAGAGTCATGTATGTGATGTCACAGGTCACGAGCTCTGGGGACAGACACAGAAACAAACAATATCTCCCTGATGGCAGCACCACAACCTCGAAAACAAAATGGCACCACTAGAAGAAACAAATGATGTTTATAAAGTTTAAAATAGCTCAGAATAACGAAATAGTGCAGAGTAATACATTCTGAATCTGCATTATTTAGAACTCAGGAAAATGTACCCCAGAATGTGGAGAAATTGTTTTTTAACTCTTTCAGGGCTAATTATTTTTTTTCTGTTTTGGCCCAAGGCTTAATTTTTTTTTCCAACAAAACAAAAATTTACAGAAAAGCACACAAAACAATGGTTTCACACATAAATCAAAATGCAACATTTATTTATGACAAATATGCTGGTGTTTTATGTTTCGTGAGCCTCTACATGAAGTGAAATCACATACCTATTACACAGCATAGTCTTTCAAGGTATGGTAATGTTAGAAGCAGCCAATGGCATGCATTGCCACATTATACTGCTTGCATTACATGTTACACTGGCACTGCTGTTTCAGGCATCTGTTGCTGCATACTGTGACCACTGCGGCAGCTGGGCAAAGACAGCCGGTGGCGGCCGTCTTTGATTAGCTGGCGGAGACTCTAGCAGCCACGGTTCTCCCCAACCCAACCTCCATCTTGGCTGCCTTGAACGGCGTCAGCCGGACGGCTTGGGGTCAGTTGTCCTCTCGTCATCATTCTTGGCCCCTAGACCACTGATCCTTTGCTCCGTCTCAGGGCCTATGACCACTCTGCCTCTCACACACTGGCTGGCTTGTCCTGCCTCTCCTCCCAATGCTGTTGTCACAGCTCTGTGCTCTCTTTGCTTTCTGTTTGTTTTTCGCTCTCCCATTCTTCCTCTTCTGTCCTGTGCAGACTCTTTCATCCTCTGCTCCCTAATTGGGTACAGGTGTGAGGATCCACTGCCTCCGTGGCATCATTGAGGTGCTTATGATGTGTATGCGGTGCAGTCAACCAGTTCCCCAATTAACCGCGGAGCAAAACGCACTTTGCAGCCTGCACCTTCTTGTGGCACAATTATTTATTTACAACTGGTCACTGATTTCCTAGTCACGGACCCGCTATACCGCACTCCTACCTTTGCATAAGGAAGGCTCAGTTCCGAAATGGTCACTACATGTATCAGTATTATTATTGTTTTCTTTTTTACTTTCTCATGTACGTATATAATCGTCCAAAAAGTTGATGTTGAGATTTTGATGAATCTCGATGTTTTAGACCTACCTGACTTTCTCGTATATAAAGTATTGGGATAAGTATTGGAATCCTTCAAAAATTCAATTTCGAGATTTTGATGAATCTCAACATTTTACACTTCCCTGAATCGGAAAATACCATTTCTGGAATTATATCTGCATGTCTGTCTGTGTGTGTGTATGTAAACATGATAACTTGAGTACTCTTTCACTTAGGTCAACCAAATTTTGCATACAAATATTAGGTACAAAACATTGATTTCTACCAACTTTTGGGCAATTTCCGTTAACTACCTTTTATTCATCAGCTGCATAGTCTGATTTATTCAACTTTTCTTTTATAATAATTGTTCAATACATTACTAATTTGATTTGATTTGTTGTTGATGGTTCCTTAATGTACATAATATAAAAATATAATCATTGTCTTGTGGTTTACTCCTCAAATATCCATCCCCATATCTGAGCATATGAGAAAGTCTAGGGGAGATCACTCCTGATTTTTTGGTTGTTTTTTTATTTTATTTTCGGATTTTCGGATTTTACAAAGTACTGTATGTGGGCAGTCCCGTGGAGAGTGTTCTTGTGCACCTGGGTGGTACCTGCATTACCTGGAAGTTCATCTGTGGCGACCTAGTCAAGCACTTCCAAGTGCTCCAGTTATGACTAGAATCACACAAACCTTTGTGTTCCAAACGAGAAAAACCTCAATCTCAACCACTTGGTATTTTCTACCTCTTTGACTGAGATGTTTGTATCATCTAGGACAGCTATGTGGATCTGTCATGGAGAATGATGTCCAGTCAGTTGGCTCCAATAATATACCAAATAATGTTCATAATCATATTGTACATAATGGTGACGGTCTCCATCTCGGTGACCCTTTCAGGTTGGTGATCATACTAAATATCAGGCAGAGGGAAGCCAAGCTCACGTGGCATTGACCAATGCAGGCCTCCAACTATTTGATTGTGTTGATGAGTGTAATCTTTTGGCTCTAGCACTGAGCATCCAGCAAAAATATGACAGGCATAACCTGCACTTGCTATCAACATCCATCTTGAAAATGTTCTTCTGATGATCCTGCGCTGCCATAAGGAGACTCAACCCATCGCTTCACAACCATCCAATGGTTAGTTTCTTGTTGACATAGTTAATATTATTATTATTATGTTTGCTTGCTTTAATAGGACTAAGTATGAATTTGAATTTCCAGAGTCTTTATGTCATACTTAAAAAAGCCACTAAACTTCACTAGACACAGACATATGGCTTAAAATCAATTTTATTTAACTGTAGTGTGTACTCTGACATGCATTGTACGTACATGTTACAATTTTTTGGAGGAAAGAGAAAACCTTCTAAAATCTAGTCTGTTTCAAGCAGGCAAACAAAGAAATCAAAAAATCAAATATAAAAAGACACAACGAAACAGGGCATTAAACATTTTAAGAGTGCTTGGATGTACCTTCAGACTTCATGAGTTGAAAAGTAGAGTTATCTCTCCAATGTTTACTGCTCTGCCTGAAAACCTTGTTAGTACTCAATAAAATAACCCCTGTGGCCTCGGCTACGCCAGCCATTGAGCTGCAGGGAAAACAAGGAGTTGTTATTTTTAACAGAAAAGGTAAAAGGGTGACAATTTGGGGCTGGCCTCTGCATTACAAAGTGAGTACAGAAGAAGACATTTGTCTTGCCTCCTACTGGGTGGTAACAGCCTGTCATATTATTTTTACAAAAGTCTAAAGAGGCAGACAGACTTGATAGAAAGTTTAAGAGCAGCAGTTTGAATCTGCTGTAGTGTTCATAATTGATGCAGAAAGTCAATGAAAGCATTGCAGTAATTATTCTGAGAAAAGATGAGGATGTAAAAGGAGAGGCAGGCCACACTTATGGCCTAGAAGGGAGTTTTAAAAGCAGCCAAGATGTCAGATTCAGAGGTCAAAGTATTGTCAAGTAGACAATGGGACAGTTTTACTTTTAGGGAAAGGGAGTTGGGCTTCTTCCTGGAGACCCTCAGGAAGCAAAGCTGTTATGTGTGGGTGTTCATCTGCAAGAGGTTAGAGGACATTTATTTGCTGATGTCACTGAGGAAGGCAGTGAATATTGTGCCTAGCTGACGTGTCTGAAATGGACAGGGGAAAAGATTTACTCCACAACATTAGCTGGAGACATGAAGAGTATTTAGGGGTGAACAAATGAAATGGATCGCACAGCAGAATTTCTTTAAGTCTTAAGTCTTTAAAGTCTTTGAGCAAAGCAGCAACAAAGCCCAAATGTAAATGTAAAACAGAAAAGAATGATCTCCAAATCTAAATATCGTTTCCCATACTAACAACAAAACATATTTTTTGTTCTTATATTCAAAAGCTTGTTTGCTTAGTAATGTATGCCTAATGCTGGCATAATGACAACACACATAACATGGACGTCTGGACATGTGAGTAGCAATGAAATGTCATTCCTATAAAGAAGATGGCTGCCATGTGAAACAACAAAATGAGGCTGAACATAAAACAATATCATTCAAAATGGTGTCACAATATTGTAAGCAAAATAACAATAGAAAATAAGAAAAATAAAGTGACCACTAATCACAATACAAAAAATGATACCTTTGAGGCTCCAGTGATCTCATCCGAGGCCAATGTCTATAGATGTGTCATCTTCATACAGAACAGGGTATCACTGGCAGGTCAATGAAAACTTGAAATCATAATGTGTACAAACATAAAGAGATAAAGAGATTGCAGAGTGGCAATGCTAAACATGCTCTGGTCCATTCAGTACTGCAGGGAAGAATTTCTACATTCCAGTAACAATTTGCGTACGGTAAAGTAGAACATTACTCTGACTGAAACACCACCACCCTGCAGCTTAAATGAGATAAAGCCAGACTGGAAGTGGAACTGTTTTAACATTTTTTTTTTCAGTGAACAATTGGTCACCTCATCGAAAGAGACAGAGAAAACACAAACTAGGGATGGACCTCAAAATGCTATTTCTTAATTCATTTTCCAACCTGCTCCTTTATGTAAAGCATTGTGAGAATCAGGAACAAGCTACCCAGACATGAAGTTGAAGCAGAAACCTTGACAACCTTTAAGAAGTACCAGGATGAGATACTGTGGCAGCTTAGCTACTAGCTAAACAAAAAAGCAACAAATGGACTGAACGGTCTACTCTCGTTTGTCAAATTTCTTATGTTCTTATGATCTTACTCTTAGTCCAATGCAATGCATTGAGCCTATTCTGGCAAAATCTACTGCAAAGAAAGGAGCTCACCCTGAATAGGATGGCAATCTGCCATAGTGAAAAAATTGATCTGCACCCACACATTCACTGATTTAGAGTCACCGTTAAACCTAATGTGTCTCCAAAAAATGGAATCCCTGGAAAAATGTGCAAATGCCACACAGGTTGTGCCTTGGCTAGAATTTGAACCCAGGCCTCTGGAACAACATTAACCGCAGGGCATTTAACATTATATTGTTTCTAAATACATTAAGCATCATTTTGTGCATGTATATGCATTTCTTCATCCGTTTACTGAACTTCACAGGGCCACAGGAACTTAGAGTTTATGGCAGTGTAATCCCAGTGCTAGCACAAATGTACTCCACCGCAGGATGTAGAGTGTTTGTTCATACCTTCTCATGTCAGCAAACTACACATACACTAAATATTTAAACTACAGCCTCTGATTAACCACAGTTAACACATGCTAATAATGCATAAGAATTTTCTGCAATTAAAGTTTTTAATACAGCCCCTAATATGTTAATTTAATCCAGTCAATTCACACTTAATGAAGCAGAGCCAAATGCATCCAAGTCTATTAATGGTAGTAGTGGATCACTGGCTCTTGTTGATTTCCTGATAATTCTCTCCATTCAAACACCAATAGAATTGTCACTCGTCGTTTATAATATGGGATTGCTCTATAGTAGAACATTAAGTACTGCGCACTGTACTGAATCAATCAATAAGGAACACGATTTGACTTGTATTTTCATACACTTCATCTATACTAATAAAAGGCAAAGCTTTCTCTGACTCACTCACTCACTCACTCATCACTAATTCTCCAACTTCCCGTGTAGGTAGAAGGCTGAAATTTGGCAGGCTTATTCCTTACAGCTTACTTACAAAAGTTAAGCAGGTTTCATTTCGAAATTCTACATGTAACTGTCATAACGGTCGATAACGGTCGACAACGTCCGCAGTGTTGAACTTTCTTATGTATAGCCCCATCTTCACGAAATTTGGTAGGCGGCTTCCCTGCGCTAACTGAAACCGTTGTACGTACTTATTTTGATGGTATGACGCCACTGTCGGCCGCCATATTGAACTTTCCAACATCACTAATTTTCCAACTTCCCATGTAGGTAGAAGGCTGACCCCATCTTCATGAAATTTGGTAGGTGGCTTCCCTGCGCTAACCAATACCGATGTACGTACTTATTTCGGTGGTATGACACCACTGTCGGCCGCCATAGTGAACTTTCCAACTTCCTGTGTAGGTAGAAGGCTGAAATTTGGCAGGCTCATTCCTTACAGCTTACTTACAAAAGTTAAGCAGGTTTCATTTCAAAATTCTACGCATAACGGTCATAACGGTTGACAACGTTCGCCATGTTGAACTTTCTTATTTATGGCCCCATCTTCACGAAATT
This sequence comes from Polypterus senegalus, assembly GCF_016835505.1. Taxonomy (NCBI): domain Eukaryota; kingdom Metazoa; phylum Chordata; class Cladistia; order Polypteriformes; family Polypteridae; genus Polypterus; species Polypterus senegalus. The sequence continues at coordinate 35,824,290 of NC_053160.1, read as the reverse complement.
TGGTAGGTGGCTTCCCTGCGCTAACCAAAACCGATGTACGTACTTATTTCAGTGGTTTGATGCCACTGTCGGCCGCCATATTGAAGTTTCCAATGTCACTAATTCTCCAACTTCCCGTGTAGGTAGAAGGCTTAAATTTGGCAGGCTTATTCCTTACAGCTTACTTACAAAAGTTAAGCAGGTTTCATTTCGAAATTCTAAGCGTAACGGTCATAACGGTCAACAATGTCTGCTATGGTGAACTTTCTTATTCATGGCCCCATCTTCACGAAATTTGGTAGGCGGCTTCCCTGCGCTAACCGAAAACAATGTACGTACTTATTTCGGTGGTATAACACCACTGTCAGCCGCCATATTAAACTTTCCAACGTCACTAATTCTCCAACTTCCCGTGTAGGTAGAAGGCTGAAATTTGGTACTTATTTCGGTGGTATGATGCCACTGTCAGCCGCCATATTGAACTTTTCAACGGTCTTTGTTACTTATGGGCCCATCTTCAAGAAATTTGGTACGCGGGTTCCCAACACTAACTGAATCCATAGCCTGCAGCTCGGTCACCGTGTGAGGCAGCGTTGGGTACCCCATCCCAACACCTCCCACGTAGTTGGCTGCGTGCCTATATAAGGCCGTCCGTCAATTCAGTCTCTACATTCTATTCCTTGCTTCGCCATGGGATTCACGTCTCCCTGCTGATAACTACAGCCTTTTTATTTAATCCACGGCTTCTCCGCTGTTTTATTGTTCATTTATTACGATTATAGTTATTGTGTAGGTATTTTAGACTTACTTTACATTGTTCAGGTACCCATTTCCTTTATCATTCCAACCGTACCCCATTAACATGTCTATCGAGGTGATCACCATCGATCAAAGAACTGTCACTTACCGAGTGGTTTCCATGCCCGGAGATGGCACCTACCTTTTCCATTCTCTTTGTTACATATTGCACGGCCATATCAGGCTCACTCTTGATATCCGGAGGAACATTGTGTCTTATGTATTGAATGACTGGGACAGGTTCAAGGTGTGGACTGATGACGGTACAGGAGATAATTATACTACACAGGAGCACTAGAAGAGTGAAATGCTTAAGCCCTTCACCTTTGCATCTGCATGTGAGTTGATGGCTGCCGGTGAATTGTTCGGTTGTCGCTTTCAAGTTTACCGAAATGGCCAAATATTTTACACCTTTTGACAACCACCAATGCCTCTTAAACATCTTAGATTGACAGGTGACGATTTCAGTAGTGGACACTTTGATGTTTATGAATGTTTAAACTCTCAAAAGCTGGATGTGAAGTTATCGATGAAACCGGTTGTATACTTACTTACAATGCTTGACAGATGCCAAATGTCTCTTTAACACAAGTCCTACAAATACTGTCGTAATTGAAACAAACCATGAAACTCAAACCGATTATGACAGCAGCAATCCAAGCTGTGAGATTTGAAACAAGATTACTGTTCACATGGCCAACTGTACGTTGCATGCTCAAGAGTAAGCTCAGCGCACAGCTTGGTCATATTACAACCGGAGGGCCGAACTCACAATGTGGTATACAAAGAGATCCTTAAGAAATAATTATTGGTATATTTTCCCTCAGTTTAAAAAGGTTTATTTTTCTTCTTAATAAAAATTTTAAGGCAGTACTTTGCCATTGCGAAGCGCGGGTATTTTGCTAGTTTCATATACACACTAGCTTTTCAAAGTGCAGAGAATAACATAAGAACAATTAAATTCAAAGAAGCGGAGTGAATGAGTTTCTTCATGTTGTGCTGACATTGCAGATGGAAAAGCACTGTGCGCTCAGTGAGATTGTGTGTCAGTAACTTCCTTGCCATTATGCTGCTTTCACACATTGACAGTATTAAAAAAACAAGTTACACAGTATAATGTAACGTTCAGAACAAGATGCTACATGAACTGATGTCTGCTAATGCAAGTCCAACTGTGAAATGTAAGATTGCCAAGGTATAGGTCTGCGTGTAAGACACAATGTCGATGGGTCACCCCCTGTCCCTGGCAACATTTTATACATTTGTCATTGGGTTTTTCACTTACCCTTGGAAATGTGACCTGAAGCCGCACGGTGCATGTGCTACTCTTGTACAAACAATTAATGAGCAGAAGACATAGAGTGGAATTGCTTGATTCCTTATACATCACTCTGACTTCCCCTAAAGCAGACATGGTATGTTGTTGTTTAATTAATTATATGTCACCTACTATAGTCCACATCAGGGGTGCCCACAATTTTTCGGTTTGCGAGTTACTTTTAAAATGACCTGGTCAAAATGATCTACCTACATTTAGATTGCTTTTCGGAAAGAAGTCAGTTTCGTAGTTTTTATGAACAGTTCGAAAGTGCCTTTCCACATTTTCCTTCTTTGGAATAGCAATGATAGATTGACAGATCAGACAAACGCACTTCGATTGTGACATTGTGAGAAAAAAAATCCTCTTTCAATTCCACATCCAGCCCATTCCCTCCACAAACAATTTTTTTTAAATCCCTTCTTTAGTCGATATAAATTGGAAGGCTAACTAGATCACAGCCGGAGTTTTGCAGTAGCGCGCGCGTTTGATCGTGCCTGCAGGATGGCCAATGTGTTAGAAGAGAAGAGATCTCAGACTGGCCGTATGTCAATCAAGTGGCAAATGCCATAGGGAGGATATATAGAGTAACATTTAAATCATTTTTTTTGGAATGCAACGCGATCTACCTGCACTACCTTTGCGATCTACCGGTTGATCGTGATCGACGCATTGGGCACCCCAGTCCACATTATAACCTAAATGTGTCTGTTTTATAATGTAACCAATAAAACACTAGCTATAATCAGAGCAAATTTGACCATACTAATATTTCCATCTATATGGGCCGAATTTTAAGATAGTTAGACTTATTTTATAATTATAATTTAAAACATGTAAAGCAATAACCCTATCAAATATATGCTTCATCATGTAAAGGACTTTGAGCTGCATAATTTGTAAGAAAATGTGCTATATAAGTAAATGTTGTTGTTGTAGAAGTTTCTTTCAGTGACATGCGGTGAGGTTCATGGCTGGTGAGGCACGGACTCCTTCAGAGTCAGATTTACAAATATATGAACCCCAAAGAGTAGCTTATTCACTATTTAGTTGGCAGCATACACATTGACTACTGGTTATGTTTCATATCTCATCAGAATTTTTTAAACACACATCGGTAAAGGATCATATTTGGCTAAGAAAGAACGTTACATTTATAGCGGCAAGAGAGAGCGGAGAGAGTGCATTTGCTCCTCACCCTCCATGTGTTCTAAATTTGCCGTTGCAATTCTACAATTCATACTCATTCAATACAAATGATAGTATAGAGTGGCATACAAATAAAACGGATTTCGATTTTGACCTTAATTAAAATATTTCGTTTTTAAAAGCTTTTAATTCTGATGCTTTAATCAACCTTAATACAGACTGTTCAACAAAAGGATAACAAAAAAAGCAAAAGAATATTTTATTTAAGGTCTAAATTTAGTTTTTAAATATTGGATTTTTTTTCTTAGTCTGATCCCATTTTTTATAAAATTGAAAACCGTTTATTGTCTTACCTTTATTTGTAAATGAAGTTCATGTGCCTATCCTTCTCCATGAAAATCTCAGTCACTTTCTTATAAAAGTCCTCCTTATTTTCATTTAGTTTTAAAAGTCTTAATCTTCCATTTTGGCAGTCAGTCGGAATAAAAAATAAAAATAAACGGACCTCTGAAGTGCACTTGACTTTCTGATATCACAAACTTATTGGTGCCCAGAGCCTCTGCGTAGAAGAACAGCAGCAGCAAACACCTGCTGGGCTCACATGCACCCCCTTCAGGGCGGCACGGTACTGTCTGCCTCACCCTGTGCCTTTGCACCGTGGTTTTATGTCCGATCAGCAAGACTAAATATGTCACACACATTCATTAAAAGTATTAGCCAGACTGTGGAAAGTCAGGGTGTATAATAAACATTTCTGTAAACCTTATTTGGGTGACATGCAGAAAGACAGCAAAAGGCACGGGCCAATTGTATGCATCAACTCCATGTGTGAGGGAGTCCGAGGTGAGGTAAGGCTCTTCGCTGCTGCATCTTGTGTTTCTCCCCTGTATTTGAACAGGAAATGCGCAAAGTCAGTGATTTTGGCTTATAAAAATTATCAGAATTATTGGAATCATACAGAAAACTAATTTATAGCACAGAGCAGTGGACAAATTTATTTTATGTTTTCATTAGTAGTTTTTTTACTTTTCATGATGACAGCCTCACCTGCCTCCCCTGACCGCATGTCTCTGGTTTCTTTCAGTCAATCTTTTGCTATTTAAAGCCTTATCTGTACACATTTTAAATCTAATTAATGACCAAGCTACACGTTTTCAATTCAACTCCTCTTCAGATATCACCTGTGGAGTTGACTCGTGTCTATCACTCAGTTAAGCACAACCTGAGCTATAACAGTGGTGACTGTGCAAAAGAACCTAACCAGGATGTAATGTTTGTTTTTTAATATTTAATTGTTTGTGTAATTGTTAGTGCTTTTCGTATGTTGTATTGCAAAGTAACAGTTCAAACTATTTATATTGAATTTCCCAACAATAGGGGGGCGTGGGAGGTGTTTGTTAGTTGTTGTTTCTGTTACACAAAATAAACTAACTGGAACAGTTTAATATGCACAGACAAGCGATTATTAAAACTTTTTTATTAGAAATTAATCACCAAGTTACTTCTGCATTATAGAAAAATATTGATATGCTTGAAGAAAATATGACAAATTACAATTAATATGGAGTTCATTTCGATTAAATATTTTAATTGTGCGATTAGTCCCGATTAAAGTTTTTTAATTGGACAGCAGCCCTAATTTAAACTCACACATACTTTCCCCATTGATACTTCTTAAAGGTTAAAGGTAACATGGTACAATGCACCAGTAAATTGCTAAATGAAAAAAATGAGACAGCAGTTATTTATTAATGAATCAATCATCCTTTCCTTGAGAAGACAAAGAGTCAATCCTATCTCTAAGTTCTGCAGACAATTCCTTCGACTTTATGGCTTGGTTATTGCTCTGATTGGGTCGGGTCAGGTCAGGTTGAGGAGCATGCACTAGTACAGCGTGTAACCGCACCCACCACACGACAAAACAGCTCAGGATCCTGGTCGGCAAGCCCCCAGGCAGACACACGGTCCAGTCCCACCTCCTGGAAATGATCCTCTATCTGCTGCAGCCAGGTGTTATGTGGGTGTCCCTTTGGCCTGGTTTAGCTGCTCAGGTCTTCAACAATGAGGCTCTTGTGAGCCGGATCACTTTTGGGGAATTGTATTACATGGCTGTAGTGTTGTAACGGATGCTACCTCAAAATGCAGGCAATGTTCCTCATTTGGAACTCCATGAGCAACTGCTCGTTTGACACAAAGTCAAACGTGAGGCATGCAAAGATTATCTGAAGAGACAAAGTACAGAAGGAGTCGTCTCTTTTTTAGGTCACTGGATAGCATCCATGTCTCTCAACCATATAGCGAAACAGGAAGCACCAGGATTCTAAATACTTGAACCTTTGTTGTTTTGCAAAGATATTGAGACCACCACATACCTCTTTCCAGTGACTTCATGACACACCATGCCCTCTCAATCCATGTACTGACTTCACAGGAAGAGTCATCTGAGACATGAATGTTGTTGCTGAGGTAAATAAACTCTGATACAAGTTGTCAACTGTGGGGACTAATCAGGTCCAATTAGTTCAACTGACCATGGACTTCAAACAAGATGCAGAAACATCTCAACGATGAGCAATAGAATGGGTAGCACCTGAATTATGATAGACTTTTAATTCTTGGGGATTTTATTATTCATGTGTGCTGCCCAGGTAAACATCTGGTGAAAGACTTTTTAAATCTCATTGATTCTTGTACTCTTGTTCAGTCTGCGAGAGGCCCAACATATGAACATGGACATACCTTGGACCTTGTTTTATCGTATGGTTTAATTTGTCCGGGGCAGTGAAATTGGTGACGCTTGCTTTTCTGATCACATGGCTGTTATAAGTGAGGCTTCCTTTCCTTACCAAACAGTCAACATTGGTAGTGAGACTCACTGCTCTTACATAATGAACTCCACCACTGCTAGAAAATTCTCTGCGGCTTTTATGGATGCTGTGCATGTCCCCCCACTTCAGCTGAGCACTGATGGTCTAGTCACTTTGTTTAATGATACTTGTTCTGATATTTTAGACTCTGTTGCTCTGTTTAAAGTCAAGTGCTCAACGCCTAAACCTGAGCCATGGCTAAATGATGCCACTCATACCCTGAGGTGGGCATGTAGGTGGGAAGAGTGCAACTGAAATAAAGACAAGCTTCAGGTCTCCTTTGATATTTTAAAAGACAGTTGGTCTAATTATCAGAAAGCTGTCAAATCTGCTAGAGTTAAGTATTTTTCAGATATTATTTTAAATAATTGTCATAGACCCAGAATTTTATTTAACAGTATAAACACTATTCTTCACCCATCTGTTCCTATGTGGCTGAACATTACACCAATGGTCTGTGAGGATTTTCTCCAATTTTTTGTTCAAAAAATTGTTAGCATTAGAGCCCACATTACACCCTCTGTTGATGACCCGTCTGTCCCTCCTACATTTACTACAGCTGTTTTACATCAGTTAAAGTCTGTATCTCCTTTTATTGCAGAAGTAATTAGTCATCTTAAACCCACAAATTGTCTATTAGTTATTGTTCCCACTCGTGGTCACCTAGCATTTTGGACATTGTAAACAGCTGCCTTGAGTCTGGTTTATTCTCGGCCTTTTTTAAACTTCAGACATATCTCCAAGTTTCCCTTTCTTTGTAAAGTTCTGTAGAAGGATGCCTTGCTACAACTGCCAACTGTTTTAAATGAAAATGTCTTTTATGAAGTATTTCAGTCTGGTTTAAAGACACACTACAGCACAGAGTCTGCACTTCTAAGAGTTCTAAATGATCTCTTATTAATAAGTGACTCTGGGGATACTGCTGTCTTGTTGCTTTAGATCTAACTGCAGCATTTGATACAGTTGACCATGACATCCTTATCTCCAGTCTTGAGCAGTATGTAGGTATAAAAGGAACTGCTTTGAAATGGTTCAGGTCATACTTCTCAGGCAGAAAGAAGCTTTTCAGTCAGCCTGTGCAATCTCTTCTCATCCTTGGCCCCTGTCACCTGTGGGGTACCCCAAGAATCTCTTCTAAAGCTAATTCTTTTTTCACTGTACATGTTGCCATTAGGATCCATTTTTAAAAAACACAAAAAACACAATATTTCTTTCCAATGCTACGCACATAATACACAGGTATATTTTCCACTGAAATAGAGCAAACGTTTCTCTTAAACCTTTATTGGAATGTCTGGAAGACATTAAAACATGGATGTCACTTCATTTTCTTAGTCTACATGACAAAAAAAGAGACGGTGTGGTTTGGAACTGCTGACCTTACTTGGCTACAGAAATGAATCTTTACTCTTTGACAACTTGCTGTAAACCCATTGCAAAAAATCATAGTGTGATTTTTGGTAATGCTCTCAAATTTGATAAACAAATTAACTTCACTGTAAAAGCTTGTTTCTTTCAGCTCAGGGTATTAGCTGAGGTCAAACCCTTTCTTTCTTTACATGATTTTGAGGCACTAATTCATGCATTTGTCTCTTCTCAGTTTAACTATTGTAACTAATTATACGGTAAGTTAATCAGTCACCCCCCCTCTCGTCTTCAGCTAGTTCAGAACACTGCTGTGAAAACAGAATCACATCACAACTTAATTTCTCTGCATTGGCTTCTTGTTCACTACAGGATTGAGTTCAAAGTTTTACTGTTTGTTTATACGTCCCTGAAAGGTTTAGTCCCCTTTTATCTTACTGATCTCTTGCACACTTACTTTCCTTCATGATCACTGAGGTCAACTGACCAGAAGCTATTGGTCGAGTTCAAGACTTAATCTTAGAGGGGGACATGCTTTTGTAGTAGTTGCCCGTAAGCTTTAGAACTACTTTAGGCTACTGTTAAATCCTGCCTTAGCTTTTTAAACTTGTATGTGAGGATTTATTTTGGTGTATTTATTTACTGTATACAGTCGACCCTTGACATACGACCGGCCTAACATACGAACAACTTGATTTACGACCAAAATTTTTGTTTTGATTTACGACCAACATCTTGTGTTACGACCCAAATGCGGTCACGTGTATCCGCTTGTGCGATTGTAAACAAACAGCCGAGAGCGTTCGTAAGCGTCAGTCGGAGCCCAGATACATGTGTTTCTGGACATAATTTCGGTCAGTGGAGTGATTTATCTATATATATAATTCACTAAGACCATGGCAAGCAAGATGCATAATTGCTAAGGAAGGAAGAGAAGGTAACGAAGGTAAAGAAAGTGATTGTTAAGGGATGTTAGCTAGCGGGCTGGCGCGGCACATGATGATGTCATCAGGCTGTGTCAACACCGGCTTGCTTTGGAGTGTATTATTACTGCAGTTCACAACATGGCCAGCTTTGAACTGAGTTCTCGGCTACTGTCATTATTAACTTGAGAAACAGCGATCACAATCGAAACAAAGAAAATTGTGCGGAAATATGAGAGTGGGGTTCGTGACCGATCTTGCTAATATGTACAGCATGTCGAAATCCACCATCTCGACAATTTTACAAAGAAAAGATTTACATAAGGAGGCTCCTTCTAAACAATAACCACCTTCCATTTCATTCTCCTCCTCCTCCCTTCCTGCAGCCCAAATATGTCAAATTAAATGGTGAGTACAGTATGAAATTGTTGTTTCTGGTAGGCTAGGCACTTTTTATAACTTTTTGGTTAGTACATTAGAGAAATTATTGGTGTTTTGGTAAATTATGCGCATTATACAACCCTTTTTTATTATCAAAAGGTTAAGTAAGTGTTGCTGTGGGAGGTTCGGAGCGCATTATGGGTATTTCCATTATTTCTTATGGGAAAAATAGTCTTGACTCACAACCAAGTTGAGTTACAACCAGCCCTCGCGAACAAATTGAGTTAGTAAGTCAAGGGTCCACTGTATGTATATACTGTATATATATGTGTGTGTGTGTGTGTGTATTGGTGTATTTCTGGAAGCTGTACAGCACTTTGTCCAAGTTCTGTTGTTTTAAAATATGCTCCATAAATAAAATTGACTTGACACAAATTTCAAGTGTAATAGTAAAGGGTCTGAATGCTTGTGTCCATGTAACATTTCTGTTTTTACTCTTAGTAAATTTGCAAAAAAATCTGTTTTCGCTTTGTTGTTCTGGGATATTGAGCCTTGTGTGATGTGGGGAAAAAAAGAAACTGAAATAATTTTAGCATAGGACAGCAATATAACATGTAATCAGGAGAACAGAGACAATCAGTGTTTTGGAGCACCCTTAGGCAAGCCCTGTATAATTGAATGATAAAATTTTAAAGAAAATTGATGAAAATATGCAAAATGAGTGTTCTCAGAACTTGATCTAATTGTGACTACCCAAGATGGCAGTTCTTCCAGTCATATTGCAGCTGGGCAGGAAGAAGCTGATACCGAAAGTGATGGTGATGGAGGACAGCCGTCAATCTTGTGGTGTGCAGAGGCAGAAAAAGAGAGAACGTTATTACACAGCACCATCATCTGGAGTGGCGCAAAAAAGGCAATGTATATATATATATATTAGGGACATGTTTGAGGGTTGCCAGTTGACATCATCTGGGAGATGTGCAATGAGTTAAAATTCGGCAGCATGGAGTACTCATCATCCAAGTTTGTGGATACGATTTTTGGTGCTTAATGTATCTATTTGTAAAATTCTTACTGCTAACAACTTAGCAATCTTGTTTCTGACTTCGACTTTATTTTATCTTTTTGTTTTGGTAATAGATAGGCTTGATTTATTTGTTTTCACAAGACACGTTCCTGACTTACATTTTCATCTTCTGATGCCAATCTCTGCCATTGTGACCTACTGGTAGAACACTGTAACTTGTATTTATACACCTGCAGGGCTACATGGAAGCTGTAGTCCTAATTGGAGCTCTCTTGCAATCTTGGGGACCATTGGTGGGAACTGCCGGATGGAGACTCCTCTGTTACAAAGACATTCATCTTGGCCTGGGAGTGCAATATTGTTGTACCAGAGACACTCTGTCAAGCAAATCAGAGTCAAGAGCGTAGGAGGACAACACTCACCTGGAGAGGAAGAAAGGAGAAAACAAAGAGGGCATTGCGTTTAATGTGCTTTGGAGCCTGTAGAGAGGGTATTGTGTGAAATAAATGAACCCGTTGAAGTAGAACTTGTGTGTGAAGCAGTTATGTTTTAGGTGTGGTTCACAATATATACATACTAGTGGATGCCCACCATAGCATATGGCGGTGTAAGAACAGGAATAGAAAACGGTGAGAAAGGAATTCAGAAATCAAGAAGAAAGAAATACTTCTTGAAAGACGTAGTTGTGAATAGGTGTTTTGCTGGAGATGACAAGTAATGAGTCGAAAGATCTAATCTCGGAAAGAGCTTGCATTTCAGCTTCACCACCATAAACTGTAGATGTTGCCATGTATTGATAGTACTCCTGACTTGTTGTGATAACTCGACTTGTGTTGGAAAGAATAACAGGAAGAATGTCTCCAAATCTGCACCAATGTGATGCAACGAAATCTACTGTCCTATGTCATAGTGCATTGCCTTCGTCAACAGTTTGTGCCAAGAAATAACCCACTGATAGGAAGAGGCAGATCCCGTAATACAGATGACGTTGTACAAAAATCCGTTGACAGAGAAGATAATGTTGTTAATTTTATAAGAAAGGCTTAGAAAACAACTGTCGCAGTACAACGAAAAAAGCAAGGAGTGAAACTAATAGCAAGGAGCGAAACCAATGGCAATGGTCGAGAGAGTACCTTCCTGTAGCAGGCTATGGAAAAGACTCCCAGGCGCAGACATGGCCGAAGTGAAAGGTCACATGGTCAGGCTAGATATCGGGTGGTGACATGACACCAAAGGGGTCATGAGAGAGGAGCAGGGAACGCGGTAGTCCGAAGGAAGAATAGGACTCGAAAAAAGCGGCGTGAGGGTTTATGGGAGGCCACAGGCAGCGTGGGGAAGGGTTTGGAAGAGGAGGAATAGGAATCGAGAAATGCCATGTGGGCTGCGTGTGGGCGGGACCAGGTTTGAAGAGGAAGCAGGACAAACCAGAAGAGAGATATATACAAGAGATATACAACATATACATACTGTTTGTAACCAAACTTGACACTATGATTCTTCTGTTTGTAATCTTCCCATAGTTCCTAGCAGTATTTCACTTAGGTTGTCAGTGATTATTCATCACAACCGCCATTTACTGAGCCCACTTAATCCAAGCTTAGGGCCTAACTCTTGTCAACCATATTCCAGTAAACAAATGAAGGTACTCTTTCAAATCCGGAATACCATCCTTTGCCCTGATTTGCCACTCTAGCACAACCAAACATCTTGCTTGCTTGTAAAGTCAATTTCATCAGTATTGCTATTTCTTTTTAATAAGCATATTGCAATCTGCGCTCCTCCCTTTTGTAAATATGAAGCAGTAGCTTGTTTGTGTTTGTTAAAGCATTGTTATAAAATATTTAGAGAGTTTCAAAGTTAAAAAAAGTATGAGACACAACTGAAAAGAATGAGGTGTCATTATTGCAAGGGTCACTGCATACTGAAAGTTTTTTTTTTCCTGTATACAACAGGGATGGAAACAGCAAAGAATTTCTGATATAAATGTTTACTGAACTCCAGCTGGAATGTGTTGCAATTTATCCAGCTGTCTTCACACAATAAAGGTGTACACAATTTAGACAGTGTGTGGTGAGTCCTAAGTAACTTTTGAAGTTGCTGGTATTCTTCTCACTCCTCGGGTTTCAGTGTTCTCTCCCCTGTTGCTAGCAAAGATGTAATTAAGTGGCAGGGGTCAGAGAAGGCATTCTCTCATTCTGAAAAAAAAAAACTTCACGGGTGTAGAAAGCTTTCTTTTTTCTGTTTGCACGCTCTTATTCCTCTTTTCAGAGTCCATTCTTAATGGGTACTTAACCATCAGGCAGTGACTAATTACAGCATTGGTCTTTACTCAGATGACAAGCTGTACATTTTACTGCTCTGTACCTCTCATATGGGGAGATGGTGCTTCATGTGTGACCTCTGGACTCCTGATGTTGCAAGTGAAAGCCAGCAGACCATTAGGCTTCTTGCATTGTGTTATGCACTGCTGGTTCATTGAAAGCCAAGATGCAATTAACTGTAGGTAGACTGTGGTAAAGAATACTGCAGTAAAAAACAGAGAACAAAAAGAGAAGAACTAAGCTACATTTTTAACAAACATTTTTATATTGTGGCCTTTAGTAAAAGGGTTTTAATGATTCTGGGTCTAATTATTATTTGTAATTACTTTATTTGGCATGGCAGGAAGGTGGCGCATTGATAAGCAGTGCCGTGTTATGGACCCCGTGTCCTGGGTGTTAATCTTTATTGTGGCACTTGTGCTTCAATATATCAACCATGTGCCCCATTCAGAGCTGGTCCCTGTGAGTCAGGATGGGCTCTAATCCTGTAATCGTGAATTCACTTAAGCAGTTTTGAGAATGTTATGTTATACTTACCTTACCAATGATGATGAATAGTGATAGGCACAACTAAAAAAGGGGAAAAATGAATTAAACCATTGTGGCAGAAGCACTTGGTTAGCGCTGACCAGACACAGACTGACACCGGAGGCACAGGTGAAAATGAAAATAAAGATTCCATTTTTCTTCCATTGAGGGTTCCCGAATTCCCCATATACCTCAGCTACAGCACAGTCCCAAAACACACCAAACCAAAAACACCAACACACTCCCAGACAGTTTTGTTGTCGTCGTTCTCCTCCCGATTCTGGCCCTCGGGAAGTGGCTGCAGGCTGTTCTTATTGCCCACCTGGAAGTACTTCAGGTGATAATTAACCTAATTCAGACTGCACTTCCGGGTGTGGCTGCCTTCCAGCCCACACGGGCTCGTTAAACCGTGCAGCTCCTCCCAGTGGAAGCCATGGAGCCCAACATGGCTGAGCTCTGAAGTCCCAGGCCTGTGGCCCCCAATGTAACCATGGCTGCTCCCCCTGATCCAGTGTCAAAGGGAGTCCTGGCTGGGCATGGGTCCCGGCCGTCTGTCACACCATGATTCTGGCGAAACGTGATACAAGATTCTTTTGAATTTCTATCAGTTTAAAAGACTATGGTCTCTGGTCTGTGTGTGTGCAAACGCATTGCTCTTTCATTTTGGTTAATGTTCTGGGATGCAGCTCTACTTCTGAGTAATTCTTTGCTATAAAGGGATGGTGTTTCTATATATCATTTTCTTTGCATCACTATTTTCCCTTATTTCTGTAGTTCTATAAACCAGGGGGCCTTAAACTTTTAATCTGAGGTCCCAAGTAATAAAATCGGTACCATACTAGAACCCAAGAGGAGTATTATTACTATAATGACAGCAGAACCATAAATACACAATTATAATAATAACCATATAATAAAGTACAGTAAATGGATCTATTTCTCACATGAATATTACTAAAAGAGAAAAGCAGAAAGCAAAAATATGGTCAATGAAACATTAATTATCATTCCAAAAAGGGGATAGATTTCTGAGGCATATCACTGCCATGGTAAGCTTCCTAATGTTTGCAGCTCAACTACATGATGACTTTGAAGTCAAGTCAAGTCAAGTGGCTTTTACACAGTATTGCAGGATCATTGAGTTTGCAGATGACACAATGGTGGTTAGCTTACAGAATGGAGATGTGATGATTGTCGGACTGGTGCAAATGCAACAATCCATCTCTTAATGTGGACAATATGAAAGAGATGATTGTTGACTTCAGGAAGGCCCATGCTATCCACCTCCCTCTGCACATCGAGGGCTCTGTGGGGGAATGATGAAGAGCGCCTCGGTGTGCACCTTGCAGCTGACCTTGCTTGGTCAATTAACACCACCTCCATAGCTAAGAAGGTTCCACTTCATTTGGCAGCTGAAGAAGCCAAGAATACCTCCCCCCATTCTCACCACATTCAATAGGGGCATCATTAAGAGCATTCTGATCAACTGCATCACTGCCTGGTTTGGGAACTGCACAAGATCGTGGGGACCTCTCTGCCCTCCATTGAAGACATCGTTGTAAAGCATTTTATCCTCAAAGGTTTCAGCATTGTGAAGGACCACTCCCACTCCTCCCATGGTCTCTTTGTTACACTTCTTCCATCTGACAGAAGATACTGAAGCATCTGAACCAGTTCTGCCAGGTACTACAACAGCTTCTACCCCTCAGCTGCCTGGTCTCTAAACTCTGTGCTGCCCTCCTACCGTCAGATCTGCACCTAGTAGTGAATTTACATGCCGTATACAGTTACACTTGTCACTATTGTTGTTTTCTTATCTGTTAGCTTTACTGTTATTATTTATTTATTACTATCTATTTCAAATTACACAGGTCAACAGGTCATTTTAATCAGAGCTAATTTTGTGTGGGTTTTGTAGTGTTTTTCATGCCAATTTCAAGTGTGTGTTTAGATTTTCTCTAGCATATCTAGTTTTTGTGACGAAGATAATTATTTATTGTATAATATTTGTTTTAAGTAGCCTAAGCATATTACAAGATTTAACGACAGTTGTCTGTAGTTTTATTTTACAGATGGCATTAACTGTGATTGTTTTCAGTTCTTATCATGCCTAGAAATTGCATTAATCACCCAGGCAGTTTCTGTTATGTATGTGGTTCATTCATGACAAAAGCACGTCACCCAATTACCACAGATCTTGAGAAGATATACAAATTGTATTTCAGCTGTCCACATGGTGACCAGGATAAATCTTGGGCTCCATATGTCATCTGCAGGAAGGGATATTTATAGGTTATGAAGGACAGCCGAGTCCCATGCCCGGCAGGGACGCCCCTGCTGTTTATGTTCCGGGGGAGCCACCATGGGCAGTCCAATATCTCCCCCGGGACGCTTGGTGGCAGCCTCCCTGGCTGACAGTGATTCCCCAACCACCTGCAGGGCTCCATGGGAGATGGAGTCCTCCACAGTTTGGTTGGGGCCCGGGGTGGCCGCTAGGGGGGGCTGTCTGCTTCCAACAGCCCGGCTGGACAAGTCTTCAGCCTCACCTGGAAGTGCAATTAGGACCAGGTGGTCAATCACCTGGAATGCTTCTGGGTGGACTATAAAAGGGCCCAGGAAGGAAGAAAGGTGGTGTTGCTGTGTGGTGGAGTCGTGTTTTTGGACTGTGTATTGCCTGTGGGTCACGGGGAAGATGTGCGCCCACGGGTGAAGAAAAATAAAAGTTTGTTTATTTTTATATGTGCCTCCATGTCCATTTGTGTCGGGTCAGGCGCCTATATAGCGCCTTTGTTACAAGGTGTACAGATGAAGTCCGTTGGTTTTAAACATTCTCTCTCAGTAGCAGAGCTAGAAGTTTGGGAAGCATTCAAGTGGCTCTGTGAAACCTTTTTGGGGAGCCATAAGTCTCCTGCATAAAAGAAATGAGTTCAGAATGTGCTTGATTCATACCAGAAACTGAGCTGTCGCAGGTCATTGAAAATACATTTCATGCTCTCACATCTAGAGTTCTTTCCAGAAAATCTTGGTATGATGAGTGACGAGCAAGGAGAACATCTTCACCAGGCCATTCTGTTAATGGAGCGTCGTTACCAAGATTTCTGGAATGAGAGTATGATGGTTGACTACTGCTGGATGCTCTGATGTGACAATCCAGTCACAGTGTACACAAGAAAATCCTACTTGGAGCGTTTACGAAGAAACAGTGGCACAGTGACGCCATTCAGTATGTCTATGCCATGGCGTGTGCCTCTTTGACTACACACTGAAGATATTGAAACATTTACTACATTGGTGCTTACGTTTTAGTAAAAACTAAATGCAAGTACAGTACACTGTAAACTAACATTACTCATAACTCAAAAGTTGATGTGACTGGAAAAGACTGAAAGCGGATCTGAGATCAGCTTGAAAAACTAATTTAGGAACCTGTGTTGTGGTCTCTGATTATTACCAAAAGCAAATTTTTGTTGCCTTGTGCTAATACTATCTGTTTACTTACCTATTATTTATTTTGAATTATTTATTTATCTATTGAAATATAGTATAGTTCAGTGGTTCTCAACCTGTGGGGTGGGCCCCCCTAGGGGGGCGCGAAGTAACAAAAAGGGGGGTGCGAAGATATGAAAAAAAAAAACAAGAATCAAAAATATGAAAAAAAATCTGTTGAAACCAAAACAAATTAACTTAAACTACATTCTGATACTAGAACAATAAATATAGAGTTAGATAAATGTTGATAAAAGTTAAGTAGGTATAATAAAATATGCATTTACATTTCAAAAAAATGTTAGGGGGGGCACGATTAAAACTGTTATGAAAACTCGGGTCGCAAATACTTAAAGGTTGAGAAACGCTGGTATAGTTCTTTACATGTCTTGCACTTGTCCTGTGTTTATTTTGCACATTATAAAATAATGGTATGAATGGTTGAATAGCAACATGATGTCATGCTGAATGCTGCGTCTCTGCACAACAGCCCATCTCACCCTTTATATTTTAAACTAGCAAAATACCCGCGCTTCACAGCGGCGAAGTACTGCCTTAAAATTTTTATTAAGAAGAAAATTAAACCTTTTTAAACTGAGGGAAAATATACCAATAATTATTTGTTAAGGAGCTCTTTGTATACCACATTGTGAGTTCGGCCCTCCGGTTGTAATATGACCAAGCTGTGCGCTGAGCTTACTCTTGAGCATGCAACGTACAGTTGGCCATGTGAACAGTAATCTTGTTTCAAATCTCACAACTTGGATTGCTGCTGTCATAATCGGTTTGAGTTTCATGGTTTGTTTCAATTATGACAGTATTTGCAGGACTTGTGTTGAAGTGACATTCGACATCTGTCAAGCATTGTAAGCATACAACCGGTTTCATTGATAACTTCACATCCAGCTTTTGAGAGTTTAAACATTCATAAACATCAAAGTGTCCACTACTAAAATCTTTACCTGTGAGTCTAAGATGTTTAAAAGGCACTGGCAGTTGTCGAAAGGTGTAAAATATTTGGCCATTTCGGTACACTTGAAAGCGACAACCGAACAATTCAGAGGTAGCCATCAACTTACATGCAGATCCATAGGTAAAGGGCTTAAGCATTTCACACTTATAGTGCTCTTGTGTAGTATAATTATCTCCTATCCGTTATCAGTCCACACCTTGAACCTGTCCCAGTCAATCAATATATAAGACACAATGTTCCTCCGGATATCAAGAGTGAGCCTGATATGGCCGTGCAATATGTAACACAGAGAATGGAAAAGGTAGGTGCCATCTCCGGGCATGGAAACCACTCGGTAACTGACAGTTCTTTGATCGATGGTGATCACCTCGATAGACATAATGGGGGTACGAATGGAATGATAAAGGAAATGGGTACCTGAACAATGTAAAGTAAGTCTAAAATACCTACACAATAACTATAATCGTAATAAACGAACAATAAAACAGCAGAGAAGCTGTGGATTAAATAAAAAGGCTGTAGTTATCAGCAGGGAGACGTGAATCCCGTGGCGAAGCAAGGAAGGGAATGCAGAAACTGGAGCAACGGAAGGCCTTATGTAGGCAGGCAGCCAACAACGTAGGAGGCGTTGGGATGGGGGACCCAATGCCGCCTCACACGGTGACTGAGCTGCAGGCTATGGATGTATATATATGTCCGCAAGTAGGATTCAGTTAGCGTTGGGAACCCACGTACCAAATTTTTTAAAGATGGGCCCATAAGTAACAAAGACCGTTGAAAAGTTCAACATGCCGGCCGACGGTGGCATCACACCACCGAAATAAGTACGTACATTGGTTTCGGTTAACGCAGGGAAGCCGCCTACCAAATTTCGTGAAGATGGGGCCATAAATAAGAAAGTTAAACATGGCGGACGTTGTCGACTGTTATGACTGTTACGCATAGAATTTCAAAATGAAACCTGCTTAACTTTTGTAAGTAAGCTGTAAGAAATGAGTGAGTGAGTGAGTGAGTGAGTCAGTCAGTGAGGGCTTTGCCATTTATTAGTATAGATTAATACTAGTTGATTACCCAGTGGCTTCACTCACTGAGTGCAAGGGAAAAAAATAAAATGTAGTATATATCTTATTAAACAGTAAAACATTAGCATGTAAGAAGTAAAGATACATTGAGCAGTACTGGAGTGCTTTTGGGTAAAGTACATTTTAAAGGTGCTATAACACAACAGGTAAGTAGCACTAACAGGAGCTTAAATGTATTTGGATCATCTGTTGGTAGCAGATCCTTTGTGAATGGCGTCACATAGAAATTAGATTTTCTATGTGATCCTGCAAATTTCTGCCTGACAACCTTGCACTACGTGCCTGTGATTTAAGAGAAAAATTATTCTGAGAAATGAGGATGCTGCCCTTCCGTGCTTAACAGGCAGAAGGTCCAAACAATTCCCAAGTTCAAAACTTAACATGAAGAGGTTGGAACATCTTCTTAGATGTAAACCCTCCATCTTCTTAAAAGAATGCATCAGAAAAGCAACCTTGAATGTTTCAGGGTTTTAGTGACCTGAACTCACCTTAAGGAACAGTAAGAAATCGTGCAGTGCAATTTACAAAGAGAGTTTTGCTTCGATGGCACCGATCACACTCATTCACAAAGATTTCTACTCTCCCAGGAGCCGACGGGGCACTCGAAGTGTCACAAACAGTGCGAGAAGAGCGGATACCGCCCGAAACTGCGAAGCTCTCGACCTGGCGGAGCAGCACGACATTCTGCACCACCAAGCGTCCACTTTGTTCTCACGACCCTTCGCCGCTCAAGGCGGTGTCGTCTTCACATTCTTTACAGCTCTGCGTAGTTAAAAATTAGAAAGATGCAAAGTTGTTTTCCTCATCTCTTCTACTATCAAGTACTGCCAATTTAAAAAAAAGTTATATGTGGCTGTTTCCGTGACAGTCACATGGACAAATAAATAAAACTTCTATGTCAGAACGTGCCTGACGGCGGAGGGCTGGGAGAGGGTGACGCGGGGCGCACTTCTATAGGATACATTGGCGTGTTTGTGTTTACTTCTTTTCAATATCAGTAAAATAACTCACACAAATAATAACAATTGGTAAAGACGATATAAAAATGGCATCCAATGTTCTGTGGTCATACGTAATTTCCGTTTCAAACGTGAAAAGAATTTTATAGATTTTCAGGTGTTCTCATATTTCTCAGCGGTCCAACAGACACATGCTTCCCACTGCCAGTAGATTGAAATTTATAAAAGGACTTTATAATAGTGTTTCAAGAAGGAATTCTTTCTCACTGAGGCATGTTAAAAACTAAATATTTTTTCCTCTTAGTTACGGATTTAGATTTGATGTATGCCATAATGACAAAAACATTGTAAGGCCCCAAAAAGTTGTCAATAACCAAACAAACTGCATTTAGTGTACAACATTGCACAGACACTATAGATGTAGGACCCAAAATTTCCTGGAATCAGTCAATAATATGATAATAGAGTGTAGTTCTAGAGTATGCCACTTTGTATTATATTATAAATGTTTGGTAATTCAACTGAATGCCATTGTACTAAGTTGATTGAGTTTGCATTTTCGACATTTATTCTACAGTCTTGCATGTGACTTAGACAATTTTATTCTCCAAGCTGAAAAAAGCATCGCAGGACATATTGAACAGGAAGACAATGATGATCAAATTTTACAATACTGACTTGTTCATATATAGTTTGCTCCCTATAGACAGTTAATCAGCAACAAGTGTTTGGTGAAGTGACACATCCAAAATGGGATATGCACCTGCACACACCATATTGTCAGTCAAACAGTTTTTGACCAAAAACAATGTAGTTGTTACTTTATACACTCTGTATTCACCAGGTCTCAGTTACTCCTGGTAACTTATTTTGATTAAAACTGAGACTAAAAAATAGAAGATTTGTTACCATAGAATAAATCCAGAAAAAAGTAGCAAAAGATATTCCCAGAAATAGGAGAAGTGCTGGGACAAGTGCATTTCATTTCAAAGAGAGTATTTTGAAGGTGACTAAAAGGAAATTGCTGTAAGTTTTATAATAAAGTTTTTTGTTCCTCCCTTCATATATACCTTCACTCTATTGGCTCACCTCCTCCTCAAGCTGCCACCTTATCGTGGTGGAGGGATTTGCATGTCCCAATGATCCTAGGAGCTCTGTTGACGGGGGCTTTATGCCCCGGTAGGGTCATCCAAGGCAAACTGGTCCTAGGTAAGGGATGAGAGAAAGAGCAGTTCAGAAAACTTTGGACAGTGTTTTCCCTTGCCCAGACGCGGGTCACCGGGGCCCCCCACTCTGGAGCCAGGTCTGGAGGTGGGGCTCAATGGCGAGTGCCTGTTGGCCGGGCCTGCACCCATGGGGCTTGGCCAGGCACAGCCTGAAGAGGAAACGTGGGTCCACCTTCCCATGGGCTCACCACCTGTAGGAGGGGCCAAGGAGGTTGGGTGCAGTGTGAGTTGAGGTGGTGGCCGAAGGCGGGGATCTTGGCGGTCCGATCCTCGGCTACAGAAGTTGGCTCTTGGGACGCAGAATGTCACCTCTCTGAAGGGGATGGAGCTTGAGCTATTGCGCAAGGTCGAGAGGTTCCGGCTAGATATAGTTGGGCTCACCTCGATGGACATCATGGACTCTGGAACCAATCTCCTTCAGAAGGGCTGGGCTCTCTACCACTCTGGAGTTTCCCCCGGTGAGAGGTGCTGAGCGGGTGTGGGTATACTTATTGCCCCCCGACTTGGAGCCTGTTCATTGGATTTTACCCCAGTTGACGAGAGGGTAGCCTAACTGTTGTTTGTGTGTATGCGCCGAACAACAGTCTGCAGTACCCACCATTTTTGGTGGCTGCATCTTCTGGGGACTCCCTCGTTCTGCTGGGAGACTTCAATGTAATGACAATGAGACCTGGAAGGGCGTGATTGGGAGGAATGGTGGTCGATGCCTGTTGTGGCGGCAATCCTCGAACCCGTTGGTGGACACCGGCGGTGAGGGATGCTGTCAAGCTGAAGAAGGAGCCCTACAGGACCCATTTGTCCTGTGGGACTCTGGAGGCAGCTAATAGGTACCGGCAGGCCAAGCGGAATGTGGCTTCGGTGGTTGCTAAGGCAAAAACTCGGGCATGGGAGGAGTTTGGGGAGGCCATGGTGAATGACTTCTGGACGGCTTCGAGGAGATTCTGATCTACCATCCGGTGTCTCAGGAGGGGAAAGTGGTGCAGTGTCAACACTGTATTTGGTGGGGATTGTGTGCTGCTGACCTTGACTTGGAGATTGTGGGTTGGTGGGGAAGACCTCCTCAATCCTAATAACATGCCTTCCAATGAGGAAGCAGAGCCTGGGGACTCGGAGGTGGACTCTCCCATCTCTGTGACTGGGGTCACCGAGGTGGCCAAAAAACTCCTTGGTGGCAGGGCCCCAGGGGTGGATGAGATATGCCTGGAGTTCCTCAAGGCTCTGGATGTTGTAGGACTGTCTTGGTTGACATGCCTCTGCAACATCGCATGGACATCAGGGACAGTGCCTCTGGATTGGCAGACCGGGGTGGTGGTCCCCCTCTTTAAGAAGGGGGACCGGAGGGTGTGTTCCAACTGCAGAGGTATCACACTCCTCAGCCTCCCTGGAAAAGTCTATTCGGGGGTCCTGGAGAAGAGGGTCCGTCAGATAGTCGAACCTCGGATTCAGGAGAAACAGTGTGGTTTTCGTCCTGTGGACCAGCTCTACACCCTTGGCAGGGTCCTAGAGGGTGCAGGGGTTTGCCCAACCAGTCTACATGTGTTTTGTGGACTTGGAAAAGGTATTCGACCGTGTCCCTCAGGGAATCCTGTGGGGGGTACATTGAGAGTATGGGGACCCCCTGATAAAGAGCTGTTCGGTCCCTGTACAACCGGTGTCAGAGCTTGGTCCGCATTGCCGGCAGTAAGTCAAGCCCGTTTCCAGTGAGGGTTGGACACTGCCAGGGATGCCCTTTGTCACCGATTCTGTTCATAACTTTTATGGACAAAATTTCTAGGTGCAGCCAGGGCATTGTGGGGGTCTGGTTTGGTGGGCTCAGGATTGGGTTACTGCTTTTTGCAGATGATGTTGTCCTGTTTACTTCATCAGAAGCTGGAGGCTATCCCAGAAAGTATTGGGCACAAGGCAGGAACAATCCCTGGAAAGGGTGCCAGCCCATCACAGGATGAAGCAACACCACACTCTTGCATACACACTAGAGAAAATTTAGCTTCACCAGTCCATCTAACCTGCATGTCTTGGAAGGAACCTGGAGCAGGAGAACATGTAATCTCCGTGCAGAGATGACCCGGGACATAAACACTGTGTGCCACTGTACCACCATGCCATCCATATCTAATATTATAGGTAAAACATAAAACAGTTTACCAAAGAACTATTCAGAGTATGTTGCTATTTAGCGACTTGCCTATTACAGCTCTTATTACTCTTGTAGTGCCGCTTTTGTAATGGAACCAGTGTTTACTTTTTCATTTCCACTATTCTCTGCAACCACATGTGAGATCCAATGACACACTTGGCTCCTGTTCAGTATGTGGAACCTGTGGTGACTGCCTTCAACTAGTCAATATTTTCCTTGAGGTCACTGCTGTGTCATTATACAGACAGCAGAACTTTTCAAAACTTTGTGTCTCCAGGCTCTGGATTTTGTTACCATTGATTGTGTGTAATGCTTGGGGTCACTGGTGCTCACGGCTACTGACAAAGTGCAAGCCTTTGACATAACCAGGAAACTTTAATCCAAAACAATGGAAAATTAAAGACACTCAGAAGAAACATTTACATTATGCATAGAAAAAGAGCATATAAAAGCAGCAGAATAACTATTGACACTGAAGTAATTTTTTAATACTTTCTATGAGGCTAAACATGTAGATAAATTACAAGAGACAAAGTCTTTTCTGGAAAAACAAAAGAGAGAGAAGCAGGGAGCAGGAAGATCCAAGAGAAGGAGGATATGAAGAGCAAAGATGATGGCACAAATGATAACTGATAAAACATACTAGAACAGAATTCTCCAAAAATCTGAAATTGGAACATTCCTACAAATACAAAAAAGGTACCTTGGGACTCAGCAGAGGAGATGACCAGAAAGGTCCAAAACAAAACGTTTCCATTGGTTAGATACACATTATGTACACATTTCAACTGAGTGTGTTGATGATTGAGGTTTTTATATACTGAAGTCTCAGTAAGAACAGCAAACATTGGGAGATCGCATTCATTGACTGATTGAACATGCAAGGGCTTAAAATTGCATATTCTGCAGAAGCAGGTTCATCCTAGGGAACAAAATGCAAAATATCGTTATTTATTTATTTGAGTTTATTAAAATCCCACATCATTCCATACAAATAAATACATTTTTACAAACATAAGATCAAAGGCAAATCAACCCAACTACTTTAAATACATTTTAAACAGACAACTAACCTTAGCTTTAGAATCTGAATGTTTTCAACCTAACAATGATGAACAAAAAAAAAACCCCAAAAAACAGAAAAACAGCACAAAACTCAGACAAAAATTCAAACAAATCCACATTATAATAGGTGAAGGAGACTGGAAGGATGGATCTTAATAACCCTAGAAATGATGTCATGGCTCTTCATCCAGGGATTTTCTTCCATCCATTCAGTTGAAGGGAGCAGAGAGTCCATAAACATGTGTTAATTTTTGATTATTCCCCTGCGTGGCTTTTAAAATTATCCCTGCAAAAGGTTTGTCATGGGGCTGTGGGAAGATGGGAATTCTTACTTTATGATGTTTTAATGGTTCAGTGATGATTTGCACTACTATGTATTGGTGTACATATCAATTTGTTAAAACAGAGATCACAAAAAAATGAACACTTCAGTTTAGGTATTGCAGAAGTTCATCTATTATTTATTTACTCTTATTTAATAAGACCTTAGCAAAGGCTTCTTTGAGTCTTCATAATACTACATCAGTAGATCTGTTGGTCATCTCTGTGCAGTATGACATATTAACAAGATGGTAAAATTAATTGTTAATATGAAGGATTCACAGGTCTTATACTTAATATGGAATATCAAGAGACATGTGTCCTCAATTAAGCCACCCTGGCCAACTCCAAAGTGACGTTATGTTAGTAGGTTACATTGCAGGGACGAATAAACACTTTACTGATGCCTTATAAATGTTATGGAGACCCAAAGAATTTTATGTTAAGGTCTTGTTACATAACAGTAAATAAGTAATTGAAACTTTTTTTGCAGTACCTAAATTAAAGTATTACCAAAAATTTTAGAATATGTTCATCCACTTCAGTATTTTGGTAATACATTAGTTTAGGTACTGCGGAAATGCATCTGTTATTTACTGTATTTACTCTAATCAGTGGCGTAGCTAGAGTTTTTGTTGCCAGAAGCGGTCTTTGAGTTTGCCAAACCCCTTCCCACTTACAAAATAAAACATAATACATATCGTACAAAAAATGAAAACGACAAAAATGTTAACTACATTTCTAATTATTGATTACTATTGAGGTATTTACATAATGGCCCTTCATTCTTCTTTAATATTTCTTCCCTTGCCTTTTTCTTTTTTCTGAAAGCAGCACCACTCTCTATTGTTCATTTCTTCTTGAGATTGAGCGAATAGCAAAATTTTAATAATGAGATTGAAGGGATTGAATAAGTCAACAGAGAGAGTTTTCGGCCAGAGTAAGTCGGCGAACTGGTCAAATTTGGCATTTGTAAAATATAACCTTGCAACAAATAGTTTTTAAATATTATAAAAGATGTAATTTTGACATAGATAAATACTCATTAGCTTGCCAAAGTCCTATCAAACAAAACTGTTAAAAAAGTCTAAAAAGTCTAGTAATAATGTTTATTAAAACGTTCCGACCGTAAAAAAAGTGTTGCTGGGGGCAGACCACCTCCTTTGCCTTTCCAGCTACGCCAGGGACTCTAATGTAATAAGACCTTAACAAAGGCTTCTTCTGGTGTTAATAACACTTAGTAAAGTGTTTATTCATCTGTGCAATGTGGCCTACTAAAATAATTTCATTTTGGAATGGTCAGATGTGCACATTTCTTTTAATATTGCATACTTCATTATAAGACCTGTGAATCCTTCATGTTAACAAGTAAGTTTACCAGTCTATCCATCCATTATCCAACCCGCTATATCCTAACTACAGGGTCACGGGGGTCTGCTGGAGCCAATCCCAGCCAACACAGGGTGCAAGGCAGGAAACAAACCCCGGGCAGGGCGCCAGCTTTACCAGTCTATTAAATGGTTATTACTATGTGACACTGCACAGAGACGAATAGCGTCTATTATGGCGCGTTTCCACTGCATAGTACGGCACGACACGGTTCAGTTCAGCTCACTTTTAGGGGGTTTTCCACTGGGAACAGTACCTGGTACCTGGTACCTGGTACCTGGTCCTTTTTTTAGTACCACCTCAGCCGAGGTTCCAAGCGTGCCGAATCGTTACCAAAACGTGACGTGTAAACTCTGCTGGTCACTGATTGGCTGGAGAAAATTGTCATTACTGCGTAACTGAACTTGCGACACGAGACACAACAGACCCGCTAGATTTTTAGCACAGCCAGCGAAGGTTCGGACGCACCATTTTGTTTTAAGCAAAAATGGCTGTTTCGTGGTCTATTGAGGAAGTACAGACGTTCCTCTCATTGGTAGCCGAGGAGCGGATCCAGTGAGAGCTGGATGGGGCGACGCGGAATGAAAAAGTTTTTCAGGAGGTCGCTAAGCTCTTGGGCGCACACGGCTACCATCGGACTTACAAACAGTTAAAAACATCCACATGCCAAGAATGAAGAACACCATTCCGTCGATATGCTCCATTGTTGTGTGTTTGTTTGTGGCGCGTTAACGATGATGTCATGGCAGTAGAGGCGGCGCAACTATAACGACACGTGAATAATCCTGCCCACTCTAAAGCAGTACTAAACTGCAGGCGAAACGCAAACCGAGCCGAACTGAGCCGAACCAAGGTGAGCTGTACTGAACTGTGCTGTGCCGTACTATGCAGTGGAAAAGCGGCATTAATGTGTTACAAGCATTACCAGTACCATAAGTACCAGTATTTATGTGGTGAGAGAAGACATGCAGGTGATGGGTGTAACAGAGTAAGATGCAGAGGACAGGAAGATATGGAAGAAGATGATCCACTGTGATGACCTCTAACGGGAGAAGCCAAAAAAAGAAGAAGAATTGATGTTTTTGAAATTCAGGGCAAAATAAAATGAGTTAAAGTAGTATAATTATCTTTCTGAGCACTTCCTGCTAGAGAGGTCACAGCTGACTGGAAGAAGACTTTGGTTTTATATTGAAAGAATGATATCTCATGGCTTTCATGTGGGGGTAATCTGGCAAAAAAGGGATCTATTGAAAGGGAAAAGGAAACGTGGACAGCCCTACCCAGGTAGTTGGTGCTGATAACTCTCACCAGGACTTACATTTAACAAATGGTATTGGAAATCGATGGTCAAATGTAAGTCTTTGATGCTAGTAGGGAGTAGGAATATCACAGAGCATAACAACCTTCAGGCTGCTCATGGAGCACTCACGTGGAGGCCATCACAAGTATAAGGAGTAAGTGAATTTATAAATACAATAAGAAGTGTTGGGTACCCAGTCACATCCCCTGCTTAACAGACGTAGTCGGGAGGCGAGAGGTGTGTAAGCACACTACTGTCAGCTCTCAGATCAACTCCTCCACTCTCAAGTCTGCAGTGTTGGCGCTAAGAAAGAATCGGGCAGGCTTGTGAGTTTTCCGGCATGAGTCATTACACCCGTTATTGGTATCAATAGTTTGGTCCCTGCAAATGTAGGGGAATTGTCACTCCCAATGACAAAGATCCCGCTAGGTTACACGAAAGATGTTAATACTTCAAACAGCACTAGTAGAGCGCAGCTGTACGGTACGTGCATTTGCATTACCCACTTATGCACATTCACGATTACAAGATTGTTAAGAACTATATTTCTAATTTTGAAAACATTTCAAATAAAGTTACTTTTAAAGCACGTTGTGCTGAGAGTGAGAGGATGCCTCCAATATTTTTTGTCCTAATACAATTAAAAAAGGGGCAGGAGGAATCTTTTTTCAAGGAACTGTTGTTTAAACAAACAGAAACGCTGAGATATCATGTTCTTTTCTACCTAATTGCAAGCTCTCCATCACTGTTGGTAGTTGCTAGGTTTTGGAAAAGCCATGCCATGTTTTAAACAAGAAACAATTGTATCTAAGTAGTTTGCAAAATCTTGGTCTGATCTTGGGTGTTAAAAATGCTGTAAAAATTGATTTTAAATCAAAAGGCCTTCCTCTGCATGGAGACAAAGGATGACATTATCTGGCAAGCTGGGTCAGTTGTGCTCCTCTGTTGCCAAAAACACTTATTATCTGTCAGGAAATTTATGAGTCCAAAAAGGCGGTGTGACAGTTTTATAGTAACTAATAGGTCTTTTGTTGCAGGCAGCCTGGGTGGCACTGTTGGATTCTCAACTACCCTTTTATTTACCCTCTCAGAATTTACTTTCTGAGCAAAAAGCTTGTCAAGAGCAGTCCACAACCAGCAGGATGAGCAACACATTGTGTAAATAAGTGGTTTTCTTGAAAGAGAGGCATTTCTGTAGCTTGCAGTCTGTCTCCCTGGGAGTGGAATTATTTCAAGTGGTTAGAAAGAAATGTCGCATGTGATTTGTGGCTTTAGTTCAAATGTATTTTCTGTGGAAGGACGGTGCATATTGTTAATTTCCCTTCCCACAATTTAGGACAGCTTACTTCAGGCTATGGTGCTTTGGGATCACCATATAAAATCGATTTATGCTTAATGCAGTAAGTCTGTACCTAACTGCGATGAGCGGGTGATCTGTTCAGGATAAATGACCACATTTATTTAGGGTCTACATGCCCAAGTGTGTTTGTGAACTAATTTCATTCTCATTTCCTGAAGAACTGCTGTTACTTTATTAACATGAAGGTCTTTGTACTACTAAAAGCCCTGTAAAATCAAAGTGTATGGGTAAATTCTATCAAATCTCAGTTTTGTGTTCTTATTCCTCTGCTGTGAATCAAAAACCCAAGTAATCTCGCAGCAGTACAGTCAAGTGTATAAAATCCCCCTTGTAAGTCTGTCTGGAAAGCAAACACATCTACTGGTGCTCTGAAAAAATGTTGCTGTGCACCAGTTATGGCATTCCAGCAAATGGCACAAACATGCATAAGAAAGGAGCCCCACATTGTTTTTCACTGTAAGAAACTTAAGGTGTTTACACAACTTGTTTGTAAGCGCAGTTTTTTTGATTTCTAACAGAGATCTCCCCAGTTGTTCACTTCATTTAGGTGAATATGAACACGCAAATTGAACTCTATAGGGAACTGAAACACCTTTTTAGAAACAGTGGTCTCGTTGTGGTACCCCCCGAACCCTGGAGTGGTTTTTGTGTGCGGTAAGAATGTGGTCCTACATGGAACAAATTTAACTGCAGGAAACACTGTGCATTAGGGGTAAAAATTGTGCATGCTCTACTTGTCTTTCTATACCATTTCTACTGATAATTAGGTAATTCCGCATAAAAATAAATACACACATACCCAGGAATGTAACAAAATTTGTACAAAACAATTTGCCAAAGTCAAAGCAAGCCTATAACCCTACTTAGGCTCAGCACCCCTCAATCTGTCTTGCAATTGGATAGCAATTGACTACATTAAAAAAACCAACTGACCAATCAAATGCAGTGATGAGGAATGAATAGCAGCACCATGTGCCACTGAGCCACTGCAAGAGCAAGGTGTGCAGGCGTCACCTTAATAAGATTGCGGGTACTGGAGGCATTGAAACTTTGATACTATGTAGTAAATGTTAATTAGATATTCCAAAATAAGCATTATTAACAGATGTCTACAGGCATATAGACAGTAGACATGTGATCTTAGAAAGTGCATTGAGGTAAAACTCATATAGCACAAAATAGGGGAGAGCACAAGCAATATCATACAGTGAAATGAAACTTAATCTGATATGTCTGTCTGTATGAAATTGATGCACATCAGCACATCTTGCCATCTTTTGTAGAGTCACCAATGTGACATGTTCTTTCTGTAGCATGCAAAACAGTGCATAATTTCCATGTGCTCTTTGGGTTATCAGATGATAAGTATTCTGTCCACAGAGGTGTGTTTGATAAACAAACCACATAATTATTGCAAATGTGGAGAAGCACAGATGCAGCTGTTATCATCACTCCATGATGATTTTTCTCTGGAATAAAATGTTTCTGCCTAATATAACCTGCCCATGGGTTTTTTAATGTTGCATTCTGGTTCATTTAAAAGTTTGCTGTGTGAAATGCTATGCAGCATATGGGTGACGAGTATGAAAGCACCTCCAACTGGGAGTGTGCTTGATGTAGGGATGCAGTTTTGCTGTATGTTCATAAAGACTCCTTCAGCTTCACATGTGAGGAACTATTAGATAGATAGATAGATAGATAGATAGATAGATAGATAGATAGATAGATAGATAGATAGATAGATAGATAGATAGATAGATAGATAGATAGATAGATAGATAGATAGATAGATACTTTATTAATCCCTAAGGGGAAATTCACATACTCCAGCAGCAGCACAAAAACTGATAAAAACAATATTAATTAAATAGTGATAAAAATGCAGTGCAAGTTAAAAAATGCAAGGTGGAGAGTGCGAGGCAGGTGTTACAGTCTATAATCTTATGTAGTGTTAACATTTAACCTCCCGGATGGAACTGAAGAGTCACATAGTGTTGGGGAGGAACGATCTCCTCAGTCTGTCAGTGGAGCAGGACGGTGACAGCAGTCTGCCACTGAAGCTGCTCCTCTGTCTGGAGATGATCCTGTTCAGTGGATGCAGTGGATTCTCCATAATTGGCAGGAGCCTGCTCAGCACCCGATGCTCGGCCACAGATGTCAAACTGTCCAGCTCCGTGCTTACAATAGAGCCTGCTTTCCTCACCAGTTTGTCCAGGCGTGAGGTGTCCCTCTTCTTTATGCTGCCTTCCCAGCACACCACTGCATAGAAGAGGGTGCTCGCCACAACCGTCTGATAGAACATCTGCAGCATCTTATTGTAGATGTTGTAGGACGCCAGCCTTCTAAGGAAGTATAGTTTGCTCTTTTCTCTCTTGCACAGAGCATCAGTCCAGTCCAGTTTATCATCCAGCTGCACTCCCAGGTATTTATAGGGCTGCACCCTCTACACACAGTCACCGCTGATGATCACGGGGTCCATGAGGGGCCTGGGCCTCCCAAAATCCACCACTCTTTCCTTCTCCTTTCCACTTCCCGCAGGTATTTGCGTCTCTGTCCGCTCTAACTGTGCTAAACCCAGGTAGCTCCACGTTAGCATCTGAGATGCTAATTGTTAGCCATGTTTCACAAAAACACAACAAACTACATTATCTATAGGTCATGACATTTTTTAAATGCGCAGCCAGTTCGTCAATCTTATTTGTTAGTGAGTTCACATTTCCCAGAATCACAGAAGGCACTGAAGGTTTGTATCACCACTTTCTTGCTAGTTGCTTAGCTTTTAGCTTAGTGCCGGCTCTGCTGCCACGATACCGCCTTCTTACCTCGTCAGGTAAATAGGAAACCACACCGGCACAGGCCTTTGTTCTCAGCGCTAGAAGTTGACTACCTGAATAGACAAGTCTTGGCGTGTAAAAATCCATGTCCAAGTAGTAAAATGTGTCCAGGAAACGAGTCCACGTAAAAGAAAATGGTAGGAATGATCAGAAAGATAGAGAAAAAAGTAGAAAGATAAAGAAGATAAAGTCGTACACAGAGCTGCTGGAATGGCTGCCACTTATGGTGGCACCTCATTTCAATTAGAATAATATCCAGCTGTGAGTGCTCCAGCAAAGCGCACAGTTGGTACAGTACTGGTTCTAAGAGCAATGCAGTGAAACCATGAAAGCCCTCCATCCATACACCTGAGGTTGTTATCAACATTATGGGTCGTATGGTAAGTCGTCATATGTTGATGTGGCAATTATGATGACAGACGACCTGAGGCCCAATCTCATGAATGTTACAGTGTGCAGACCTTTACATTGCTGCTAGTGGAGACCATTTCTAGCAAGGCCTTTATAACATCATTTAAATAATAACTCCAAAAATTAATAAAATATCAAATATTACTTTTCTAGCATAATAAAACATAGGTATTTTTTAATCGACTGTCTCTCTGTGTGTCTGAGCAATCTGGTCGGTCAGTTTGGCTTTGGTGATATGATCGACAGAGGAACTGCAGAGCAAGAGAGACTGAGGTACACAAGAAGAAGTAGAGGTATAGGAGGCACCCTGAGAATCACCTTAAAGTTGGGAAGTAGTCACAAGAATAGAAATAATGTTTTCACAGCGGATAATGGAAGCCCATCTACTATTGAACAGGAAAGAAGGTGTGCAAGGCGCATTGAAATGACAGAGTTTGAGGAGCGGGCTTTACCGGAACACGATTGAGAGAGGAAGCAAAGAGCAAGAAAAGTTCAGACACACGTGGATACCGAGGAAAAGTGTATAATGAATGCTTGATGTACACATGAGGCAAGAGATATCAGATATTTTTTAATTTATTCAGTTACCTGTAGTAATGTGGTTAGTTACTAATTTATACTTTTTGTACTTTTTGTGTGCCACCTTGTACCTGTCGTAACTGTACTCTTGTAATATGCTGTAGGTTTGTCTTTCTTACATTTTTGAAATCTCTTTTTTGATGTCACTCTACATTACCATAATAAAATTTGGCTTGTTATTTGTGTTGAATTTTTTTTTATCCTTCATGTGTTTATGTTTTGTGATTAGTGCACCAGTCAGCTCTTTGGATCCTGTCCCCATCACTTTTCTGGCTCCCTTGTTCTTTTCCACCATTGCTGGAGACATGGATATGACTTGCTGGCACACATTTGTCTGCTCATGATATCATGGCAGCCATCATATTTGGGAGCAGCTCCATAGGAGGAACTTAAAAGAAAGGCTAAATAAAATGTTAGGCAACCTGTCAAAGAATAATTAAATCAAATAAATACTTAAGAGTTGTCTTTTAAGTCACTGATTTTGAAGAACAATTACCAGTATCATGTTCAAGGACCCTTTGCTGTTTTTCCACAATGATTTTGCCTAGCATCTGAAATAGCATCAGTGCCGCTCACAATAAATCAATAAACACTGCTGGTAGATTTCACATTTTATTATTATAAAATGAAATAAATCACGGTGGATTTAATTTGACTTTTTCATCACTGATCAACAGCAAACAACTCTTTAATATCAAAGGGAAAACAAATCTCAATAAATTGGTCCAAATTAATTCCAAATATAAAAACCCCAAAAGTCACATGTTGTAGATGCACCTTTGGCAGCCATGACAGTGTTGAGTCTGTGTGCACAGGTCTCTCTCTATCATCTGTACACTTCTGGATATCACAGTTTTCCCCCCCTTCCTTCATCTTTGTAAAACTGCTCAAGCTCTGTCATGTTGCATAAGGGATGATGAGTGAACAGCCTTTTTCAAGTCCAGCCACAAATTCTCAATTGGATTGAGATCTGGACTCTGACTTGGCCACTCCATTGTTGTTTTGAAGCCATTCCTGTGCAGCTTTGGCTTTATGCTTAGGACTGTTGTTTTTCTGCAAACAAAATCTTTTCCCAAGGTGCCGGTTTCTTGCAGCCTCAACACAAAGCGCTTTGTGATGCAGGAAAAGTGCTATATACAGTAACTGTAATTCATTATTGTTATTATGGTACAGAACTTAATTTTAGTAAATCAGCAAGTTGAGTCACTTTGAAAATCCACAAATTACCCCAGATATTTATTTCCCTTCAGTGCCATGGGTCTATCAAAGATAATAATAAATACATTTCAGAAGTAGAGAGTTATTCTTATATATCATGTAACAATTTTAGGTTAAATGCACTATCAATCTGTAAGAAGTAGTTTTAACAAAAATCTGTTTTCAAATGATGTAACCTGTCTTTTCTCTATTTGTTGAGTTTATTCAATTTCTGTCTATTACTAGAAGCAACTGAGAAAGCAAATTTCATATTTTCTTAAGTAAACATAACTAAATAAAAACTTGAACCTAACATGGCTGTCTTTGGAGTGAAACTGAAGAAACCTAATGCAGAAGCAGGGTGACCGGGCTAACTTTGAATAGATGGTTCATATTGGTATCAGTCTAATTCAGGTCCCTGGAGTGGAGTGGTGGGACAGCACAACTACACCCGATTCCCTTACTGAAAGTAGTATTACTCTTTAGTAAGCAGGGAGACATACATGTTAGTTTTTGGAATTGGAGCCTGCTATCATATATATTGTGGACACCTGGGGGAGCTGTTGCCCTGCAAACCCAACAGACAGGTAGTCCAGACACAAGTTAAAAAGCACTAAGAATATTTTACTTCTATTTCTTCTGTTATATTGCCTCCAAAGCACCACATCCACCACAATAAACACAAATCAAACTCAACAATACAATACAATTCTCCTCCACACCTCCCAGCAAGCTCTGTCACACTCCCTCCCAACTCCGGATCTCACTGGGTTCCTCATAGTCCTTTATATAGTTCTTGACCCAGAAGTGCTTCTTCTTTTCTGTTCACGTGACTTGTCAACACTTCTGAGTCAGATGGAGAATTACATTTTTCTTCAGGCTATATGGAAAGTATAAATCCTCGTGTCTCCTGGCAGTGTCACCTGGCAGCACCCACGGTACCCAGCAGGGCTGTAAAGCCGAACTACAAAGTCCATGATGCCCTGCGGGAATCCAGGGCACCGCTACGCTTGTAGGGAACTCGCCATCTGGCATCTTGGGGAAGGCAGTGTCCCTGAACAGGTGCCTTCCCCCATCTTTCTTCTCATTGGGCGTCTCGGCCGGGTTGAGCAGCCAGCTGTCTGCCACTGTATTCTTAGCTGAGCTCAATTTAGACTAACAAAAATACATTGAATGGTAAAAGACAAAGAACCTTCAGATGTAAAATTGGTGCTTTGTACTTTGTGTTTGAAATTGACTGATTACGCTTATAATACCACTATCATACTCCTAAAAAAACAGATTCATATCATTGACAAGGGCAAAAGTGCCGGAAGTCTGTTAAAGCCTAGTAGTGCTGTTGATTGTTTAAACAATGGCAGGTAAATTATGGAAGTGCTTTGTGTCATGGTAAGCTGACTAAGTTTCATTAGCCAAGGTCATAAACTAAAAAACAAAAATTATCACATGTTGTACAAGGACTCAGAATATACAAATAACTTTACAAAGCTCTGATAAACAGGAAACACAAGTTCGTTCACACATACAGAAGGACATTTGGCATCCACTTAAGGAAGAAAAGTGACCCATGATTAATGTAGAGGACATTTATAATTATGAAAAATCTCACCAAAACTCCTGTAAAGTACTCTCTTTATATAGTTTCTGAGAAGAAGAATGCCGAGAATAATTTCTAAGTTGCTACGGGCAAAGGTCCCGGCTAAATAAATACTGCACATCAAGAAGCACTTCATGTAATGCATCTTATTGCCCCCATCTTTTTCTGGCTGTTGTTATAATTAAACTAAAGGGTAACGTTGCTGAAAGTATCTGAAAAGTACTGATGCTGTCCCAAGGACAGTTCAGAGATTTTATTGGAGCTGACAAGTTGTTCCCAAAGGAGTACTTTATTAGTGTTTTGGAGGGCACAAAGAAAGTGCAAAAAAGAATCAAAACAGAACTGTCCAAAAATGCTGCACTGGGGTCACTGTTGTGTTACTTTGGCATAAGCGTCTTAAAAAAATGAATAACATTTCTTGAATCATAAAAAAAAATAAATAATGCAACATACAATCCAAGCAGTGTCAAGGACTAGCTCCAAATCGAAAAACCAGACAGAAGCATTAGGCTTTCTAAAAGGGTAAATGGCTAGAGTTAGGAGGGCTAACACTTAGTGAAGATGTCAATGTCAAAAGAAAACTGCAAGCAGGTCTGGTTGTGCTTGGGGATGAGAGGGAAACGTGTTTAGATTTTTGAACTTACTGTATCTGCTTGACTAATCTGATCATCTCTGATATTGATATAAAGATTGAATGAATGATATCACTGCGGTGGGTTGGCGCCCTGCCCAGGATTGGTTCCTGCCTTGCGCCCTGTGTTGGCTGGGATTGGCTCCAGCAGACCCCCGTGACCCTGTGTTTGGATTCAACGGGTTGGAAAATGGATGGATGGATGGATGGATGAATGATATCAGTTGTGCCCAAACTCTGGCAACCAGGGCATAAGCTGCTTTAAAGTCTGAGTAAAAACAATGGACAAAGCTGTATTTCTGTCACCATCGGGGTATTGCTCAGGGTCTCCATTTTCCATTCTCACACAAAAGGGCTAGGATTCAATAAGGGTAGCCCTTCCTACACTCACCCCTCAGTAAAGATTTTTCCATTTATTACTACTAACTTTATTTTAATAAAGACATCTCTTGTGTTTGGTATGGAAAGTTTGATGAAGGATCTCATGCCTTGTTTTTTTGGGAACCTTCAAATAGTCACACTTTATATAAAGTGACTCTGGATAAATGTTGTCCAGTCTAGGTAATTTGTTGTTAGCCTTCTAATTTTAGTAGTACATTGTAATATCACATAATCATTATTAACAATGTGGTTGTTCTCTGTAGCTATTTCTATTAATGATGACTTTATGAAGAATTTCAGTAAAATAAAGTGAATTTGCAATTTCTTTATCAGTATATAATATTTATATCATCCTGGATAATTCTTAATATATTAAACTTTATCTTCTTAGTTCTATAGTTGGATTATGAGCTTGACTTTTTTTATAATGGTATCCTATGCTTCAAATGTACCACAGCACTATAAATAATATACATGTACATCTACTGTGGCTTTGACAAACGGGTTAAAGTGAAGTAAATAAAGCTGTAGACTCGATATGATTTATTGTAGCAGGCTGTAAAATGTAATGTCCTTGCATCCAGTCCTTAATAATGATAATATAAAGTCCTTACACTGGTTCAGCATTTTAGGAGGTAGACATTCCCATCCATACCAGGGCCCAAACACTACAATATTCATAGAGTTACCCATCGGTTGTTATGGCTAAGCTAAATTATGGAGTGAATAAAATTAATCCCATCACTTGAAGACAGGATTGCTGCTACAACTGGGTAAGTGGCTGTGAAACTAATCTTTTTAGGCTTAAGAAAGTAAATTGATCTATACTAATAAAAGGCAAAGCCCTCACTTACTCACTCACTCACTCACTCACTCACTGACTCATCACTAATTCTCCAACTTCCCATGTGGGTGGAAGGCTGAAATTTGGCAGGTTCATTCCTTACAGCTTCCTTACAAAAGTTGGGCAGGTTTTATATCGAAATTCTACGCGTAATGGTCATAACTGGAAGCAGTTTTTCTCCATTTACTGTAATGGAGATGAGCTTCAACGCCGTGGGGGCGGAGTTTCGTGTGACATCATCATGCCTCCCACGTAATCACGCAGCACATAGAAAATCAGGAAGACCTCAAAAAAGCGCTGAAGAAAACATATAATTGAGAAGGCAGCGAAACAATAAGAAGCGAGCGAGTGACATATACAACCATATTGATGAGTTCTGCTACTTCGGAAACAAAGCACGATGTAAACCTACACTTTAAATTAAGTTCATAGACAGGCTGCCGCTGGCGTTTGTAATTTAGTGCCTGCCCATATAAGGCCGTCCGTCAGCGGCAATCCAATAGCAAACTGCCACGGGTAAATATTCACGGGTGAAGGACTGTGCTTATGGAGAGGAAGATGAGATGGTCAGGGTGGTGTTTGACACAAACTCAGCGAAACTGCGAGAGAAAGTTTTAAGTGCCAGGACTAAGGTAACATTAAATACAGCCATGGACATAGCACGAGATGGCACCAGCACAGCTGGGAACCTTCGATGCAAGTACACCGAGTGGCTCACGTGAACTGCCGCAGTGCACAGATAAAAGCAACAGTTCCAAAGAGCTGAACAAAACGAATTACACAATTGAAAAGGCAGCAAAAAATGAAGGTCTGATAAGCATATTCATAAATGCAGCTACTGTGGAAACAAAGCACACGGTGGAAAAAGTCAATGTCCCGCTAAAGGAAGACAGTGTAAAAAAAACCCGTGCATGCAGTGTGTCAGGTCTCAGATAAAGAAGAAGACGAGCTGTTTATTGATGCAGTAAGAAACGAATCGATGAATGAAACCTGTCATCTTTACAACGATTGACAAACACGGAATGTAACTTGAACACAACACATCCTACAAATACGAACCTGATTGAAAGAAATAATGATAATCAAATCCTTGATGACAGCAACACTCAGTAACACTCACAAAACAAATACTGTATATTGACAGTCATGTTACGTTATTTTTAAAATGTTCCCTTTTCTTTTCTACCTTTTTAACACACTACTTCTCGCTGCGATACGCGGGTATATATATATGTATATATATATATCCCGCTCTACATACTCGAATAATGGATACTTTATTCGCCATCAATGATTGTTTTGGTAAAGCCATACTCAGTGTATTCATTAGATGAGCGGTAAAAAGTAAGAGCGAGGGAGGATGACTCATTGAGGCATGCAGGCTGTAGTCTTGCGTCAACTCTATCTGAATTGCGCGATCACATTTGAAAAATATATCTTTTCAAGTTCTATTTAGTCCATATGTGTCAAACTCAAGGGCGGGCCACATCCGCCCGGCGTGTAATTATATCCGCCCGAGATCATTTTATATACTGTATTATTGTTATTAATGGCCCGGGTATATGAAGCGCTGGTAACACAATAAACTACAGATCCCATAATGCAGCGCTTCAGCTGCCTTGCGAACACTTACGCGTTAATCAAGTCTACCTTATGATGCTGCAAGTTATTGCGAAGCTAGAGTTATTGCGCACTGAGTTTGCACGGCGCTTTGGTGACTTTGAAGAACAAAAAAAGTCCGTCTACATGCGGCTCGAACCTTGTGCATGTTTGGTAGCACATATCTGTGTGAGAAGCTCTTCTCAGTGATAAAGACTAACAAAACAGCACACAGGAGTCGCCTCACTGATGAGCACCTGCAATCCATCCTGAGAATCTCCACAACACAGAACCTCACACCAAACAGAAGCGAACTTGTGGCCAAAAAGATGCCAGGCGTCCAGCTCTAAAATGACATATGAGCAAAGACAACTGAATGATTTGATTTGTTATTGCACGTAAGAGCGGAGTCAACCGTTTTAACAAACAGCGTATTGCACTGATCTGAAATAGCTGTGTGTGTATATATGTAGATATGTATGTATATGTATATATATGTTTATATATGTGTGTGTGTATGTATGTATATATATATATGTATTTGTGTGTATATATGTGTGTGTATGTATGTATATGTGTGTATATATGTGTGTGTATATATGTAGATATATGTGTATGTATATATGTGTATATGTATAGATATGTATATATATATATATGTTTATGTGTGTGTGTGTAAATATATATATATATATATATATATATATATATATATATATATATATATATGACAACAACACTCATCACTCACAACAGTGACAAAACAATTACATTGACAATCAGGTTACGTTATTTTCAAAATGTTTCCTTTTCTTTTCATTGCTTCTTTAACACACTACTTCTCCGCTGCGAAGCGCGGGTATTTTGCTATCTACTATATAATAAAACCCTGAGGTTTATGTGTGTGTCAATTTCTTCAGAACAATCTGAAAATCAGTTTAGCTCTGGTGACGTCAATAAAAGAGGAAATGCAAGTTTGAGACACAAGAGGAGGAGAAACACCAAAGGAGGGATGATGAGAGAGTTGCCCTTTTATGCATCTGAATTTTTTTGTGCATATTCACATTTTGGTTTTTATCCGTACACCATGTTTTAGTGTGAATTCTGCACAGAGTGTTATACATGTGGCCCCAGGAGATGAAACATACTCAAAACAAGAAATGAGTCGAAACCTTGAAGGAAAAACTGTTTTGCACCAAACCCTACTTGCTAACCAGAAATCAAAGTCAGAGAGAAAACAGTAAGATCGAAGGCCAGAAATTTGAGAATGAAATACTCACTGGGTTTGATAGTTTTTTTTTTATCCAAATCACGGATATGGAATGAATATTTGCGGCATATTTAAAGAATTACACTGAAGATGCAAGGCACGGTGATGTCTGAAACAACATTCCATAGCAACTGAGAGCAGATTGGCTGGTATTGGGAAACATAACATGACAGCGACTAACTGCAAAACAAAATAATGTTGTGCCATTATGAATTAATTAATCCAAACAGAAAAGTTCTAGAGAAACAGCCACCCATATTGCCACAAATATTTTTGTTTTAAAAAAATTAATTTCAGAGAAAATAATTTTCAAATTGAACAAATGATAACAGATGTTTTTTAATTATTTGGGAAGTTTGTATTATGTTATTATTTTTAATTGTGGCTTTGTGTCTTGTTATTATTCTGTTTCTTCTTTATTTTAATTCTTATTTATTTTGTCTTTTTTCTCTTTCTTCATCATGTAAAGCACTTTGAGCTACATTGTTTGTATGAAAATGTGCTATATAAATAAACATTGTTTTGGGGGTTATGGAATATGAAGAGTTCACTTTAAAGGTTGATTTTGCACTAAAGGCAGTTGGTAAAATTGTTAAAAATATTTAACATCTTATCACGACTCCATTTTGGGTGCAGGACAGCTGGAGGTCACAACCCATAATGTCACTGAATAGAAGATATAAAGGTTAAAGTTTATGCACCTTTGATTATTCAAGTGTGTCTGTTACATTCTTCTTTGTGTAACGGTATTTTGACTATGACCTTGAGTAGTAATTTACCTGTGAAAACAGACAGTGTAATGTCAAAGTAGTGATGAGAATTTCTGAGGCAACCAGGAGACAGAAAACCAGGGCATCAAAAATATGTTTGTTGAAACCAAAACAGGAGACAAAAGTCGTAGTCAGAAATAGCAGGAACTAAATCCAAAAACAAAAAAATATTTTAAACCAGTTAAAAATCATAGTTAATATGTTTATTATCCATGCCTCAGATACGAAAATGAACTTTTGGCTGACCTTTTAATCCATAACATCATTATTTAAAGATCACACCCTCTGAGGATGCACCCATAACAACATGAGCGGCTCTCCTAATGTTAATGATCGTAAAACACTCTGCTAACTGCTGGCTTCTGGCCTAGCAGGCCCGAAACAAGGAGAACCATTAAAATAACTAGAAAATCATAAAATAAAGCACAAAGTCCCAGAAGGAGAAGGATCACCATAACTCCTAGGTTTGCATAAAAAAGTCAAACAAAGAATCTTTTCAAATTAGGGTTTATTTAACGAACTAGAAAAAAAAAACTC
Organism: Polypterus senegalus; assembly: GCF_016835505.1. Taxonomy (NCBI): domain Eukaryota; kingdom Metazoa; phylum Chordata; class Cladistia; order Polypteriformes; family Polypteridae; genus Polypterus; species Polypterus senegalus. Next base: position 35,783,686 of record NC_053160.1, on the reverse strand, counting down.
TAAAGAGCAAAAAGGAGTTGCTTGAAAAGTAATCCTATGTAAAGTTCTAAAAACACAATCTAAAAGCAAAATCCAAGAACAAGAGCAGAAAGTCAGAAAAACCTGTAAATCCACAAGCTTAATAATGCTTACAATACTCCAAGTACAATTCAATAGAGTGGGAGGATCCAGTAGCATTGATGTCAGGGTGGCCCTGCCTCCTATGGCTCCATTCACAAAGCACAGAGAACATTTAATGAGATGGTACATAATTACAAACACAAGGAAAAATACTTAAAGATTTCAAAAATAATAATTAAAAATTGACAATAAAACATAAAATACACATAAATATAGATTCATACATAACAATGGTGTAATGCCATCTTGTTTAGTTTTCAAGGGTTGTTGCTGATCACATGACAAATAATTGCATTAACGTTTTAACTTAACCCTTGCCGGCTGTTAATTTACCAATTTTTATTTCAGAGCTGGATGCTATTTTTTTTTGGATTCTCCGATCTCCTAACTGTTTCATGTCCTCTGACCAAGTCAGACACTACATTAGAATGTTAATGGTGTAGAGACCTTAAAAGGTTAGTTGGAAATTCATACAGTATGTGCTTCACGAATTTGAATAGAATGAAAGTTTCTCACAGCTGCTTATAATATGGAAGATTGTTTCATCCACTCCTTGTAAGGGAAAGCTGCCACAGAAATAAATGTTGTTGTTGTAATGTTACATCCTTATTGCTCAGCTGTATTTGTAATGAAATAATAGATTTTCAGTCAGTCTGTTAGTTTGCCTCCTTCATTCTAAACAGGATTAAATGAGTTGGGGAAATGGATGGATTAATCTTAGGACATATCTCACTATTAAATGAAGACCTCATCAGAGCAGAATTGGACTTGGTCCCACCAAAAGGCTCTATTTGTGTCTCCCATGAAGACAGCATATCTTCTGAGTTTATAGCTTTCAATCATATTCCTAATTAAGGTTCTATTGCCGTTGATAACCAAACAAAGGAGAATGTTCTGCCTACCTTTTTTCCTGAATTGTTAAGTTGTTTGTCAGAACCTGCTTCAGACTACCTGAAAATCATTCTCCATAGTCCTTCCAGACATACCTCTTTGTTACTGCGGCAGCTGCTGTCTGCTTTTACCTCCGAGCTAATCAATGGATAATCACATAAATAAATGTGATTTAAAAATACAGCCTCCACAGGCCATTCCTTTTATTGTAGTGTTGAATGCCAGGTTTTCTGTTTTGAGTGGTGATGCACATCAAAACATGTTTTATACTCCCTCAGTGTTTTGCACATCCTCAGCTAAATTACATGAAAATTTAGGATCCTAGCAGCAAAGGAAACGTGAGATGACAAAGCATGCCGAATCTTCACTAAGCCTTTAGACATTGTGGAGGAGTAGTTGAATGCCAGCATTCTTTGGATCTTAGCTTAAGGAGGAAATTATGAAATACCTTCTCTTCCATGTAAGTAATAGTATATCATATAACATCTTTACGCACATTGTGCAAAAGGAAATAGAAATTAAATCAGGATAGCTAATGGGTGACATAAAATTACTTAAAATCCCACATCGCCAGTAGATGAAATATTAATCAACAAATAAAATGTGGCGCATCGGGCCAATAAGAAGAGCATCACGTTTTCTATTTGTGAGTCATTGGATAGAGTTGTGACATGGGAGGTGAAGTAGCAGGTTCATGATGAGGTAATGGCAAGTGGTTTTTAAATTATTGATTTTGATTTGAATTACAGTGTCCCCAGGTTTTATCTTTCATAGAGTTTCTACTGTCTGTAATGGCTTTATCGTGTTATCAGATCAACTGTGACATACGTCAAACATGACTCCTTAGGTTGTTTTCTTATTGGGGGATAAGAAGAAAGGTCAAAGCCAGCCATATAACTGTAATTTGTAACCTCTTACCCATGTCAGTGTCCATATTGTACCCCGCATATTCAACCCTAGGGACCTCCAATGACACGCTGCTTGCTTAATAGGATTTTCTTTTATTTTTACTCCTTTACTTCAACCCAATTTACCATCAATACAAGATTCCACTAATTGTCCTTAACGCTATTAAGGAATCACAGCTAGACAAAGAATGGACAATCAAAGACTCTTAGCAATGCTAGGAATAAATAATCAAAGAGGGACATTGAGTTTAAAGGGGAACTCCAGTCAAAAATGATATTTTTTATTAAAGCCTAAAGACTCACAGATGCAATGGCAAACATTTTGATATAAGAAAATATGCCTTTCGTGTTTCTGGCACATGTTTGTGGAAACTAAAGGGACCGCAGCATATTCCTGGCACTATATTTCTTTTGCTAAGGATTTTCTATTTACTTGTGTGAGTTCTCACATAAATATAGAAGTAAATTAAAGCAAAACCAACCACATGGCATGAAAAGTTTACTGTGATTTAGTTGTTCATAAGGAAATCATGACCCCGGTGGGTGAAAGAATATTAAGGAAGAAGTCAAAAGCTGAGCTGGAGTGCACACAGGACTTATTTTAAGATGGCTGAAACTCATAATGTTGTTGTGTATTTTGTACTAGAGTGGTATAATCCTATGATTATCAGAGGTGACTGTGTGCAGGGAGTGCAGACCTATAAATACCTGGGAGTGCAGCTGGATGATAAATTGGACTGGACTGCCAATACTGATGCTCTGTGCAAGAAAGAACAGAGCCGACTAAACTTCCTTGGAAGGCTGGCGTCCTTCAAAATCTGCAATAAGATGTCAGACAGTTGTGGCGAGCACCCTCTTCTACGCGGTGGTGTGCTGGGGAGGCAGCATAAAGAAGAGGGATGCCTCACGCCTGGACAAATTGATGAGAAAGGCAGGCTCTATTGTAGGCATGGAAATGGACAGTTTGACATCTATGGCAGAGCGACGGGCGCTGAGCAGGCTCCTGTCAATCATGGAGAATCCACTGCATCCACTGAACAGGATCATCTCCAGACAGAGGAGCAGCTTCAGCGGCAGACTGCTGTCACCATCCTGCTCCACTGACAGACTGAGGAGATCGTTCCTCCCCAACACTATGCGACTCTTCAGTTCCATCCGGGAGGTTAAATGTTAACACTACATAAGATTATAGACTGTAACACTTGCCTCGCACTCTCCATCTTGCATTTTTTAACTTGCACTGCATTTTTATCACTCTTTAATTAATATTGTTTTTATCAGTATGCTGCTGTTGGAGTATTGAATTTCTCCTTAGGGATTAATAAAATATCTATCTATCTATCTATCTATCTATCTATCTATCTATCTATCTATCTATCTATCTATCTATCTATCTATCTATCTATCTATCTATCTATCTATCTATCTATCTATCTATCTATCTATCTATCTATCTATCTATCATGCCATGTATGATTTTGTACCCTTGTTTGTAGAGCACAGCCTGATACTCTTGAATGCAGGAGGTGGGGTTTTGATGTGACAAGAGGGAGGCTGCTCTACCATCCAATGAATTTCGGCAGTATCGTGACATATGCATATGTATCTATCTATCTATCTATCTATCTATCTATCTATCTATCTATCTATCTATCTATCTATCTATCTATCTATCTATCTATCTATCATAAATTAACTATTTTACAAAGTATATGTAGTCGCAAGACGTGGCTCAACACCAACAACTGTCTTGGATGCGTTTGATACATTTTTTAAGTTATTGTAAAGCACCAGTGAGGGCGAGGTATTTTTTAAAATTTATAGAAAATGCTTAACTTTAGAACACACTTTCACATGACAAATGCGTATATACCAAATTTGTTTAGAATTAATTTTGACTTGAAAAATGGCAAACTTATAATTTAGGGGGACAGTACACAATTATAGACAATAGAAAATACATAAACATTTGACAAATAATAACTCATAAATCAAAAAAATTAATAATAAAACACAATGATTCAGGGTGATACCTAATAGTCCTTCTGTATGGGTTTCTTCTCATATCTCAAAGACATGCCTGCTAGTGTAAGTACACAATGCCGTAACAAAATGGAATTTACAAGACATTGTGGTCACCTGAGTGAAGAGAAGGTGACAAAGGAGGAATATTTTGGGAGGCCAACACAGCCCTCCCTGTTTACTGATAGTGTCCAACACAAACATGACACCTGATGGTGTGAGAAAAACAACAAAAATAAACCTCTCCGTAGTAGAGTGGCTTCTAATTAATTCCGATCTGCCGATTGGTTGTCAGACTCAGAGCTCCCTCTTTCAGGTCACCTCCATGATAATGATGCCTTATTCCAGGTAGCTGTCCTTTTGAAGGGCGGGGTCAGTTGGCCTCACTGGGCAGACTGTGGAGAAAGAAAATGACAAGACCATTAGCAGCAGCACTGCCTCTTGGCCTGGGATGGTATCACATACCTGGGAAGAACTTGGATGGTTATCCTCAGATGTGCATGTGCGACAAACTCATACATGAAAACCAGCACACAAGTACAAACATACAACCTAAGGATAAATGATTAGTATCTTAAGGCAGAGAGTATAAGTCCTTATGCTTCAAGGATTGGTTTTAGCTCCTCTGTTAATCTGTTATTAAAAGATGGACAGACAGATAGTTGTTTGTCTTTCTATCAAGGAGCTGCCCATTAAAGATGTGTGATTACACTCAAAGTATGCTAGGATTTCACTTCCTCTTAGGTATTTCAACATATTTTTATGGATTTTATAATATGAAAGCAGCAAGATACAGTAATGCTTAGTGCTTTTCATTCACAGTGTCCTAAATTCAGATTACAGCCTGAGCACTACCTACCTGTTTGAAGTTTGCACATTCTCTCTATACTTAATATGAAATTAGTTCCTGGTTTTCATCTCATAGTCTAAAGATGTGCAAGTCTGGTTACATTGCACCTAGCTCAGTGGTGTTGTGTGTATCATTGTGTTCTGTCCAGAGTTTGATCCTACTTTGGCCTTGTTGCTGCCAGGATAGGCACCATCTCCCCACTTTTCTAAGATGATTAAGAGGGTTAAAAATATGCTATATGGATGCAATTGGGGTGGCGCATACTGTACATAAGTTAAAGGTGATGCAGGTGAAGATACTTGCTCTGACTCTCAGTCTTAGTGTATTCAATGCTTAGTTCACTGCAGTTTATTGTATAACAAGTAAACAGAAAAGGCAAATGCCTTTCCTGTAATATCTTGAAAGTTAACATGGCCATTTAGCAATTAAAGCTGAAACAAAGCCCTAAGGTGGCAAGTGGAAAGCAGCTTGTATTCTCAGCCAGGGGGTGCTACAGGACTGGCTATTGAAGCTGTTCAGTACCAAATCTATCCCATGAAGACAAAAAGGTGTGTTTAAAACACAGACTGCTGTTCAATACAAAATACTTGATGTCATTATCCAAGGAAGGTGTAATAACAATTTAATTACAACAAATCCATATGTGATATTTGGGTTCTGTATACTCTGAAGACTTTCCATTCATTCTAACACAGCACTGCAAAACATAACAAGGTTATTACGCCTTTTCTGTGCATAAATATATTTTTTTCTTTCTTCTCTTATCTTCTAGAGCAGCGTTTCTCAACCTTTAAGTATTTGCGACCTGAGTTTTCATAACAGTTTTAATCGCACCCCCTAACATTTTTTTGAAACTTACTACTACTTAACTTTTGTCGACATTTATCTAACTCTATATTTATTGTTCTAGTATCAGAATGTAGTTTAAGTTAATTTGTTTTAGTTTCAACAGATGTTTTCATATTTTTGATTCTTGTTTTCTTTTTTTCACATCTTCGCGCCCCCCGTTTTGTTACTTCGCACCCCTCTAGGGGGGCCCGCCCCACAGGTTCAGAACCACTGTTCTAGAGCATAAAACAAATGTTTATATGGTTCAGGGTAGGCTATTATTCAAATGGTATGAGGAGAAATCTTCCCTGCTCTTGCTTTTTGCCCAACTGGCATCATAAATAACCACCACCCAGTTACAGGACAGCTCCACTGGGAATGCATGGGCACATCTAAGACTTCTAGGGACTGTTGTTAATATCTGGGGTACAATGGGTTCAGAAAGTATTCAGACCCCCTTCACTTTCTGCACATTTTATTGTGATGGAGATTTAATTTTAAAAAGATAAGTTGCCATTTTTGCTCATCCATCTACACTCAATAACTCATAATAACAAAGTGAAAATGTTTTCTGAAAGGTTTGCAAATTTTCTTAAAATCAAAAATTGCAATCTTTCAATCATATAAGTATTCAGACCCTTAATTCAGTGCTTTGTAGAAGACCCTTCAACAGCAATTACAGCTTCGAGACTTCTTGGGTAAGTCTCTACAAGCTTTGTACACCTGGATATGTGCGGTTTATCAAATTCTTCCTGGCAGTTCCTCTCGAGCTCTGTTAGATTGTATGGTAAACATCTGTAAAGCATCATCTTCAGGTCTCTCCACCGATGTTCAATGAGGTTTAAGTCTGGGCTTTGGCTGGGACACGAGGAGACTCAGAGACTTGTCCCAAAGCCACTCCAGTATTATCTTGGTTGGATCCTTCAGGTCATTGGTGTTGTCCCAGTCTGAGAATTCACATTGGCTGAAGCAGGTTTTTTTTCAAAGACCTCTCTGTATTTGACTACATTCATCCTTCCCATAATTCTGATCAGTCTCCCTGTCCATGCCGCTGAGAAGCACCCCAATAGCATGATGTCGCTAACACCATGCTTTATCTTAGGGATGGTATTAGGCAGGTGGTAGGCAGTGCCTGGACTTCACCAGACATTATGTTTGGAGTTCTGCCCAAAGAGTTACATTTTTGTCCCATCAGAAAAAAAAATCTTTTTCATCCTGCTCTCAGAGTCATTTAAATGTCATTGGGCAAACTCCAAGGGGGAAAACTCCATGTGCCTTTTACTCAAGAGTGGCTTCGGAGATGGTTGTCCTTCCTATAGGTAATCCAATCTAAGCAGGGGGCTTCTAAAGCTCATTTAGAGCAAGCAACCATTAGGATCTCGGACATCTCCTTGACCAAGGCCCTCCTTGTCCAGATACTCAGTTTGGCCCTGTGGCCAGTTCTAGGAAGAGTCTTGGTGGTGCTGCAGGGAGTTCCTTGGACTTCATGACTTGGTTTTTGTGCTGACAGTGTGAATTATGGTATCTTATATACACAGGTGTGTGCTTTTCCAAACGATGTCCAGTCAACTCAGTTTGCCACAAGTGGACTTCAACCAAGTTCTAGAAACATCTCAAAGGAGGATTAAAACAAATAGGATGCATCTGAGCACAATTAGGAATACCATATCAAAGGGTCTGAATACTTATATGCATGTGAGATTCCACTTTTTGATCTGGAATAAATTTGGAATCCTTTCTGAAAACATGTTTTCACTCATCATTATAGCTTACTGATGGGCAAAAATGGCAATTTTTAAATATCCATTTAAAATTAAATCTTCAACACAAGGCGTGTAGAAAATGAAAGGTTCTGAATACTTTCTGAATCCATTGTATATGCAATGCATGTTAAAGGGAGTCTTTGAGAAAACTAATGGTCATTGTAGGGCATCTCTGAAATGTTTTGAATATTGGAGAAGTGAGCTGCTTCACAATAGTCCAAGGGACTGATATGGCCTCTGCCCTCAGCTTTGACACCCATGATTTGAAAGACTTCCGTGCAAAGAATTATTTCACAAAATAATAAAATATGAAACAATATCTTTGATATGTAGAACTCAGAAACTTTACCAGTTACGAGTTTACAAGATTCCAAAAAACAACAACATTTGTTTGTGAAGTCTTTGTGTACCAACCCCTCCTTTTGACTTACTATGCATTAGCCAAACTCAATTAATAACAGTCTCAACCTCCTGATGAAACTTCTCCATGAAGATCCTTTAATTTTATCAAAGGATCAAAATGTAAAATCAAGTAAATGAAGACAAAAGTGTACAAACATGCAGAGAATATGGAAACTTCACACAAGTGCAGGATTCAGACCTGACACGAGACAAGGCTCACCTCTGCACCAGCCTATAACCATATCCATGGTACATACGTTTAGTCAGAAATTATGCTTTTGACTATTTATCAAATATTTCACTCTTTTTTTTTATTCTCCAAATTTTAACCATGAACTCCTTCTGATATTCAAAATCATACAGTGTAATGCTGATGTCCATTTATGGTATTTATAATGCGTGCTTTTAAGAACATCTTTTTGGACATTTACCTGGATTAGTGATTTGTGCTGCAGAATATTATGTTTGCCATTAGTCTCCCATTTGCAGGCTGAGATAGGATTTCAATGGATACAATGTCCCTCTGGTTTCAGTGTGTGATGAGTTCCAGATGTAAGTAATTTGAATTTAAAATGGATTCCAGATGAAAGCTGTTTGTACTTTCAATCAGCCCCATGTGGAAGCAATTTGTACTTTCAATGATTTTTAAGTGGAAGCAATCGGTTTATACTGTAATACACAGGTATCTTGAAACTCTAGGTGTGTTCATTGAGGACACAGGTGTTGGTGGAATCCTTTGTGAGTAATTTGTCAATTTACATTCCACATTTGCATTTATACATAGCAGGATGTAAGTAGTATATGTTCTTAGTTTTGCTAAATCTCAAGAAGACTCACTTCTTTATATTTGTAAAATCCACATATCTAAGGTGTGTGGAAAGTTTCATATTTGATAAGATGTGTTAAGTATTTATTTGAAATTAAGAGCTTGTAAGCAGCTGAAGGTTAACATCAGATTCTCCTCCATTAACACATTGAATGCATCATCTTTGCAGGGTAGTGAGCCCCAGTCATGGACTATGGAGTTTTATCAAAAGGAATTGCATTGTGAAAGACAACTCTTAAATTCCTGTTGCAATCCTTTATCATCGGTTCCTGTTTTAAAGCATTATTTTACCGTGGAAGACCCAAAGACTATCTGATTTAAAGAAAATATGCGGAGAGCTGAGCGTAAATGGAGAAAAACTAAATTGATAGTTCACTACGAAATACTGAAGGCAAAAATAGCAGAATATAACAACATAGTCCATCTTGAGAGGTGGTGCTACTCCTCTAAAATTATAAAGAATAATGTTGGCAATCCAAGAGTTTTATTCTCTACTATTGATCATTTGGTAATCTCAGGACACTTTATGGAATGCCTCCAAATAACTTCCAGTGAAACATTTGAGGCTTTTGCTATATTTTTTAAGCACAAAATCAATGATAACAAAAATAATATAGTACATCGCCCAAAGCTGATACTATTAAATCCCAGTGTTCCCTTTGAAACAAATTAAATTCTTTTACCAGGATAGATTTCCTTCATCTGTGTAAAATAATTTCTCACCTGAAACCCTCCACCTGCGTCCTTGACCAAATACCAACAAGCTTTTTCAAATAAGTATCTGATGTGCTAATTGCACATAGTAAACTCATCGTTAGATATGGGGGTCTTCCAAGACTGTCTTAAGACTGCTGTTCTTAAACCCCTGGTGAAGAAAAATAATCTCTAATCCTTTGTTTTTGACAATTTTAGACTTATTTATAACCTGTCTTTCTTAAGTGAAATTCTAGAAAAGGCAGTCATTATGCAACTAAATGATCACTTGAATAAACATGCTATTCTTGATAAGTTTCAGTCAGGTTTTAGAACAAATCACATTACAGAAACTATGCTGGTTACAGTAGTAAATGACTTGCAGGTTAATGTGGACAGAGGCCATTTATCTGTTCTCATCCATTCCTCTTAAATCTGAATGCAGCATGTGACACCATTAATCACAATATTCTTATAAATCATCTTAGTCAGTGTGTGGGCATCTCTGGCAATGTCATAAATTAGTCTTAGTCTTAAATAAAAGGTAGAAAATTCTTTGATAGTTGTGATATTCTATATTGTGCCCCACAATGATCTATCCTGTGTCCGCTGCTCTTTTCGATCTCCATGCTTCCATTCGGTTATAATGTGAGCTACCACAGCTAAGCTGATGACACACAACTGTTCTGTATTTATCAAAGCGCCTGATGTCCCGACTCTCTTGATTCACTTACCCAATGTCTTACTTGTGTTTATGAATAGGTGAGTAGTAATTTTCTCAAACTAAATGAGGAGAAAACAGAAATCTTACTTTTTGGCCAAAATGTATAAAGTTGAGGGTATTAGAAATAAACTTAATCCATTAGGCCTAAAAGTCAAGATGCAGGGAAAGAATTTAGGGGTAATTATTGACTCTGACCTAAATTTTAAATCACATATTAATCAGAGTACCAGGACAGCATTTTTTTCACTTATGGCTTATAACTTTGCAAGATACTGAAAAATTATTTCAATTTTTTTTTTAGTTGACTAGATTACTGTAATGCACTACTCCTCTGAGGAATACCCAAGAACGAAATGAATCGGTTGCAGAATGCAGCTGCCAGAATCTTAACTAGAAAAAGAAAATCTGAGCACATCTCTCCATTTTTTATTTCATCATATTGGTTACCTGTGCCATTGAGAACTGACTTTAAAATACTGCTAATGGTTTATAAAGCTGTAAATAATCTTGCTCTGTCCTCTTGTATTTTGGAATGCCTGTCACCTTATACTCCATGTCGTAACCTTAGATCTTCAAACGAGTGTCTGCTTATAATTCCAAGAGTTAAACTAAAAAGTGGTGAGGCGGCCTTCTGCTGTTATGCACCTAAAATCTGGAATAACTTACTAATAGAAATTCGAAGGGCTAATACACTGCAGGATTTTAAAAAACTTGTGAAAAGTATACCTCACTGAGTGTAGGCTCAGATTCCTATAACAAGTTCACAGAATATGCTTTACAAAGTTTACAAATGATTATTTATAAAATAAATGCACATAAGGACACAGATTTGTTTAAACAAACAAGAAGAAAAAAAAACAGTTCCAAATTGATTATCTAATGGAATCTAACAATATCAGTGTATTTTGGCCAGTTGCTGACGAAAGAGATGAAAACAAAAACTTGGCTCAGTAGTGTCAGAAGAGAAAATGAACCTCTGGGGTGTCTATGTTCACTTACTGTATATCAGACAGAGTCTTGGAGCTCAAGACCAAATGGCCACCCACCTCATCCTGGGCATTCTACAGTAGAGTAGCTGGGCTGTATAAACTGATGACAAAATATTTCCATCCATTAATTCTGAGTTTCCCAGTATCTCATATGTCTTTTCAAAGACAGGAAAACAACTTGGAAGTAAGGCAGTGGCACCAAATGCCACAGTAATGTACAGAGAAGCGAAACAGAATAGAAGAGGGTTAGTAATAGTTCTTATTAATTGTATTACTTGTAATTTTATACAACTGACTAACAGACAAAGATGCAATGTGTACATCTAATCTGCAGCTCTAGTCAGGGTATACTACACTAAAGTTTTGAGTCTTCAGCCTTATAAGCTGAGACTGAAGGAACATCTCTTATATATACTGACAGATCATTCCACAGCTTTGGGCCCTTTCAAACTAAAAGCTCGACCTCCCACTGTTACTTTATTAGTCCTTGGAATATTTAGCAGGCAGCTGCCTTGAGATCTCAAAGTGTGCTCTGGTTTGTAAGTAGTGAACCATGCAATCTGTTATATTCCATTTGATATGGGATTTGTAAAAGCAGTGTTAATGTTTGTGATGTGCCATCTATTTGAGTGACAAATGCACAGCTATTTATAACTAAAGATGTTTTAAAAAACAGAGACAAAACAACAAGATGGGTCCACACATACACAGACACTTATCCTTTTATTTGTCACTAGCTGTGCTACCTGTCTAAGATGGGTTGAAATCTAAGAAATCCATGTAAACCTCAGTGTGAATGTTTGCAGTGCTGCATGTAATGCGTATGTCTCTATTATATACCAAAGTTCAAAACAATGGCTGTTTGGGTCAGAAATCTACAAATGTTATGTTGGCCACATTCATTCTTTTTATTCTGGTTCAAAAATGTTCTTTGAATCCTGAATCCTGATAATTTTTAAAAGGGATTTCAATAATGCAGACTTATTTTTTGTAGTTGTGTTAATTTTTTGAGGATTGTTATTTTTGTTTATTCTTATGTTTTGAAGTGGCATAAATTTTGATTGTCCTTGTACTACCGGTGTCAGAGCTTGGTCCGCATTGTTGTCAGTAAGTCGAACCCGTTTCCAGTGAGAGTTGGACTCCGCCAGGGCAGCCCTTTGTCACTGATTCTGTTCATAACTTTTATGGACAGAATTTCTAGGCGCAGCCAGGGAGTTGAGGGGGACAGGTTTGGTGGACTCAGGATTGGGTCACTGCTTTTTACAGATGATGTTGTCCTGTTTGCTTCATCAGGCCGTGATCTTCAGCTCTCTCTGGATCGGTTCATAGCTGAGTGTGAAGTGACTGGGATGAGAATCAGCACCTCCAAATCCAAGACCATGGTCCTCAGCCGGAAGAGGGTGGAGTGCCCTCTCAGGGTTGGGAGTGAGATCCTGCCCCAAGTGGAGGAGTTCAAGTATCTCAGGGTCTTGTTCACGAGTGAGGGAAGAATGGAGCGTGAGATCGACAGGCGGATCAGTGCGGCGTCCACAGTGATGCGAGCTCTGCATCGGTCTGTTGTGGTGAAAAAGGAGCTGAGCCATAAGGCAAAGCTATCAATTTACCAGTTGATCTACGTTCCTACCCTCACCTATGGTCATGAGCTATGGGTAGTGACTGAAAGAACGAGACTGCGAATACAAGCGGCTGAAGTAAGTTTCCTCCGCAGGGTGTCTGGGCTTTCCCTTAAACATACGATGAGAAACTCAGTCATCCAGGAGGAGCTCAGAGTAGAGCTGCTGCTCCTCCGCATCGAGAGGAGTCAGATGAGGTGGCTCGGGCATCTGATCAGGATACCTCCTGGACGCCTCCCTGGTGAGGTGTTCTGGGCACGTCCAACCAGGAGGGGGCCCCGGGGAAGACCCAGGACACGCTGGAGGGACTATGTCTCCCGGCTGGCCTGGGAACGCCTTAGGATTGCCCCAGAAGAGCTAGAAGAAGTGGCCAGGGAGAGGAAAGTCTGGGCATCTCTGCTCAAGCTGCTGCCCCTCGACCTGATTTCGGATAAGCGGAAGAGGATGGTTGGATGGTTGGATGGTTGGATGGATGTTTTAAAATTACTTTTAGATAACATCTTGGTTGCCACCATTTTGGTGAATGGTTGCTATTATGTGATAATCTATAGTTCAGTTCGGTAGTCCTGAGAGTTACTCCGTACGATGCACTTTGCACAATATTTAAGCTGCTACCACGTGTCCTTACTTGTTGCTTATTAAAATATTCTTGCAGCTGCTTTAGTTTTGATCACCTGATTATGAACTTTTTGCCTACTATTTTTGACTTTGACTTATGGTACCCGTGTTATCATTCATCCACAGTTGCTTGTCTTTTTGGTTTTGATCCTTGCATTTGTTTAATGATTATATTTCATCTTCTGGTTCACCTTGCCCTTATTGACTGCCACCCTGTGACAGAATAACACATCTGAGTATCAGAAAACAAATCTACAGCTAACTAATGTCACTTCAAAACTTCAGTGGCAGTAGGAAGCTTAGACAGTTTCCATGTGCTGCGACAAGAGTGATTTCTGAAAAAATAACTCTAAAGACAATCATATCTTAGTCTATCAGTATCACCACTCCCTTACTGTATTCCAGTTTTTGACACCTGTCCTTTTGTCAGAAATTACAATCAGTGGTTTTAAAAGAGGATTCTTTTCCAGCTTTGTATCTCTGATCTCTGATTTTTTTATCTGTCTCGTTCATTTGGTAGAATACTTGGTACTTTGAGAGAGTATCCATAAACTTGGACCATAGTCATTTGAGGATGTGGCTTATATAAAGAGGAGTGGAGGCTCTCTGGTTAAAGGATCTGTGCTGGTATCTAGAAGGTTGCTGGTTTGAATCCTGTCATTGCCAGAAGGAATGTTACACCTCTGGGCCCTTGAGCAAGACCCTTAACCTGTAATTGCACCAGGAGCGCTGTACAAATAGCTGCCCCATTCTCTGACCCCCATGCTTTCTTCTCCCTCTGTCTCTGGAGAATAAGTTGGGGTATGTGAAAATAACTAATTCCTAAAGCAAGAAATTATATATGGCAAATAAAGTGAAATATTATCATCATTATCATCATACTGTATGTGATTTCGTCATGGTAATGGTTCGCCAAAATGGCCATGTCTATAGAAAAAAAAAGGAGCATTGCATTTTAAATCAAAATATAATGAAAAATTAAATGAAGAAGTCTAAAACAAAATTGTAAAAGGAAACCAAAAATGCAAGGATTCTCTGTAATTCTAAACAAAAAAGTTTATAAAACCCCAGAATCAAAACATAGTGAAGCTATAGTGCATGAATAAAGATACTTTATTAAAGAGAACAAACTATTGAAAGGGAACAACACAAATAAGAAGTGATGTATCAGACAAGCTGAAGGTAAATCCTAGCCCCCGATTCAGCCTGTCTAACAAAATGGTTCACACCTGACTGTCTGGCAGAGGGTCTGTGATGCCCTGTGCCTTTGGACCCTGGGCATCTTGCAGTTCATGATCGACTGGAAACCAGTAGTGAGTGAGAGACGCGTACAAGATTTGAGGTGCAAGAACAAGAGCTGTTCATTATTGCCAATAAAATAACAAGCAAAAATCAGTGTCATGCACTTATATCACACACAGTCAAATAGCAATGACACACAATTATTTACATCGTTTAAAAGTGCACCTTACAGGAGAAGCTATGCAGCGATAAAGGCAAAATGCCTAAAGAAAAAGGGCTTTCTTCCTCCAATAAAAATTATGAAAAGTCCAGGAAGTTAATCCAGAAAATAATCGAAAACAAACAAAAGATTAAATAAGCACATGGCTGGCCACCTCTCCTCCCAATGATCACCTCCACTCCTATACTTCAATGATCACCCCTGCTCTTACCTCGGCGGTCTAATCCAAAGCACCTCTTCATCACTTTCTACTCTAATGCTCAGCAGGTGAATGTCCAAAAGAAGGCCCCTAGCATCAATGCAGATGTTTTATACTGCCTCAGGGTTTTCTCAACCAATCCCCATGGACGTTCATTAGAGTCTTCCAGTCATCATGCACGTTGAGACAATGGCTACACAATGTCTCATTTTGGCATAATATCACTTGTAATAAGAAGAGACTTGAGGCGTGGCAAGGTTTGGGGCAGCCACCCGTTTAATGCGGTTTCCTGGCTGCAAAAGCAATTGATTCATGTAAGGCAAGTTTACACGACAGAGTCCAAAACAGAACTGCCTCCCAGAGCAAAGGCAGGAGGCTTTATAGGACGGTGGGCGGAAGTGATGTCGTTCTCGGGCCCAGGAACGGAAGTGATGTCGTCCTCGGGGCCGGGACCGGAAGTGATGTGTCCCGCTTCGAGGTGGTGGCTCCTGGTGGGATTTCCCGGGAAAGACCTGTAGGGAACTCAGAAAGAGCGTCAGCGTACATCGCCCCCCCCGCCCCGGGCAGATGTATAATCAGTCCTCTCTAAGCCCTTCAGCTGCCTCCTATGCACACGTGTGTGACACACTATAGCTTTTACTTTTAAGACACATTTACGTGCCCACATGCATGCTGATGCACATGCAAGGTTTCTCTCTGTTTTCTAGTGGCTTTCAGCTATTCTCCAAGCCCTTTCTCTATGTTTACCTTCAAATGGTTTATACTCCCTGGTCCTTTGTGACAGACTGTGTCTTGTTTTTACCTAAAGGCATGTGTGCACTCAGTCATAGGCCTCCAAGCTACACACATGCTCTGGGCCATCCTCTGCTGAAGTACTTCTTAAAGTCATAATGGAGTCACTAACACAGCAATATGACTCCCCATTTCTAAAGGTAAGTGTGTCTAATAACTATTCACAAAGTGATATCGGGCTATAAACTCCAGCCAGTCACAGTGCATTATGCACTTTCACACCAAATACCACCGCAATACCCTCCATTATTTATAGCATCTTCCCTGTCTTTTCCTTTATGTCGTGCCCTCATTTCCTCTAATAAGTTAAACTTTTGCCCTTAAGTCTCCCCACTTCAAATCTAATTCAGTTATGACTGGAAGGGCTTTTTAGGCTCTGGACAGGATCAACCCCTGGAACTTTCAAGTTCAGGACTAGGCTCTGCCATTCCCCCTGCAATGCCAATTGTTGCTTCAACTCCAGACTCCAGCTTTCTCTTAAAGTCCTGGGCAAACCCCAGATCACCTGCTCTTAATAATGGGTTACAAGAAGTCATGTATAACCTAACTGGTCTCCCTGCTACCATTTATTGTACTGGTAGATTCCTGTTCCATTAACTAATGTCCCCCACACTTTGTATTATTTCCTTGTGGTGACAGCCTGACTTCAAAAGAAGTCATCAATCCTTTCATCAACTAGGCACTTGACCCAGGCTGACCAGGTCTCTTTCCACACAATTTAATTTAAGAGAAAAACTAATATAACTACTGAATGATAGCATGAAAATAACAAGTCACAAGACCCCAAAGTACGCTAATAACTAAATGTTTGTTTTCTTTTTTGCAATTTTTGGAAAGAAGCGAGCAGTCAGTTCCTGATATTTTGTTGTTTTTGTGATAGACAAGAAATGTTTTTCCATTTTCTCTCATTTGAACGCTCCTGTTTCTTCCTTAAGATCTCATATCAGAATAACAGCAAAGAGACACACACAAAGATTGTGTGGCTGTGGCTTTATTACCAGCTGTTGAATTTTTGAACAAAAGAAAGGACCCCAAGATGAAATGACAAAAGTGTTTATCCCCTCAGTATTCTGTTTTACAGGAACAAGGGTGTGTAAAATGACAACAAAAAGCCAGTGAAAAAGTCAGGAGCCCGGGAAGTCAAGTGACTCTTTTGTTTTAGGCAGTTTATTTATTTATTGGCGTCTTTTCTTGAACTCTGTTTCTTGAGCTCTCTCCAACGGCTCTGGATGCAGCTAATACGCAGCACAATACACCAGTGGAAGTGACTGGTCGATCAGAACACCCCTATTGTGTGCCTTTCCCCAATCCAACACTCTAAGTTAAGGAAGGCTCACATTATTTCAGGGAACAAATGCCATTACATCTACAAGCTGGAGATTTGTGGTCGTCTTGCTTCTGGTGGAATTTGGACTATATCTGGTGAAAATTGTGGGCCTGCTTGGTGATTAATTAATTTGGAGGCTTAATACCCCTTTGGCCATTTTGTGCTGCTACATCACAATAGCCATATGATTATTGGAAGGCATTCTTCCATTCTTCTGGCTTGGTTTTCATTTCGTAGAAGGTGATGTCGAGAGGTCACACCTCTGTAGACTCGGTTGGTCAATGTGAACCTGAGAGTGTTATGCTTAGCTTTGTTATTTAAGGCTGGTAAAGACAGCAGTGGGAATAGGAGAGCAAAATCTCTGGCAGAAAAATGAGAATCATTAGAAAGAGTGAGACACACAGAGAGAAAAGTGAGAAAAGTAAGTGAGGAAAACAGAAAGAAGACCTCAGTGAGAAATGTCAGTGGGGAAAAAGAATTGGGGCCTCATATATAAACGGTGCGTATGCACAAAAATGTTGCACATGCCCATTTCCACGCATACTTTGAGATGTATAAAAACTAAAATTTGCGTAAAGTCATGCACATTTTCATGGCAGCCACAGACCTTGTGTATTCACTTTTCTGCTTGGTTTTGCGAAATGGTGGAACCCAGTGTCAAAGTGGTGCTAGTATTTCTGTGTTGTTTCCCTTCTTTTTCGTACTCACATTCATGACATGTGATTTATCAAATACATTGAAATTAATTGCATATCGCTTACAAATTTAATCCACTTGATTGTAATTATTCTGTAACAATATAATTGTTAATTTATAGATGATGATGACTGGCTGCTAAGTCAATTTTGATTTCCAAGAGCTATCCTCTTGGAGCTGTGTGCGTCCTTTCTTACAAATGTAATCAGAACGGTCAACTGCACGCACATTGCTATTGCAACGGCACTTGACAAGTTACATCAACCAGTGAGAATCACCAAAAGAATGAGCTGGCATTGCATCATCTATAGCAGGAAAGTCTATACAAACGGAAAACTCTGCACTGTCGCACATGCTATTTTTCCAACTAGTGTGGCAAAGGCAAGCAGTCCTTTTAAAGATATCAAGTCACCTCAAAGAGCCACATAAAGAGCAGAGAATCTATCTGTTGTTGTGCTTGGTGCTGATGCTACATTATAAAGTCACCTTCAGAGAATGAATTTGCTTATGTAAATAGAAAGCATTTCCACTCTATTAATGTGCTGCTCTACAGTCCACAGAAAGTGTGTCACGTTGTGCAAGCATGTAGCATTCTGCATAATGTGGCACACAATCATGGCTTACCCGTACCTGGAAAGGACTGAGCCACCAAATAATTAGCTAAATTGAACAGTGTTACAGCTCCATTTGAATGTAATTTAGTAGAATGTAAAACCAGGTAATCAGATGCAGCATTTACTTTTTAACCAAATTTAATCTGTGGTCAGTATCACATAGTACAGCCCTTATATTCCGTAGTTCATTGGCCACATCTCGTACAGCATCCACTATTGCATTTTGTGACTCCAGAATAGCACACAGTCATATGGTCACCCAGCAGTTTCCAAGAGAGATGTGTGTCTACTGCCAGCACCTGAAGATGTCACATCCTCGGCATGGGGGTCAGCTTTTGTAATATTGTCTGAAACAGAATATACACATGGTGGGCTGTGACTCACATTTTCACAGTGACTTTGAGATCTGACCAATTTTTTTTAGTGGCACTGTGTGACTTTCTGAACTTGAACTTACGAGTGTCTCTGTCACATTTTTGTAGCTTATACCACTGCTTAAGCCAACAAATAATACCTTTTTTCTTGCCTCCACTTCATATTCGCTGAAATTCTTCTTTTTGCCACATTCTTTTGCCATTGTCTTTTAACAAACAGATGGGGCTATTTATATTGATTTGTATTTTCAAAAATGAGAAATTCTAGGAGGAGTCAGGTGGGGCTGTAGGTGCATGCATGTGTGTTACATTTCACTTTCATTGGGATTTATAAAGGGGAAGTGCATAGAACTTGGCGTACGCACAGTTTTATGCATCTGGATTTTTTGGGGCATATGCCATGTTTTAGTGTGAATTCTACGCACAGCATTATGCATGAGGCTCCTGATCTTGTGTTTTTTTTTATTATTACTGGACTTTAATGTTCTGGGTGTGGAGAGATGCTGACATATGCTGGAAGACAAATGTGAACCTGCAACTAGGTAGCATTTGTTTCTTGATGAGATTTTTCTTAAAGCAGAATAGGCACAGTAACTTTGAACAAATTACTGATAACAGGGATCCAAGAGCACTTGTACTGTTGGAAGCTTCAATAAATAAAATTATTAATTTAATAAATGAAATAATTTTAATTACCTTATTGATTATACAGTAAGTGTTAATGTCACATGTTTGACAAGACCCATTCCTTTTTCAAACCTAACATGCTCATTCATGTAGTATTTCATCAAAGGCTTTAAAAATGAAGCCATAGATCCTGCTACACTTTTTCTTGGTTTCTTTTCCTGTGAAAATAATGCTTTTTGTCTGTGCTGTTGTCTCAGTAACCAACGCCTACCAGCAGTAGCTCAACACCAGCATGCATTGTGCTGTATCCTTGGGAACTGGAGAATAAAAACTTTATTTTTTTTAATAAAACCAGTTATAATCAGCTCTTGGAAAATGCCACCACTGCTGTGCAAACTGGATTTGAATAAAATAACAGACTGGAATACACCTCCTGAAATAATGCTCTTTATATCAAGTGTGTGAGGCTTAGTCACGATTTAAAAAAAAGACTTCATTGATTTCTAAAAATATATCAAAAACAAGTTTCAGCTGGGCAGATGTAGTGTGACCAACGTATTAGAAAGAAAGAAAGAAAGAAAGAAAGAAAGAAAGAAAGAAAGAAACAAAATCATGGAAATCGTGGTATTTGTGCAATTTGGTTGGAGCTGGATAAGGGAACAAGCTGCACCAACAGAATGTCAAGTTTTCCATTTTTAAATTCAGACTGATAGTCATTTGTTCTGTTTTTTCGCTACCTTATGTTCCCTGTGCTTCCATTCCTCATCTATTTATTTTGATTAACTAGCAAAATACCCACGCTTCGCAGCGGTGAAGTACTGCCTTAAAATTAAAAGTAAACCTTTTTAAACTGAGAGAAAATATACCAATAATTATTTGTTAAGGATCTCTTTGTATACCACATTGTCAGTTCGGCCCTCCGGTTGTAATATGACGAAGCTGTGCGCTGAGCTTACTCTTGAGCATGCAACGTACAGTTGGCCATGTGAAAAGTAATCTTGTCTCAAATCTCACAGCTTGGATTGCTGATGTCATAATCGGTTTGAGTTTCATGGTTTGTTTCAATTACGTTTGTATTTGCAGGATTTGTTGTGTTGAAGTGACATTCGGCATCTGTCAAGCATTGTAAGCATACAACCAGTTTCATCAATAACTTCGCATTCAGCTTTTGAGAGTTTAAACATTCATAAACATCAAAATGTCCATTACTGAAATCATCACCTGTGAATCTAAGATGTTTAAGAGACATTGACGGTTGTCCAAAGGTGTAAAATATTTGGCTATTTCGGTACACTTGAAAGCGACAACCGAACAATTCAGCGGCAGCCATCAACTCACATGCAGAAGCATAGGTGAAGGGCTTAAGCATTTCACTCTTCTAGTGCTCCTGTGTAGTATAATTATCTCCTGTATTGTCATTAGTCCGCACCTTGAACCTGCCCCAGTCATTCAATACATAAGACATAATGTTCCTCCGGATATCAAGAGTGAGCCTGATATGGCCGTGCAATATGTAACACAGAGAATGGCAAAGGCAGGCGCCATCTCCGGGCATGGAAACCACTCGGTAAGTGACAGTTCTTTGATCGATGGTGATCACCTCGATAGACATGTTAATGGGGGTACGGTCGGAACGGTAAAAGAAATGGGTACCTGAACAATGTAAACTAAGTCTAAAATACCTATACAATAACTATAATCGTAATAAACAAACAATAAAACAGCGGAGAAGCCGTGGATTAAATACAAAGGCTGCACTTATCAGCAGGGAGACGTGAATACTGTGGCGAAGCCTTCTACCTACACGGGAAGTTGGAGATTTAGTGATGAGTGAGTGAGTGAGTGAGTGAGTCAGTCAGTCAGTCAGTCAGTCAGTCAGTCAGTCAGTCAGTGAGGGCTTTGCTTTTTATTAGTATATATACACACACACACACACAAATGTATATATTATATATATTATATATAAAATATATATATATATTATATATTTTATATATATATATATATATATATTATATATTGTGAAATAGGATGGCCCGGACACACACAGGCGGACACTGTTTCAGCCATCATCACACGTTTATTTACAATCCTATTATATACAAAGTCTTATGTGCACTGCCCCCAAACCTCACAGTCCCCCAAAGTCCAGGCTCTCAATAGCCACTTTCTTCACACAGATCACACTTGGGCCTCTCCTCGCCTCCTCTGCACCGACCTCGTCTTCCTCCTCACCCGACTCCAGCCTTGATTGCAGGGCGACGGCTCCTTAAATAGGTGGCTGATTGCCGACCACAACCAGCCACCTGTGACAATATATTATATATAGCAAAATACCTGTGCTTCGCAGTAGAGAAGTAGTGTGTTAAAGAAGTTATGAAAAAAAAGGTAACATTTTAAAAATAATGTAACGTGATTGTCAATGTAATTGTCGTAGGCCTATTTTACTATTGAGAATTAATCTGATGATTGTTTAATTTATGATTGTAAATGTTGTGTATGAGAAATACACATTTTTAGGATGTAAGGATCTCTTTGTAAACAATGCTTGCAGTTCTGCCCTCAGGCTGTAAAATGTCTGCTGAGCTTACTCTTGAGCATGCCACGTACAGTTGGCCATGTGAGAAGCAATCTTGTGTCAAGTCAATGCCGACCTTTTTTAGAGTCTGGCCCTGTGATTCATTTATTGTCATAGCGAAGCAGACCCTTACTGGAAATTGGAGGCGTTTGAATTGGAATGGGAGGTCAGAGGGTATGAGAGGGATGCGAGGAATAAATACAGTCTTCTCTGAGCCTGTTTCAGTGAAGACAGTTGCCTCAATGAGGTTCTTGTACAGAGATTTGATCTAAAGCCTGGTGCCATTACAAAGTTTTGGTGGTTGTAAGTTTCGTAGTAAAGCGGTGGAGTAAACGAAAAGGCAGGAGTCACCAGCAGGCAGACGTGAAGCAAGACGAACAATAACAGGCTATAAGCGGTGGAGTAAAGAAGAAGGGAGCAGTGAGCACGAACAGCTGAGGACAGTAAGGAAGCGAGTGAGGAGGCACATGAGCACGGGATGTCGTTAATGTATATAGTCAGGGAGCCAACCACGTGGTAGGTGTGTGGACAGCGGCCGTGTGGAAAAAGGAAGGGGGACCGGGGACGGCCCTTGTGTGTGAAATAAATCCTCGTTTAATGGAAATAAGGAATGAAACCACCAAAAGGAGAGGTCAGTTCCTAAACTTCCTTATGGCGTAATGGTGAGAACCTCCAAAAAGAAGACATTATTTTCAAAAGTTCATTACGGGGCACAACACGAAATGAAACATACTTAATGTTTGTAAGTACAGTGTAAAGGATTAGCATGGGAAATTGGAAGTAGCAGAAATAGTAAGGAGGGGTTTCCCCTATCTATATATACAATTTAGGGGGTACATCCGTTTCCCCCCCTTGGGTGTTGTAATATGACATGAAACTTTTATAAGTACACTGCAAGGAATGAGCACGCAAAATTTTAGCTTCCCACATATATGGAAAGTGGGAGAATTAGTGATGAGTCAGTGAGGGCTTGGTCTTTTATATGTGTAGATAGCAAAATACCCGCGCTTTGCAGCGGAGAAGTAGTGTGTTAAAGAAGTTATGAAAAAGAAAAGGAAACATTTTAAAAATAACATAACCAACGGTAAAGCAAGGAAGACTCCGTAATAAGGACTGTTGGGTGAATGTAGAAGGGGTGCCTGCTAACCTAAAAGGGATATTCGGAGCTGACGGCTTTCCTTGTCTGTTGTGGAACGGGCGTTGGCCATGGATGGACGCTAACGCAGAGTCACCCGGGTTCTTTACATGTGAATTAAGTAAACGTGTCAGCGGCGCACATCAGGATTGGTCGCTGGATTCACTTCCCAGGCTGTGTGATTATAAACTTTTAAAAGAAAGTTCAGATAAAGGACTGGTGAACGTGTGGGAATTGTGTGTGTCTGGGTGTCTAATTTATATGTGTCTATAGTTGTAATATAGGTTAAGTACATGTGAATATATTTGTGCCATTTTTTAATAAGATATTCTTTCCATTTCTTTACCTTGCTTTCTTTCTTTCCTGCTTTTTTGCATTCTTTCATTTTTGGCAGCGTCTCTATGAAGTTGTGGATTTGCCTGCGAGTATTTAGTGACAGCGTGTCTATTAACTTGTGGATTTTTCTGTGAGTATTTAGCGACAGCGTGACAAAGTTGTTTCCGTCTAGCTGCATCAGAAAATGTACCACGACGTCTGACACGCCTCCTTTTTACTGTTTCCTCACAGCTTGGATTGTTGCTGACGGATGGCCTTATATAGGCAGGCAGCCAACTACGTGAAATGCGTGGTGATGAGGGACGCAACTCCGCCTCACACGGCGACCGAGCTACAGGCTATGGCCGTATATACTGTATGCACGTAAGTAGGATTCAGTTATGACCGTTACGCGTAGAATTTCGAAGTGAAACCTGCTTAGCTTTTGTAAGTAAGCTGTAAGGAATGAGCCTGCCAAATTTCAGCCTTCTACCTACAGGGGAAGTTAGAGAATTAGTGATGAGTGAGTCAGTGAGTCAGTGAGGGCTTTGCCTTTTATTAGTATAGATAAACCAGCCATTTTTGATATACCTTGCGATGTTTCATATCAAGGCTTGAGTACCCACTTGTGAGGTCCTGTGCGCACCACCTCACTTACTGTGGGTCATTGTGTAGTTCATGACTAATGATAGTTCTTTTCTAAAAAAGGTGATAATAAAGTATCAAAAATATTCCAAGTTTAAATTTCAGTGAAAACCATTCAAGGAAGTCCTTTAAAAGTATTTTAGGTGAATAAGTTAAAAATTTAAAAATAAAAATAAAAAAATGAAAAGAAATGTAACTCTCCTTAACTTATTCAGAAAACAACATGATTTCCAAACAGAATAGTAAATCAAACAAAAATGAAACTAATGTCCAAGTCATCTGATTATCCCCACTCTCAATGCTAGGGGATAATCAGCAGATGTCATGCGCTCCCCTTTGTTCTGTCAGATTGCTCAGAAGTGTTCTGCTGGCATCATCCTCTACTCTCAGACTCATGGCAAAAGTAAATAAGTGGAGATGATCTCTAGCGTCAATTTTTCCATTTTATACAATCACAGGGCTGTGTCTTCCAATCCATGCAGACTCCCCCCCCCAGCCCCTTCCAATTACCTTGCATGCCTTTGCATGTTACACTATGTGCTTCGATCAGGAAGGAACTCTGTATTTTTACAACTTATGTCCATTGAAACTTAAACTTCAATTCCCCTCTGTATCCAACAGGGGCGCTCACTCCCTGGAAATTAGTTCTTTTTGTAATTGGGGCATGTTACTTAACCTGAATCTATATTGATACCCCTACCTAGTGATACAGTGGTAAGAAATCACATAGGAGAAATAACTTAACTTTGTTTAATGTCAGCTTACACTGCAGATAGTACAAAGACAAATGAAGACAGTGACAATACCTGGACTCGAAGTGGGGGCCCGAGGAGTGGAGTCTGTTGGTGTCATCATTGCAGATGCAGATAGCATTTTCAGGAACATTTGTTGACATCTTCCATCCATTTGTTGGCTTCAAAGGTGTGCCGAGCAATGTTTCAAGGCTTTATATACTTTCTTCACATGCAGGGCCGCCTTCAGATGAGCATGCAATTCCAAACAAGGCAACGATGCTTAAACAAGGATACAGTTCCATGCTGACTTAACACATAGAAATAGCACATGCTTCCAGCTTCCCACAGTCTGACTATGCATGGTGTCCACTTGTTCTAGTTTGTCTTCTTGTCATATTGCTTGCATGGCAATTTTAGTGTGCTTAATCTGGCTATGTGTCTGCTGTTACCACATGTGAGTAACAAAATCAGGTTTTTATAAGATAGATTTGCACAGAGCACTAAACTTTTGCTTACATCCTCTGATAAGTATATGTTCTTTTTACTCTTGGGTCCTCAAACATTAACTCAAATGGCTTCTCATACTTTTCTTATTCTTTTGCAGAATTGTCCCTCATCCGTATGCCTACTCTCATCTATAGGCATGGATGAGTTGTGCATTGCTCCATGACCACTCACACTGCCTCAGACACACTCGTGAAACCACCCGGCAGCCATTTGCACCACCTTCAACTGCAACTACATTACTATTTAAACAACGGAAAAAGGTCTAGAAATAGTTAATAAAATGCAAACCTACTCATTACACCACTAGAAGGTGGTATCACAACAGCTATCTTCCCAATCCAAAAGTATAACTCAAACATGTCTATTAGAACCAAAGTTCAAAATCAGGCAATTTGAAGACACTCGTTTTGGGGTAGGCCAGTGATGTCAAAAATGCTGAAATATTGTTTGGGTGCTTCTTTTTATCTAAAAGTAACTCCAGGTTAAGCTCAAAAAGAACTTTAAACTATTGGTTTAATGTCACTTGGCATTTTATATTGTTGGCCTGTACTAACGAGGGCCAGGGCTGTCTCAATGCATGGGCACGCTGGGCAGTTGACCGGGGGCCCCACGAGTATAGGGGTCCCATGCTAATCTATGTATGTTGTGACTTGCTGAGAGGCTGTGTAGGTAGGGACCCCAGTGCACTGCTTTGCTTGGGGGCCTATAATGCTGTTAAGACAACCCTGACGAGGGATGCATGGCAAAAGGGAAGTCAGATCCAGTAACATGCCCACCTGTGTGTGCTGAGTTTTTGCTATATGCTGCACTCAGAATTTTTATCTAACTTTGCAGCAATTCAGATGTTGGTGCCATAATGATGAACGAAGGGCTGACTATGATGCAAGATGGACATGCACAAGTATTTGAAGTGCATCTGTTATGTACACCACCCCACTCACAAGAGTATTATACTCATTCTTTTCCGCTTTTGGTGAATAGGGTCTGACACTCCACCATCTCTTATTTTTCCTTTAAAGCTAGTAATGACAAGCACAACTCTTCTTTCATTAGCAGAGTTTCACTCCCTCCACTGTGAAACTGTTAGGTATGCAACATGCACCAAATAATGTCACCTGCTGAGTAGGAAATTATCAACGTGCTGATTGAAGGGGCTGCCACAAGTATACATGGGGTCGCTGACCATGTTCGCTTTGTGGTGTGGTTTGCGCACAATCTTTATAATGCGGCAAGTATAACAACAACAACAACAACATTTATTTATATAGCACATTTTCATACAAAAAGTAGCTCAAAGTGCTTTACATAATGAATAGAAAAATAAATAAGGCTTTATTCTGACAGCAGCAAAAACATCTTTGTGAATAAAGGCAATACTCCTGAAAAATAATACAGTAATTTTTTTTTTTTTTTGAGTGGGTTAGGGTTAGGGTTACTGCATTCTGTAGTAATGAAGTAACACACACAGTATCTGTTGTTTTTTAAGTAACAGGTATTTTTATTTCAAGTATTGTGTTACGTTATCCGATACCTTAATAAGTATTCTGACAATATAACGCATGTTACTTTTAACATATTACCCCCAACACCGCTCACAAAGTCCCACTGCACCCTGGTGGTGCCCCTGCCCTTTTACTGACATGGTGAGTTTTGTTTTCTGTACCATAAATCACAGTATCTGGGATACACATGCCCTGCCCGTCCTGGCTCTCTTAAACATAACTGCAGTCCCTGAACTGATTGACTCTCTAATATAAACATTAAAAACTAAGAAAAGTGTATTTCTGTAATGTGTCACATGTTTGATTGCTTATCTAATAACTTAATAAAACTTAAAAACTTAATAAAAAAATGCTTAGATCCAAATTCGAATGTGTGCTATAAGACTTGAGATGTGAGATTTGGGTTGATCTACACTAGTGACGACACAACTGAGTGATTGTTTTTGTCTATAGTGAACATCCATAGCTCCATCAAAGTGTTTATTTGTCAGTTTTTTTATTTTTCTTTATGAAGAAACACTGAAACAGCTCATACATTATGTGGCGAAACAGGCCACAATTCCTAGTAGATCTTTTCTTTTGTTTTTATTTTTAAAAACAGTTAGTCCCTGGTTAGCAATCCCTAAAAACAATTCAAATTTTGTAGAAAGAGTTGTGAAGTGAAAAAAGAAAATTCCCATAGGCACAATTGTTTAAGCAGAAGGTTGCTCTCTTGGGATGACCTGTCGGAAAAAATCCGTTAACGTATTTCTTAAGCATTAACACAATGCACTGAAATAAACATCTGTCATTTCTATTGAGCAACAAAACCAGAAA